>NW_022103928.1:50280328-50337683 GCF_000313985.2 Echinops telfairi
AAATGTTTTGAGAATGATGAGGGCAATGAATGTACAAAATGTCCTTTACACAATTGATGTGTAATGATGTATGGATTGTGATAAGAGTTGTATGAGCCCCTAATAAAACGATTGGGAAAAAAAAAGTTTGAGCAGAAAAACTCTGAGAAAAGCTACACCAGATATTCCTTCCCAACTATGACAATGTTCCCACTCTTTACACTCCTCATACAAGGGCAATTTTGCAAGAATTCCAATGGAAATAATTATACACCTTAAGTCCTGATTTGGAGTCTTCTAACTTCTTTTGATTTTGTAATCTTAAAGTCTTTGAAGGTCACCCTAAGTTCTTTAGCCATGGACTAAATGACTGGTATCTTCACTTACAAAAGGTCTTGAACTTGATAAAGGCTATGTTAAGAAATATAAAGCTTATATTTTTATCTTTTAATTCCTTTTCCCATACACATTTTTGAGACCTCTTACAAATAGCTTCTGTTAGCTACCATTAAGGTGACTCATGATGACATAACATGCAAAGTAACATTGCCTCGTCCTGCATCATTCTCACAATTACTGTTAGGCTTATCACAAGCATTGTGGCCATTGGTCTAATCCATTTCACTAAGGTTCTCTTATGGTCTCATTGCCCTCTACTTTACAAAACAAGATACTGTCCTTAAGCATTAAATCTCTCCTGATGACTTGTCCAAATCATGTGAGCTGTATGAAGTTCTATTGTGGTCCATAAGATTTTCATTGTCTAATATCTTGAAAAACACCAGGCCTTTCTTCCTAGTTTATCTGAGTTTGGTAGCTTGACTGAAACTTGAATGACACTATTGGTTTTTCAAATTCTTAAGGCATAACTTCTCATATCATAGTAATATACTACCCACATCAACTACTCATTACCACAGTAATTCAGTAAGACAAACTGACAGCTGGGTAGTGCAAATATATATATATTTGTAGTTCCAGGAAAAATGACATGCTTTCTTTTAATATTAATATTTATAAAATTATAATTATATCAAGAAAACTTTATAGGAGGAATATTATCTCTACCAAAGAAAACCATTTATTAAATATTTAAAACCTAAGAACCAACTAATGCAAAGTATGTCACCCATTGATTTTTCTACTTGGCTATGAAAACTATATCCTTCATTCTTTAGTGTTTTAGTGCTATCATTTTCTAAGAAGTACTCAGGAAAATAGTAATCTTCACTTATAGAAACGAGTATTTTCAGGTGTGAGGACTTTGAACCCATTTAGATATCTTGTATGTCTGGTTGAACCATTCAAGATTTAATTTTTGGAAAACAGAAGATTCCAAATATCTAATATGAAGTCTTTTAATTTAGCTTTTCTAAGTTACAATTTGCTCATGAGGAATCTATCTAAAAATAAAATGTGCCACTTGTCAATTGAATTTATTTATATCTAATCACTGAAATCATTAGCCAAAATAAAAGGGTCCAGTCATTAATGGAATGCCAATTGAATGTCTCACCAAGCTGATGAAGCACTGAAAGCACTCACTCATCTCTGCCAGGAAATTTGGAAGACAGCTACTTGACCAAATGACTGGAAGAGATCCATGTTTGTACCCATTCCAAAGAAAGGCCACCCAGCAGAATGCTCAAATTATAGAGCAAGATCACATGCCAGTAAAAATTTGCTAAAGATCCTCCAACAATGGTAGCAGCATGACATTGGCAGGGAGCTGCCACAAATGCAGGCTGGATTGATGAGAGGACAGAACAAGAGGCATCATTGTCGACTTCAGACGGCTCTCCACTGAAAGCAGAGTGTAGCAGAAAGATGTTTCCTTGTGTTTCATTGACTATGCCAAGGCCTTCAACTGTGTGGACAGAACACATACTGAATGACCTTGAGACGAGTAGGAATTGCATCAGAGCGCATTTCAGTGTACATGGATCCAACTCGTACATGGATCAAGAGACAGTTGTGAGAAAGGAACCAGGGAATACTGTGCATCACAACTGTGTCCTCTTGCCAAACGTATCCAATCTTTATGGTGACCAAGCTATCAGAGAAACTGGATTATTTGAAGAAGAATGTGGTATTAGGTTTAGAGAAAGGTTTATTAACAACTTGAGATGTGCAGATGCCACAAATTTGCTTGCTGAAAGGAGGAGAGCCTTAAGCACTTGCTGGTGAAGAACAAAAATTGCAGCTTTCACTATGGATTCCAATTCAATGCAAAGAAGATCAAAAGCCTCACAACTGAACCAAGAGGTAGCATCATGCTAAATAGAGAAAAGGCTGAAGTTGTCAAAGAAGTTTGCGTGTGTACTTGGATCCATGATCAATGCTCGTGGAAGCAGTAGTGAAGAGATAAAAAACTGAGTCGCATTAGCTATCTGTTTAATCAGGCCTCTTTAGGGGACTGAAAAGTAAGGAAGTTACTTTGAGGACTAAAGTGAGCCAAGCCAGGGCATTTTCCATTGCCACATATTCGTGTCAAATTTGGACACTGGATAAGAAGACGGAAGAAGATTTGATGCATTTGAATTGTGGTGCTCCTTAGAGGCAAGGCTGGTGAAACTTTGTCTTACATCCTTTGGACGTGTTGTCAGCAGAAGCTAGTCCCCGGAGAAGGACATCGTGTTTGCTAAAGTAGAGGCACAGTGAAGGAGAGGCAGGAGATGGATTGACAGTGGCTGTAATATTGGGCACAAGCACAGAACAGTTGTAATAAGAGCACAGGAGCTGGCAGTATTGCACTCGGCACTGCGTTAGGACACTATGGGTCAGAAATGATTCCACAGCACCTAACAGCAGTCATGGCATTTTCTCACGAATTTGAAAGAAAATGTTGCATAGCTCTAATGAATAATATATGTTTCAGGATTTTTCTTTCTGTTACTTGAGAGAAAGAAAAGAGAGATCTATTGGGCATCTACTATGGATGAGTCTGTATGCTAATCGCTTGCATAAACATTTCATCTAATCCTTTCTGCATCTTGTAATGTTTTTTTTTCCTTTCCTTTTGCTCTAGCGTTTGCTTGCCAATAGACACTCTACGAGCACACCATAACTGTTCATGTGTGCCAAAGGTATATTTAGTCCCTCTTTTCAAGCTCTGGAAAAGCTTAGCTGACCTTTGCCTAGGCCCCTGATGAAGTGACAAGTTACGTGGCGATGATGAGATCATACTTAGGCACACCAAAAGAGGGTGTCTTTCAGTTATTTTGGTTTTCCTGTTGGTTGTTGTTGTCACTGGGACAACTACATAAAGTCATTTTCTCCAGCACAGATGAGATTGATGAGATGGAATCGAGTGCGATTTAATGACACAGTTTATCAATCACTCTGAAAATTTACTTAAAATGAAATTCCTTTGAAATTGAATTAGACTATGGACATTGAATACATAGGGTAAGTAAGTCTGATTACGTTTGTCCACTTAGAGACAATCATTACATAAATAGTTCTTGCAATGGGTCATCAATGTGTACAAAAATAAATTCAAAATTATTTTCCTGTACTTCAAAACCTCTACAATTGGTATTCAGTGTAGAATCCCAAACTTATTTTTCACTATCTGAGTTTAAACATATGCTACTCTCAGATTCCAGTAGACAATGTTTTTCTAAAAAACATTGTCCTAACCTTTTTTGGCCGGGATCATTCATTCACGATGGTCATTTTTGTCATATGTGTCACTTCTCACTGATTGCATACTTGATGTATTCATCACCTTCAGAACAATTGTCACGTCTTTGAGGAAACTTTTCATTCTTTTGATCAGTCCAAGTGCTTGCTCCTCCAGCTGGCAATACTTACTCTCATAGTACTGTATCACTTCGTATCACAGTGACGTGTGCTCACATCTATAGGTGACAATCTCCTTGGAAAGAGGAGAAAAGTCCCTATTCTACCCTTTCTCCCATAAGAGTTTTATTTACTATGTTTTTGGACTGAAGAGACTAAGTAAAGATTTGGCAAATGGGTTGATGAGTTGAATTTGCTGCAGTATTGCAACTATCCAGTCAGCCATCATATAATCTTCATAGTGGCTGGGTATTGAAAAACTTCTGTGCTTTTAGATCATTTTTTATTGTTAAAGTTCATCTCTAAAGTGCAATGTTTAACTCCTGACACTTTGGTTATTTGCAAGACAGGAGTTAGGTTAGGGTTAACTTTTGAGAATGTCTTTCCCCACCCAATGTACTTAAGTGCTGTGAGAGTTCTAAAGACGCTTTCTGAGAAAGTCTGAAACATCACATCTGGTTGTCACTGGCTTGACAGCTGTTGTCTACATAGCAGTCATCCTGTCTACTACTGCCTGCCTTCAAAAACCGGTCTCCTTTCTCTTTTGCATACACATGCAGACAAACACACACACACACATACACACACGCACACGCACGCACATAAAGACACACAAATGCCTACGCATAATTTGCAGTCCTCATTCAGATCGATTACTTCTTTATATTCTAAATAATCCATAGACTTCTGTGCAATGTACCACCCACATTGTTTTTCTAAAGCGGAGTCTTTATACAGTGCATTGGGTGATTTATGAAACTCCACCACCATCCCTCTATTCTAGAGGAGACTGTGGCTCTTTGTGCCTTGGAATGTTCTCTAGATTTTGATAGAATGCAGTAATGACCTTGAGGAATTTCTCTAAAATGCTATTCACCTTTAAGGACTATCTGATTATTGTCTCAAATTTTGTCCTTTGGTCTTTGTCCTTGTGAAGCAACACTTTTACCTTAAAACCTTCCCCGTATTCATCTGAAGTAGCCACTGGAGTTTGTGTTTTCTCCAACTGGCATGGAGACAATGCTGGCTCACAGTAAGCCCCTATGGATTCCTGAGACTAATTGTCTCAGAATGAGAAAGCACAATCTTTCTCCCATGGAGCTGCTGGTGGTTTTGAATTTCCAACTATGCAGGTAGCAGGCCAAGGCATAACCACTACACCACCAGGGCTCCTTGGTATTAGCACTTAAATTCTAAGCACTTGGATTACAGAAACCTACTGATTTCAGTGAGACACCTAACTCTATTTTAACCCTTGACATAAATTTAGCCTCCATTGAATTCATTCTGACAGTTTAGCATCAATGTAAAAAGTGTTTTGCTTTTAACAGTGTGTGTGAAAGCAGATTAAGGCTCCGCTAGCATTTCAAACCCACCAGCCGTACCCTGAGTGAAAGACAAGTTGTCTGCTCCCATAAAGATTTGCAATGCTTTGAGAACCCTTTGGAGAGTTACTTTGAGTCAGAATGGCTGACTATGGCTCAGTCTTACCTTTAGGAACTTCTCTAGGAGTACAGCTAATGGAAATTGATGTAGCTTTCCACTCCTGTTAAGATTTACAGTCTCAGAAATCCAGAGGGCAAGTGCTACTCTGTCTTACAAGTGACTGGGGGTCAAATTGGCACCGTGATATTGAGCTTGAGATCTGAAGGGCCGTGCATCATACCATGTTCAAGCTGCAGAATGCATGATGGAATTTTGCCAGACCAACAATTTGTTCATTGAACATGAGTTTTCAACAACACAAAAGAACACTATCCATATGGACTTCTTCACAAGGAATATACAGAAATCAACTTGACTACTTCTGTGGAAAGAGACTATGGAGAAGCTCACTATCAGCAGCTAAACTCGAGTCAAGGGTCAATTGTGGAAGAGATCGTCAATTGCTTATCTCTAATTCAGGTGGAAGTTAAAGAAAATTAAAAAGAAGTATCCAAGAACCAAAATACGACCTTGAGGCCATTCCACCCCCAAAATTTCAAGAACAGATCTGATGTATTAAATCCTAATAAGAGAAGACCTGATGATCTGTGGGATGACATCAAGAACATCACATAGGAAGAAATTAAAAGGTCATTAAAAAGAAAAGATCAAAGTGAATGTCAGAAGAAACTCTAAAACTTGCTCTTACTCATAGAGTAGCTAACTGTGTTAGTCTGGGTGGACTAGAGAAACAAATCCATGGACAGACGTATGTGTATAAGAAAGAGATTTATATATAAGAGCAATTGAACACTGAGAAAGCATCCCAACCCAGCCCAGAACAAGTCCATAGTCTGATATTAGTCCATATGTCTAATACCAGTCTATAAAGTCCTCTTTAGACTCACGAAACACATGTAATGACACTGAATGTAGAAGATCACAGACCAGTGGATAGAAAGTCTTTGGATCAAGTGTCATTAGAAACATCTCAGCGCTGGCAGGGGTCTTTGCATCAGGGTGAGTCCATGTGTCCTGTCAGATGCTCTGTCTCCCAGGGTGTGAGCAGAGAGTCTCTCCTACCTCCAAGGAGGAAGTACCAGATTTCCCAGAATTCTCAGGAGAAGGCCATGCCCACATAGAAGCCTCATTGGCTACCATCCGATTGACAGACTAGACTCTGCCCCTTCACTCATGATCCTCTCAAATTGACAATGCTATAATTACCACACTAACACAAGTAGAAGAAATGAAGGAGTCAATGAGCTGAAAAGAACATTTCAGAGGACAGCTTCAAAAGACAAAGTACAAAGTTAGAATGACACGTGCCGAGAACTAGAATTAGAAAACCAAGAGGGAAAAACACACTCCGGCACATCTCAGACTGAAGTAACTCAGGGAAAATATTCATGCCTCGAGTTGCAATCATAAAGTATTTATGGAAAAATATTTAAAGCTACAGGAAGCATCAAAAGAAGATGGAAAGAATACACAGAGTAACTATACCAAAAAGAACTAGTTGACAGCCTACCATTTCAGGAGGTAGCATATGAGCAAGAACCAATGGTGCTAAAGGAAGCCGTCCAAGCTACACTGAAAGCATTAGCCACAAGCAAGACTCAAGAATTGACGGAATACCAATTGAAAGATTTCAACAAGCCAGTGAAGCACTGGGGGCACTGACAGGTCTAGGCCAAGAAATATAGACGTGAACTATTTTGCCAACTGACTGGAAGATATCAATATTTGTACTCATTACACAGAAAGGAGACCCATCAGAAGGCTCAAATTATAGAAAAATCTCATTAATAATACATGCAAGTAAATTTTTACTGAAAATCATCTAAAAATGGTTGCAAGAGTACATTGACAGAGCTGCCAGAAATTCAGGCGGATTCAGAAGAGGATGTGGTACAAGAGATAGCATTGGCCATATCAGATGGATCTAGGCTGAAAGCAGAAAATACCAGAAAGATGTTTACTTGTGTTTTATTGACTATACAAAAGCCTTCAACTGTGTGCACTATAACAATCATTGGGCACCCTGGAGAATGGAAATTCCAGAAAGTCTTATTGTGTTCCTGCAGAATGTACACCCGAATCAAGTGGCAGTTGTTCTAAAGGAGCAAGGGAATACTGCATGGTTTAACGTCAGGAAAGGTGAGCATCAGGGTGGAATCATCTTTCTGGACTTACTCAAATTGTATGCTTCACAAATAAAGAAATTGCATTACATGAAGAAGAATTCAGATCAGAATTAGAGCAAGGCTTATTAACAACCTGTTTAATGCAGATGACACAAATATGCTTGCTGAAAGCGAGGAAGACTTGACACACATTGCTTATGAAGATCAGGGCACCGCAACTGTCATCGCGGATTCCCGCTCAGTGTAAAGCAACAAAGACAGCCACAGCTCCAGCAAAGGTGGTATCATAATAAACGGGAAAAAATGGAATTTGTCAAGGATTTCATCTTGCTTGGATCAACAGCCAGTGCTCACGGAAACAGCAGTTAAGAGATCGAAGTATGCATGGCATTTGGGTCAATCTGCACAAGACCTCTTGTTGGAAATCAAGGATGTTACTTTGAGGATGGAAGCATGCTACACCAAAGCTACGGCATTTCAATTGCCCCATTTGCATGTGAAAGTTGGCTATTGAATAAGTGAGACTAAAGAAGAATCGATGCATTTGAGCTGCAGTGTTGTAGAAGAGTATTGGAAGTACCATACATTTCCAAAAGAACAAATAGATGTGTCTCTAAAGAACTCCAGCCAGAATGCTCCTCAGAGGCAAGGATGGCAAGAACTGGTCTCCAGTACTTCAGACATGTTGTCAGGAGAGACCACTCCCTGGATAAGAACGTCGTGCTTGGTAAAGTGGGGGGGCAGTGAAACATGGGAAAGTCCTAGATAAGATGGATTGACACAGTGGCTTCATCCGTCAGGTCAGGCGTCAGATCAGTTGGAAGGATGAAGCAGGACAGCACAGTGCTTCCTTCTGTTGTATTTAAGATCACTAGAAGTCAGAACGGACCAGAAGGCACCTAAGAATGTCTTCTTCTTCTTGCCCTGAGAGATTTCAGATCTTAAAAACAGAGCTTTGTCACTTTCATGGATCATCGGAGATGTATTCTTTATTTCTCTAATTATTGAGTTAAATATATATTGTGAGTTCCATCATAAAGTTCCTTGACCTACTGTCTAAGCATTTGCTATAGTGCTGTGGTAACTTGTCATGAAACAACGATGATTTTGTCTCAGAAATTTATAGTCGTAAAAAGACATTAAGCTACAACTTGGAAATAGGCCGATTTCATCAAAATTGACCAAATGGAAACTAGCAAAGGTAGAATTAAGATTACTGTGTCTCTGTGTTTAATTAACTCTTAGAGATGGGTAGGACAGATAGAGTAGCTCTGTTTCATTTATTTTAAATATGCCGAATACTCTTTAAAATTGGTGAGTTATGCATGTTTTGAAGTTTATAATAAAGTTCAGCCAAGGAGAATATTGGGGAGGTTACGTTTCTAAAAAGGACTTTAAAAAGGGTAAATACTTTGAGAGAGTCCATGTAGTTAGAAGACATTATTTTAATGAAATTTAATTTTCAGGAAGGCAAATTATGAAAAATAACAAGCTGCCTTAGCATCGTATGCTGTATCAATACACCCTCACTCCCCATGGAAACAGATTAAATAGTTAAGTATGTGTTTTTAAAGCTCCATGAGATTATAATGTGACTACGACATTTTTGCTTCTTCCTCTATTAGGTGTGAACTCCACTAAGGGTTTATAAAGGTGTTTTGGGAGAAACAAAATACAAATCATTGCCAACCCCAACTGATTCAGGATTTATGGAGGAGGATTTGTATAACTTAAGTCAATAAATTCCCCCCAAAAGAAGTAATTGGAACATCTGGAGTCAATAATCTCACAGGACTAGTTTCCTCTCCTTAACTTCTCTTTTCTTTTGCCTCCTGGCAGGTTATGCAGCCAGTAACTCGAGGAAGTTGTATTTAGTTTGAGAATTGAAATCCACGCAGACAGATGCAGCTGCAAACATCAGTTTAGGGTCAGAATGAGATCAACTATAGAGAACATTTAAGAGCTGGGACTTGGAAAATCAACTCATATTGTGCGTGTGTTTCCAATTTCAAAATAAATAGAACCATTGTTAAAAGCAATATGATTTTGGAAAATCAATAAGTAAACGAGATAAGCATCCATCATTTAGTGAGATGAACTGTGTTTAAGCAGAAAAGACATTATATGTATTTAGCTTATCTCAATGAAGGTAGCAAGTGTTGAAACACCAAGGGGCATTTCACCAAACCTTGCCAATTACTCATGCAGTAATCTGTGTCTGAGCTCAACTGAGAACTTGAGAAGAAAAAATAAGTCCTTCCCTCTTTATCCTTTAGAATATAGTTTGACCAGATACCCAGTGGATCAACTCCTAAAACTGAGCGTCATCCTGGACTCCAATTAGTGTACTTATCACACACATGTCAGACACATTGTGGTGGTGGTCGGTGCCAGCAAGCCATTTCTGACTGCCAGCGACCTTATGCACCACACAATGAAATACCACCCAATCCGTGCCATCCCCAGCCCTGTCCTTCTCTTTGAACTCTTTGTTGCAGCCACTGTGTCGATCCATCTTCTCCAGGATGGGGCTATCATCCAGAGTGCAGTCCATTTAAAAAATGTGTCTGGTTTTTGTGTTTTTCTGTATATGAAATCCAGGATAAGTAAAACTAAAGAGACGTTGATGGCATTGATGGTTTCTTGGGGTTTATAGGGAACTGATAATGATAAGTTATCAGGAAAGAGGAAAATGTTGTAGAATTGACTGCGGATGATTTCACAGCTCCTTCTGAGGTGGCTGAACTATTGAATGGTCTGCTGTGTGTTACATGTCAATAAGACTCTCGAAAAGGCACTAATACATAACATGAGCAGTTTATGGCATTTTGTTGCGTTCTATGGTATTTTAAACTATTGTTTTCGCACTGATTTTACTGTTACAAGATTGCTTTGGGAGTAGATGGAAAGTCTAGAAGGGCAGGGGTGTTTACCGTGTTGCTCACTGTGTTCCCAGGGTCTGAAACAATACCTTGCATTGGTGGGAGTCAGCCGGTTCACACCAGTTTGTCAGAACTGATACCGACTTTTAGGTTGAGTTTAGCCAACTGGTGGTTAAAATGGCACTTGTAATCAGGATTCTTCCTAAGGTGGATGGCGGGGCAGCTGTGTGGTGTGGAAATCACAACTTTATGTGCCTCACTCCTCCTTAATGTTTATCTTCACAACAGCATATTCTAAGCCCCCATAGTAATAGTCATGCCGTCCACAGGAATAAACAATTAGACAGATTTATGCTTCAAATATTTATTTATTCATTTCATAAAACTCATTGTACTTCTGATGAAATACTCCCTTTTACTCCCTTGCATTTGTTACTTCAGTAAACAAACAAATAACCAGAGGGGGGCCTGCTGTCATTCGTTTAAGCCGCCAACTTGTATTACGCCCCTAACTCCCCTGAGATGCTATGAGCGAATGCAATTCCCGAAAGGGTTCAAAGATGGACAGATGTCTTCAGAACAATTTTTGGAAGTTCCGGAGGAGCAGAAAGGAGTTTTTCAATGATGAACACAATGTGTTTAGAGAAGAGCAGTTACCTCTTTCTAGTATATTCAATAAAATTATTGTCTATTTGGCCTGCCCTCTAAAGCAATGGAATCCTCTCCTACAGTGAAAAGATGGTTAAGGGGAAATCACCTAGCTGATGATGCTCAAATAAAAGCTAAGGCACTTGCCAGTGAGGATGTCAACCAAGAAGCAATAGAGAAATAAATAACAGTTTTATTGGCTTGGGTTAGGTATTATTGAGTATCTTTTCATTAATATTTTAAAGCTCTTTCTAATAGCATGATCTAATTTTGTGTACCACTCTTATTCTTATTGAAGTATTAACTGTATGAATTACTACACTTCCTTTCAGCATATAAGGTTTTTATTCTTAAAGTGGTCATGAGTGCAGCAAATCAGTTGTGAGACTTTTTAATGCAACCACTTTTGAGAGGTATTTGTTGAAAGAGTATGTGTAGATAGCTTATAATGCCAGTGCCATTCTGAGAAGAATATGTAATTAAATTAGTCTGTGTTAATCATGACATAGCAAAGTACATACACTAAGATGTATCATCTTGGGTGGATTATCTACCCTTTCAAAATCAAAGCTTTCTTACCTGCAAAATCTAGGTTAATTGGAACACTGACCTTACAAGATTAATGTTCAACTCTTCGGTGTCTTTCAGAATCTTCTAGGGCTCTGCCATAAGGAAATCCCACAGTGGGTGGCTCTGCAGAACAAACATGCAGGGCTTCACAGCTGTAGGAACTGAACGTCCAAATCGAGCTGTGAGCCCTGCCTGTTGCTTTGTAGGACGCTGGGAGAGGAACTGCGCTATGCCTCTCTCGCAGCTGCTGGGGGTTGTTGACAATCTGTTGACAATTCTCCATTTCTGTTTTTGTTTGTTTGTTTGCTTGTAGTATTTACATATGTTCCCCGGATGTTTTCCCCTAGGGTGTGAGCCTATCTCAGTGCCCATTTATAAGACACAACTCAGAAGAAATTCGGACAAAAGAACCAACCTCAACAGAAAGGCTTCTTTTCCCCGAACAAGCTCACATGAACAGACATAAGGTTTAGAACTCTGACATACATATTTTTTAGTGTGTGTGCGTATATAGAATTCCTACAGTGCCAAAAGATGCTGCTCTCTCCACTTGCTCTTGCTAGATTGTTTTTGAAGACGACAAGGCAAGAACGGTAGGTAGCACAGGCCACTGGACACAGCTGTTTTCTTGATGAGTGGGCTAGGCAGAAGCCGAAAAGAGATCTGGCACAGTAGAAGAAAGACGTGGGCTGGGAGTGGTTCCGGTGTACTAAGCATGGTGTGTAAGAAAACACTCTTATCAGGCACTGCTACTTAAATAGCGCCCTCAGGAGGTAGCCCTTGTCACTACTCTACTCAAACAGACTCATCAAGTGGATTGTTGCAGATGCAGTTAGGTTAAATTTTAAAATCTTATCATTTGATCTCCCCTTTGATCCATTCTAAATTTGTTCTAGTTTTTAATATTTTCTTCTCTTTTTTACATTGAGGTTTTTTTCCTGATCGACTTTATTATTGTTCCTCTTCTGCTGGTTGTTTTGTGTGTGTGTGATTCTGCATATGAAATTCAGGAGGGGTTAATCTGTAGAGACAGTAATGGTTCCTTGGGGGTGTGGCAGTGGAGGTTGGAGGGTGTGGCAGTTACATACTCTGTAGTGTAGTCAAGCCTGTTAATCAAGTCACAGCTTGATGGACTCATTTGGAGGGGCGACAGAGATAAATAGCTCACTGGAGGCCAGACACACACTCTCTCTGCTTCACCTTCCTGCTGACAAGTCACATGGAGTGACACTGATGGAGCCAGAGCCCTGGAGCTAGAAGATTCCCATGGAGTCTCCTGGCAGCGCTGATTTCACTGCCACTGGATCCACAAGACTTTCCACCCCCTGGCCTGTGATCTTCCTGCATTTGGTGTCATTGCATGTGTTGCGTGTGTCTGAAGAATGTATAGACTGGTATTGGACATATGGGCTATTATTGGACTTAGGGACTTGATATGGACTGGACTGGGATGTTTTCTTAAAATGCAATAACTTTTTATATAAAGCCCTTTCTTACACACATATGAGTGTCTCTGGATTTGTTTCTCTCAACCCAGCCTAACACAGAGGGAAATGGGGTGCTGATAATAATAAGTATCAGAATGAAGAAATGTTATGAAACTGATTGGGGTGATGATTTTGCAACTCTTCTCGATATGATTGAACTAACTATTGGGTTATACAGTTTGTGAATTATATGACAATGAAAGTGTTCCAAATAGTAAGGGGAAAAGAAATATCATGCCTCAGTTTATCCTTGTAGTTTCACGGATCTTAAGTACTATTAAGAACATGATAAATTTAAATTGCTAGGTTCTTGAGCCATAAAGTGTCTTCAAATTCAGTTGTTTAATGTAAGTCAAAAGTTAGGAATGACATCAGTTATATAGGCTGGAATGAAATGTTTTAAAATTGTATAGAATAAATTGAATCCCATTAATAATGTATGGAACTGTTAACTCCAAATGATAATAACTACTAGTGACTGGGAGCCCTAGGGATGTTAGGGGTGTTAAAAATGGAAGCAGGAAAAGGAGTCCATATATATTTGTAAATGATAACATACTAGCCATTCTAAATCTGCTGATCAATCCCCAAAATCATATTTTCAAATGCACATAAATTCAGAAGGTTTCACTTTGATAACAATGCCTATGAAAATATTAAGGACAATTTGAATGTTATCCCAAGATCAGAGGAAAATGTTTATTCGTTAGCTGCTCTGGATATTTATTCATTAAGAAATCTTTTAAAAAGCCTATTTCAACAGATTTGTTCTAAATAGTGTAGTTGTCAGAAGGAAATACATAGTCCAGAGTTTTCATTTAACTGAGCTACTAAATAATAGAACATGAAGTCTGATTAATGAATTGATATCAATTTTGTTTTATGAAAACTAATATTGATTCTGATCAAAGTATATAGTCATTGTGTTTATTCTTAAAACCATGTTGTTAACAGGTTTAATTTATTTCATAAAGGGTATTTGTGGAGATTGATTTCGTTTGAAAGGCCTGTTATTTCTGATTAGCCTGGAGAGTGAAATAAGTAAACTATCAACATACTGTTTAGTAAAATTAAAATACCCTCTACTTTCGAACCAGAACACAAACCAAGCTTACAGCTTGTGTAAGTGGGCTCACTGTGACACAGGAAGAGAGAATAGAACTGACCCTTCTCTGTTGTCAGGCGCCCTTTAGTCAGTTGCAACTCCTGCTCTATGCACAACAGGGAGAAAAGCCGCGTGGACCTGCGCCATCCTCACAATTGTTCTTTTGAATGAACCCCTTCTTGAAGCTACCGTGTCAATCTATCTTGTCAGGGTCTGCCTCTTTTTGCACAGCCCACTACTTAAGTAGGCACGATGCCCTTCTCTAGGGATTGATCTCTTCTAAACAACATGTCCAAAGGGGGTAAGATGAAGTCTCCCACCCTTGCCTTTGAGGAGAATCCTGGCTGCACATCTTCTGTAGCAGATCAGCTTGTCCTTTTGTCCGTCCATGGCACTTTCACTGTTGTTCACCAACAACAGCATAATTGGTTCTTCCTTGGTACTACTTAGGGTTTATGAAATTGTAAATCTTTTCAGGCAGAAGGACAACCTCATCTTTTTCCCATGGAGATACTAGCCGGTGTGAACTGGGGACCTTGTGGGTAGCAGTTCAATGCTTGGTGCACAGCACACCGAGAACATCTTTAAGGAATTTATGTATGGAATATCGGTCAACAGCTTGAAAAAAGTGGTGCTTAGTTCCATGATTTTAAAAGGAACTATGATCTTTCTGTTTTGTGGCTTGATGGTTTTAGAAAATATCTTTTACGATTTTCATCAATTTTCATATAGTGGAAATTTAAAAAGAAATTGTTAGATTAAATAGGTATGACTGAAATCAATTTTTAATAAAACTTCCATTTTAGAACAGTTTGAATTATTGGCACTATAGGAGAGAGAAATCTCCTGGGAGCCTGGGTGGCATGAGAGGTGAACAACTGGGCTGGTAACCACAGTTATACTTTGTAGACCTCCAGGTACTTCCAGGGATAACGCTGAGACTTCCTGCTTCGGCAAAGGCTTACAGCTACTGAAACCCAAAGAGCCAGTGGTACTTGGTCCTACAGGGTCATTGTTAGTCAAAATTGGCTTGATGGCAATAAGGGTGGGTTTTAAAGCATATCCTCATTTTCCTGATATGGCACCTTGGTCCCAATCAGTGAACTAGTGTTGACAGTATTGTTAAATTCTTCACTCACATTTACACTGTTTTCCCTTGATAACCAGAAAAAAAAGTGTACTCTGTTAAAAGTAAAAATAAAGAGCTTTAGTAAGGCGTGATACAATTCTAATCAATGAGCTAAGTGGAACACAAACAGTGAAAAGAACTAAGACAGAAGAAAAGTAACAAACCTCATCTTACAGGGTTAAAACAGAAACTTTATCTTACAATATTTGATTGGAGAGGGAAGACATTTCAAGTGGAGCTTTTGCTAAGATGGGTATATTGTATGTGTGTGTTTGTGTGTGTGTGTGTGTGTGTATTTCAGGGATGTATTACAATGCATAATTGTAAAAGTAGGTTCTTTTCTGGGATGTTAAAAGTCATCATCAGAATGTCACAAAACGCTGTTCCCAATTCACAAGACGTTCAGATAGCTCTTCAGCGCACATTTCTCTTGTTGGCTTGGGCAGAAGATGTTGTTAAGGGTGGTGCCTCAAATCTCTCTTTAAGGGCACACTCCAGTCACATCTGTCCCTGACCACATCTCTACATACACACAGTTCTTTAGTTGGGTGATTAAGTTTGTTTAAAATTCAGTAAAGGAATCCTGTGGTGTAGTGGCTTACACACTGGGCTGCTAACCACAAGGTCAGTAGTTTGAAACCACCAGTCCCTCTATGGGAGAAAGATGAGACGTGTTACTCTTGTAAAAGGTTACAGTCTTGAAAACATGTAAGAGCCATTCTACTCTGTCCTATCGAGTTGCTTTGAGCTGAAATCAACTCAATACAGTGGGTTTGGTTTTGAGTTTGAGAAATGTCAATTAGCAACTTACGGAACTTCAAACGGAGCTTGAACTGATGTCATGAATAAAGGTGAAGTTAGGGCTCCTGTTGCAACTGCAGGCTACAGCTAATCAAGTGCCTCCGAATTTATACTCTCACGTATCCCTAATATCTTTTATTCTGTTAATAAGTGAGGATCCCATTTAAGATATCATATTATAGTGAGATATGGTATCATGATATATAATCATATATCCTTAATCTCTTCTTAAGAGCTTTTAGATTTTCCTAGCTATGGCTGAGCTTGATGGTTTTGAGGAGAAGAGATCTGTTCTTGTTAGAATTTCCTACACTTGGGGTTTGTCTGGTGTTCTATCTCATGGTTAGAATGAGGTTATGGACGTTGATGAAGATGATCATAGAAGATGTTTTAGAACGGTGCCTCTAGAGGAGCAAAATAGTGAAGCGCATATACTCTCACTGCTCACTGGTGACCTCTGTAGGTTCCTAACACCAGGTAGGTCTACATTATGTAAGAATGAACATGGCGTGAAAATAATGAATGACTCCATCATATCAAGTAATGGAGGATGGTTATATTATAACACACACGACAGCAATGAGTTTTGTTAAATAAACACCTGACTGCATCACTTCATAACTGCCAAACCACTGAGAATCATAGCCCAGCAAAGTTGACACACAATCATAGCTATCAAAGCCAGGTTATGCTTGCCTCATACCTTGGCATCCATTGCTGCCAATCCTAAGTCTTTAATGCACAGAATAGTATGAAAATAGATATCTTACTGTTGTCAAAAATATGAAATGTTGTATAAGGGGATAACTAATACATGGGTAATAGATATATTTATTTATATAATTAAATATATATTTAATTATATAATATTTATATAATTAAATATATATTTAAATGTATATAAAAACACAAACCAAAGTCATTGCCAGAAAGTTTATTCTGAATTATGGTGATCCCATATAGAATTTCAGAGACTTTAAATCCTTACACTGAGCAGGCAGCCTCATTGCTAGCAGTTCAATATCTAACCCATAGCATCGCCAGAGCTTCTAACACATATATGTGGAATTATTCCAAGAAAGTGACTTACGCAGTGGTAGAGGCTAACAAGCTCTAAATCAACAGGTCCAGTATCAGTCAGGAGGCTTCTCCTGACGCAGGGCTGGCAGAGGCTGTCAACCCCCAAGTGGGCAGATCAAACATCAAAGGGTCGTGAATCAGATGCACAATGAAGAGTGGGCTTTGCCAGAATATCCACATCTATTAGCTGTGACTCACACCCCGACAGAGACTGATTTATTTCTAACTGATTGACTTTTCAACGGATGGACTGCTCACATCAGATCATGAAATGAAGGATGATTCTTTTCTATTATGGAAGAACAATCAGTCCTAAGAAGCAACATCAATCCAAGTTGACATGACATTAACTATCACAAATCTGAAATGCAAACCTCATGATGTCACATCATTGTTAACATGCCTTATTACTATTACTATTCATTGTAATTACCTGACTTGAGATTGTTTCTCATGGTTTTTTTTCTCCTTTAAGATTATTTATTTTTTTGATCATCCTTTCTTTACTCTTTGGAAGAAAGTCATTTTGCACAGTCCACAAATAAAGAGTGGCAAGTCATTGTCATCACTGTTAAGGACAGAATTATCTAAGGACAGAATTATCTATATAAATTGGATATTTCAGCACTTGATAGTTGTGTGTTCTTCCCCATTTTTAATGTATTGAAGCATTAATTTATATCAATATAAATTTTATATATCTATTTATAATACTTTAGGTTATAATCCAATATTACTTTATTTTTAAAGTAGTTTCCCTTTTGTCATGTGAGAGTTCTCTCGGTTAGCTGCTGTGTACTTTTAACATGCTTGCATTCTTTTTTTTAATAATCATTTTATTGGGGACTCATAACTCTTGTTACAATCCAAACATCAATTGTATCTGACATATTTGTACATATATTCCATCTTGCTTTTCTAGACATTTACTTTCCATTGAGCCCTTGGGATCAGCTCCTCTTTTTTACCCTCCTCCTCCCCACATCCCAACCCTCATGGCCTCTTGATAGATTGTAGATTGTGAATTATTTTCAAATCTCACATTGACCACTGTCTCCCTTCCCCTCTGGTTTCTGTTGTTCTTCCCGCTGGATGGGGGTGTGTGGTTATTTGCCAGTCATTGTGATCGGTGCTCCCCTCCCTTCCCACCTCTCCCCCATCTCCCCCCTACCCTTTTGGGATCTCTATTCCCATTCCTATTCCTGGGTTCCATGTTCCCGTCTAGTCTAGATTGGGAGGCAGCACTGAAGTAGTTATAGTAGGGGAGGGGGGGGGGTGAGGAGGCCTCAAGGGATCAGAGGTATATTGTGTGACCCATTAGTGCTCTATTGCACCCTGATTGACTCAACCCCTCCCTGCAACCACTCTGTGGGGGGATGTTCCATTGTCCATAGATGGGCTTTGGATCTTTGCTCCAACCTCCCTCCATTCTCAACACTGCATTTTTGTGTTTGTTTATTGTTTGTTGTGAGTCTTCTGATGTCTGTTGCCCCGTCTCAATGACACCTCATGAATATGGTGTGTGCTCCGTCTATGTGGGCTTGTAGCTTCACTGTAAGATGCCCGCTTGTTTAACTTCAAGCCTTTAAGACCCCAGACACTATATATTTTAATAGCTGGGCACCATCTTCTGTCTTCACCACATCTGCTTATGCACCAATTTTGTTTTCAGCGATCTTGTAGGGAGGTGGGGTATGTGTGTGAGCATCACAGAATGCCAATGTTAAGACAAAGGGTTCTTGTATTGAGGGAAGGTATGAGCTGAGGCCCAAGGCCTGTCTGCTGCTTCAGTGTATTACCTTATAAGTATATGTACATAGGCCAATACCACTATTGTTATGGATTAATGTGTTTGCATAAGTTCACACCTCTGTTAATCTCTCTTTGCTTCCTGGAGCTTGCCTCTGTTTCCTTTGGCCTCCTCCTGCCCCGCCATCACTTTCCCCTTCTTCCACCACTTAGAGCAACACCAAGCTAGTGGAGAGGAAGCACTAATACTCACAGGATCTCTACCCTCTCCTAGATGCGGGTTCCATTTCCCTAGTTGTTCCTGTCCATGACGCTGTCCGCTCACCATGCCCTTCTCCCTACCTCCTTCTTCCCCCTCTACCTTCCGGGGCCATTCGTCCCATTGCCTTCTCCCCTGCCTTCCCTCCCATGGTCCAACCCATATAATTAGGCAAACCATCCATGTCCTAGTCCGAACAATAAGAAAACATAGGTTGAAGAAAGAAAAGGAAAGAGAAAAAGACAAGAGCAAAAAAAAGAAAGAAAAATAAATTTAAAAAAATCCTACGTAGGACCAGGTCTGTTTGCTGGTCCTCATGGGACCCTCCTTTCTCTTTTTCCTTCTTGGTCTACTTCTGTCTGGGTATGGTAGGCTGGTTCCTTTCCCCCACCAGAAGGTCTAGTGTGGTTCTCTGCGGCTCACACTTCCAGGGTGGGGGTCAGGCTGGTTCTGGTTGGGGCCAGCCCTGTAGTCCATTCCTTTCATGCATTCCTCCACATGTTACATTGCCCTCCTGGTTTTGTGTGCCATGGTGGGCTCTGTATGCACATTCTGATTCTGTGCAGACCCAACTAATGCCCTCCCCGTGGGGGGGGGGGGGAGTGCCCTCTTCCCCCCATGTCATCATCTCAGTTTCTCCCCACTCCCATACTCCCTTCTCCTTCCCCTTTCCCCCTAATTTATGTTGGATTTGCATGTACCCCCTGGGTCTGGTATGACCTCCCCCCACTGCCTGTGCTTCCACCCATATATTGCGAGATAAGTGTTCTTTCTTCTATTCCTGCTGTGCTGATTGTACTTACATCAGGGGACTCTTGTTATACTCGTCCTTTTGCTTAACATGATTCCTTCCAACTTTTCCCATGCAATGACATGTTTTGTATGATTGTCCAGGCTTTTCAGTCATGTTCTCATTCTTAATCATGCTTGGCAAAGTGGAGGGGCAGAGACAAAGAAGGTCCTCAGTGAGATGGATTGACACTGTGGCGGCAGCGATGGACTGAGGCATGGAAACGATGATGGGGGTGGAGCAGGACTGGGCAGTGTTTCGTTCTGTTGAACACAGGGTCGCTATGGGTTGGAGCCAACTCAATGGCATCTACAAACAACAATATAATTATTGAGGTTATGAGAGTTTATTTATTTTTTATAATAGCTTTACTTTCAGTCACTGCGGGCAAAGTCAGTCATACCTCCATGATTTTTTTAATTGGAGAATGGCATTTAAAACCAAGATCTAGGAGCGAGCTGTTCTCATTGTGACTGGGGTATCATACTTTCTAGGTCCTCTCCTATATACTTAATAGAAAGGAAATTGACATTTGTAAACTTACCTGTTAATGTACTGAGATCAAAATATGAGGGTATGTAACTATCTACATACTAAATGAAATATGACTCTATTTTTATGCCAGTAACTCTAATTCATTACCATCAGTCATTTTTTTCCCTCATCTATCTACTATTCTGTTATTGTCCATTGCAACAGTGAGAAACAGGATTCTCGCCATTCCTTTATTGACGTAGTTGCTAAAGTCTAATCTTAGATGTATTGCAGTTTCAAGATTGCTAAATTATACTCCTATGGGAGACTTTATCAACTAGACTAGAGTGCTTTTGTGTAGTCTTTGGCCTTAGAGAATTTTCTCATTCCCAGAGTTCTTTAGGGCAACACTATATTCCCATATCTCCATCAATAAGGTTGTTTTATACATTATTCATATCTTTTTAATTATTTTGTCATACTTTGAACATCCTAGGATGCTCTTCCATACGAACTGCTTTATTTAAAACACGTGCATTAAAGTTTATATTTAAAATTACATTGATTTTAAAAAATGCTTAACATTTTGTATTCACCTCTCCACTATCGTACAGAATATATTATTGCTGAACAATATCCTTTCATAATGATGCTTGACAGTATGCTTACTCAAGTATCTAATGCAGGACATGTTGCTTGTTCTCAAGATTGGGTTATTATGAATAAAGGTATTAGAAACATTTATTTGCTGATGACTGTGTGGACAAACATTTTCAACCACAAGTACTTGAGAGGCTAGTTGCTGAGGATTCTATTTAGCTTTGTATGATTATGTTAAGATTATGTTTAGTGAACCCATAGAGAGGTCTGTGGGCCGGCCCCAATCCCAACTAAGTGGACACTCCCCCATGCCATCCTCCCACACCCTGTCCCTTGAAGAATGCACTTCAGAGGACAGCACTGAAGCTACAACTCAGGGAGAGGGGCACTTTGGATTAGAGCACACAGAAGCAAATGAAGAAGGAAGGAGAGAGAGTGGAATGCATCCTGGCCCAGCAAGCCCCGAGGATGATATTCCTGCCAGAGCAGCAAATGCACAGAGAAGACCATAGGACACCACAAGACACAACATCTCTCACTGACCCATAGTGCTATGGGGGCCAAAACCTGGAAAAACAGTGTGGAAATGGTGCCCGACCTAACCCCACCACACCAAGGCAAAACACAAAGGGCATGCAATAGAGCAGCAAGGGGAGCAAAGCCATGAAGTTCCAGAAAATACCAAAAATAGACTTTGGGGCCAGCGTGTGACACCCCATCAGACTCAACTGGAAAACACTCCTAAAGGTAAACAAACACCTGGAACTATTTATAGGCTTTTCCTTTTGTCTGTTGTTGTTGTCATTTTGGTTTTTGTTATGTTTTGCATTGTCTTGGTTTTTTGTTATTTTTGTTTTGCTTATTATTATCTCTGCATGTCTATCTAGATAAGATAGGTGGGATAAACAATCTGTAGGAGAAAACAACAGGACTGACAGTTCCAGGGGAGGGAGGCAGGGGAAATGAAGAGGGGTGTCAAGAAACCGAACTAAAATCAATGGTGAGGAAGGCATAGGACGCCTGGTGGGACTTGATTAAGGGCAATGTAGCTGAGAGGAATTACTGATACCAGAATGAAGGCTGAACATGATAGAGGGACAAGAGGAAAGTAAAAGGAAATAGAGGAAAGAACTAGGAGTCTAAATACAGGCATGTACATATGTAAATATACTTACATATATAACAATAGGAAAATAGATCTATGTACTTATATTTAAATGTTAAGTATTAAAGAAGCAGACGGACATAGGGCCTCTACTCAAATACTCCCTCAATGCAAGAACACTGTTCTAATAACCTGACATTCTGTGATGTTCACCTTCCCTGACACAATCAATGAAGACAAAATGGGTGCATAAGCAAATGTGGTGAAGAAAGCTGATGGTGCCCAGCTATCAAAAGATATCGAGTCTGGGGTCTTAAAGGCTTGAAGATAAACAAGCAGTCATCTAGCTGAGAAGCAACAAAGTCCATATGGAAGAAGCACACCAGCTTGTGTGATCATGAGGTGCAGATGGGATCAGGTATCAGGCATCCAAGACCAAGAACAAAAAATCATATCAATGTGAATAAGGGGGAGGGTGGAGTGAAGACTTTTTGAATTTAAATATTTTAAATTTTCAATGAAGGTATGATTTTGTCAGAATTATAGGTTGATCTTATAAAATGTCCAAACCATTTTGAAATGGCATATAAAAGTATCTTATATTAAATAAGATCATTTTAAGTGAGCAGACATATCTGTTAAATTTTATTTAGGGTACCCTGGTAAATACCTACAATTGATTAACTTAATGAAAATTTAGCTGCATAGTCTTTACAAAAGTACTGCACATTAAAGAATAACTGTGATATTTGCAACCTGGTTAAATATATATTTGTATATGGACAAGAATGGGCATAATGGAAACAAAAATGAAAATGGATATATTTTACATTTTGAGTTACATTTTTCCTAAAATTTTATTTCAGTGATAAGACATCTAAATAATGTTTTGTTTTTACTGACAGACAAGAATTCCTAATAAGGCATAAAATCTCTGCAAGAGACTGTACAATAACTTAAGCTGTGTTACAGCTGCCAATATGATACCATTCCTTAGCAAAATCCCTTTTACTTGTATGCTGGGCAGTAACCCCAGGAACAGTTAGGGAAGTATACATCTTTGAGCTAGATAATTAAATGCCAAGAAAACTCACCACTCAATATGTAATTCACTCAACATCTTGTTGTTTGAAGGAGTCTGTTCATATGTAGGATGGATTGAATTCCTAATAACATCTGGCATGAGCAGTGGACTTGGCCCTCACCTTAATAGCATTACATTCATGGTAGACGTGACAGCTCAATGGATGGATGGAGCTTGTCCCTAATGTGGCAGATTCAGGACTTCAGCCTAATGAATAACAAGGCACTAACCCCTGGTCACATACACTCCAGCCTGCTGCCCCCTACAAGCTATATCAGGGGATACGGAGTAAATGTTTGTTGTCAGCTCTAATGGTGAAAGATTCTGGCTTCTAACTTACTGGGAAAGCAAAGTAAAATTTCCATTCCAATAATCCGGATCAAAACACTTCCTGACCGCTGTGGTCAATTTATTCTGTCATTTAATTAAGCCTAAAGCATTACAAATATTGTCAGTAAGTAAAAGGGAGGCTGTTTATTCAGCCTTGAAAGCCAGTCTGGAGATAAAATATCATGTCAAGTTGTTTAAGTTCTATGGCCGGCATTGTAGGAGGTTTTCTCCAGCCTTGCCTCCCTCCTCTCCCCACCCTCCACCCCGCATAATTTAAACAGGGATTAAAGCAAAAGGCAAACAGTCACAATTAAGAGTTACAGAAGGAATAGAAATGCAAAAGCAGATTCATAGAAAGAGAGGGAATGCAGAAATCTCTACATGGAAGTTCTCCCACCTGAAACAAGCAAACCAACAAACCATATTCACTGCCAGCAAGTCAATGGTGACTCCTGTGGGCCCTGCAGGACAGGATCCAACTGCTGCTCCTCCTGGGGCTTCTGAGATTGTGACTCTTTATGGGAGTCTGGTCTTTCTGCCAATCAACAAACAGAGCCCTCCAACCAAATCAAAAGTCAAAACCCAAAAGCAGGGTCTAGAGAAGGGAATAATAAATTAATATTGGTTTAATTTTTCATTCTCTTTGAGAAGTTAGTTGTGCACGTTTTCTGACTTGCATGCCGCTGAAACTTAAAGAAACACGGTACTCATTGGATTTGTCAAGGCCTTTCGGAATGTGTTGATACGTCAGTCTATCTCTTTCCTTTAATGTATGCAAGATGTAGCAAAACCCTAACACATCTGTAGGGATGGCCAGGCCTTTCTTTACAGCAGGACTCTAGGAGGGAAATTTGACTCCATGGCCACCGCCACCACCACCAACTATAAAATAAAGTCAACAATGACGGAAGCGAGAATTAAAATATTTTTTGATTGATGACTAGATATGCCTATGAGTATTCAAAATTAATATATGTTCACAATATTGAAATGTCCATTTCACCCACTCATGTCACAATTTAGGCTACACTACACTAACCAAACTTCCACAGGAAGCATTACAATTGAGCTCACATTTGCAAACATTTACAAGTGTCTGCTGCTAACATGCGCTAAGTGAATCATTCTGCATAGCCTGCTCTTTTTATTCTCTCCTCTGAGTTTTGAACACCTGATGATATGCCTCAAGAGAGCAGCTGTTTCCTGGTAACCTGTATTTATTAAGGAAGTGTACATAAACTCTATGGGGAGGGAGACAGCACAGTTTCAAGGAGACTAACAGATTAGAACACACTGCATAATTGAGGCTGGCTGCAGCAGACAGCACAGTGTGAACTTTGCATTTTAAAACAATGAAACTACAATTTGCCTAGTTTTTAGCTTAATTTGCAACAGTTCCACTAGGAGAAAAATCATTGTGGAGGTATTATACAAATTGCTACATAGAAAAAAAATGAACACGAGGGGGTTTTAACACCCTTTGTGCTCTGTCACACTTATTCGGGAACAAGCTGGAGCCAAGCACTGTTTTCAGGAGGACTGCCTAAGCTGGTTCTTTTTCACTGAGTTAAACTGACTCAGTGTGTACATTCAGCAAATGCTTATGGAACATGATTGCTATATCGGTGTACAAGCTGCAAAGCTACACCATGATTTCTGCTTTAACCTATAAATCCACTGCGTTTAAAAATAATTATTAATATCTGATATCATTTGAGGGGTGATTTTTCAACTAACAAAAAACAAACATACCTACTGTTCATTAAGATGTTCTGCAAAGCATGTATCCACTAGGACTCAAATGTTTCGCTAATTGTTTAGATTACTGAAATGACTAACATCTCATTAGTGTCCCAAGGTGTCAGGGCTTTGTGTTTCCCTACAAATACCATGATGTCAGTGTGAGTGCTCGGTGTCAGAGAGCAAACATTGT
Organism: Echinops telfairi; assembly: GCF_000313985.2. Classification (NCBI taxonomy): domain Eukaryota; kingdom Metazoa; phylum Chordata; class Mammalia; order Afrosoricida; family Tenrecidae; genus Echinops; species Echinops telfairi. The sequence continues at coordinate 50,305,710 of NW_022103928.1, forward strand.
TTTATATATATACATATATTTATATACATTACATATATATATATATATTTATTTATATGTATTTAAGATAAGGGGGTAAATGGTTGGTTTTTTTTAACATTTTATTAGGGACTCATACAACTGTTATCCCAATCCATACACACATCAATTGTGCAAAGCGCATCCGTACATCGTATCTCAAAACATTTTCTCTCCACTTAAACCCCTGACATTAGGTCCTCATTTTTCCCCTCCCTCCCCGCTCCCCACTCCCTCATGAGCCCTTGATAGTTTATAAATGGGTATTTTGTCATATTTGCCCTGTCCAACGTCTCCCTTCATCCACTTTTCGGTTGTCTGTCCCCCAGGGAGGAGGTCACACACAGTTCCATGTACTCGGTTCCCTCTTTCCTACCCACTCTCCCTTTACCCTCCCTGTTTTGCCACTCACACCACTGGTCCTACAGGGCTCATCCGTCCTGGATTCCCTGTATTTTCAGTTCCTATCTGTACCAGTGTACCTCCTCTGGTCTAGCCAGACTTGCAAGATCGAATTCGAGTCATGGTAGTGGGAGCAGGGAGGAAACATTTAGGAACTAGAGGAAAGTTGTATTTCTCATCATTGTTACATCGCACTCTGACTGGCTCATCTCCTCCCCAAGACCCCTCTGCAAGGGGATCTCCAGTGGCCTACTAATGGGCTTTGGATCTCCACTCCGCACTCCCCCCATCATTCACTATGGTAAGATTTTTTGTTCTGATGATGCCTTACACCTGATCCCTTCGACACCTCGTGGTTGCATAGGCTGGTGTGCTTCTTCTATGTGGGCCCCACTGCTTCTGAGCTTGATGGCCGCTTGATTACCTTCAAGCCTTTAAGACAAGGGGGTAAATGTTATTGGAAGGAGGCACCTTTGCACACGGTTGCTATTTAATTTCACTACATCAAATATGCATGTGAACAGAATGTAATTTTGAGATTCAGAAAATCCATCATGACCATCAAGTAGGTGGATAGAAATTCTTATTGAATGCAGAGATATTTTTTGGAATGACCATCTACATTAACCCATCGGAAGAAGAGAGAGTATATCAACACAATTTTTATTTGATAATTTCATCTGCAGTCAGTAACCTTTTAGCAAATATTTCAAAACTGTTCTGAAAAATAGTGTATCTTTCAGAACAATAGTTAATGAAATATAAATGAATATTAAAACGTGAGCATTTAAAATGTATAATTCATTTTTAAACAGAAACAGTAGGGCTCTAATTCTATTCAATACTTTGCCACATTGTTGAAGGAGAGTAGAGAACATCTTCTCAGTAAAATTTCCAAATGTAAAGGTTTTATGACTCTTCTTTTGCATCATTCTATTAATAACACAACAGAGGTATCAGTTATTTTTCTGGCCCTAGAGTTGGTGTCCATATATAACTTCAAAATATGTTTCCTTTATTAAAAAGAAAATAAATAAATTTGATAATTTATAATACAAATGATCTCTCCACAAAATGCATATAATTGACTTTTTATCCACCTGTTTTTTTCTTATTGATTTGCAAAACTTCTTTACAAATTCAGAATATTATGTTGGCTTACCTACCATGGCTCTGTCAATTTGTCATCCAGTATTGGCTTCTGAATTCTTGCTACCAGTATTGCAAATGTTAGCCGTATAACCCAGTGTGAACAGGTCTCCGAGGAGATTCTAGACAAAGAACTGGAATCAGCTTAATTACAGGGATGGAGTAAAGCTTTCAGAACATTCGTTCACTGATCTAGAATGACTCAAAATGAAAACAAGCAGCGAAAATACCAACTAATAATCAGAATGTGCAATGTAGAGAAGATGTAGAATACAAAAGAAACCAAAAAAGGCTCACATTGAAGGAGAAACCTATAGTAGACCTTAAACAGGAAAAGTTAGGGGAAAAAGACAAAAACATCCTCCAGAAGAGGGAGAACTTTGGCATGAGAGCATATTGACATCCAATTGTTTATAGACATTTGAAGCCTTAAAAGGGACACAATGGGGCATAGGAAAGTGGCACAAAAGCATGAACGGTGGCAGATCAAGACATCACAGTTACTTGTTGGACTACAGATCTGGACCATAATTGGACAGGCACTTTAAACAAGAGTTTACAAGATCGGTCCAGGACCCCCCAACCAGGGTAGTCAGGATGTAATCATGACCACAAGACTCTCACCCACCAATTGCCATAAAGAGCATGCTCAGGCCAGTCCTCTAGGCCAGGCCACTTCTCCTCAGACCAGCCAGGAGAGGGAAAGCTATCAATTCTCTTCAGGACTTTGCCTAAGGGAGAAGTAATTCATTCTGTCTGTTAATGATTGCAAAAAACATTCAATGGGGGCTGAAATGATGTGGAGACTCATTAATGGATTTTCAGTTTCCACTATAAACTTTAGCCTTCTTCAATCACAGTGCTCAAAAATGCAAACACTGATACAGACATATGAATCCAGTCATATTGAAATTTTGAAAAACAAAATGGAATGCATGAAGGTCAACATCCTAGGCATCGGTTTGCTGTTGTGAGGTGCCGTCAAGTCCCCCCACCCGTTAGTGACCTCCTGCACAGCAGAATGAAAAGGTGCCCGGTCCTACACCATCTGCGTATCTGTTCCTTTGAGTGATGCCATCGTTGTACTCAATGGTGCCAATCCATCTCCTTGAGAGTATTCCTTTCTTTTTCCTCCCTCTACTTTGCTAAGCATGATGCCCTTCTTCAGGGATGGGTCCCTCATGGAAACATTTCTAAAATATGTAAGATGAGGTCTCGTCAGCCATGCTCCTTAGATGCACTCTGCTTGCGTGACTTCCAAGTCAGATCTGTTGGTCCTTTTGCCACTCCATGGTACTTTCCAACATTCTTCACCAGCTTCATTCAAATGCTTCGAGTCTTGTTCCATCTGCCTTTTTTAATGTCCAACTTTCACCTGCTATTGGAAATACCAAGGTTTGGGTCAGTGGCAAGTGGATCCTCAAAGTAGCTATCATGCTTTCCAACACTCTGAAGAGTTCTTGTGCCGCTCATCCAGCCAAGGCAATGCGTTTTCTGAACTCTGACTGCTGCTTTCAGGAGGAATGCTTGTGCGTCCCACCAAGATAAAATCTTTGTCAATTTCAAACTTTTCTCCATTTACCATGACGTTACCTATTGGTCCAGTCTTGAGGACTTTAGAATTCTTTACATTGAGTTGTAATCCACAGTGAAGGCTTCAATCTTTGATCTTTATCAGCAAGTGCTTCGAGTCTTCCTCACTTTCAGCAGCAAGGTTGTGTCTCATGCACATCACAAGTTGTTAATAAGCCTTCCTCCAAGCCTGATGCCACATTCTTCTTCACATAAATCAGATTTCCAGATATGTTTGCTAATACCAAGCTAAGCTTAGATTGAATAAGTACGGTAAAAGGATACAACACTTAAGCACAATTTTCCCGAGTTTAAGTTATGCACTATAACTGCCTTGGTTTTCTTTTGTACAACTGCCTCTAGAACCATGTACAAGCTCCACAGAAACACAATGAAGTGTTCTGGAATCCCCATTCTTCTCAAGGTTAATACAGTTATTACTCAAATGTATGCACCAATTACTAATTGTATTATCCAGTCTAATCAGAGGTAGCATTGTACTTCAAGAGGTAGCGTTGTTCTTCAAGATATAATTTGAAATGTGATTTTTCATGATGCCTATAATGCCCTTCATTTTGAATCTGTAGATTCTGGCATAGTAAAACATAGGATTGTCATATCCAAAATGGCCAATACCAGTCCATTTTAACTACCTAATGCCCAGAGTATCATTGTTTATGCCTTCCATTGAATTCTCCATGACTTTGCATTTTCCTAGATTAGACTTTTGCATTCCATGTTCTGATTATTAACCAATATTAAAGCATTTCTTTTTGTTTTGAGTAGGTGAATCCCAAACCAAACTCACTGCCCTCAAGTCAATGCTGACTCACAGTGACCCCACTGTGGGTTTCTGAGACTGGAACTGTTTACTGGAGGTGAAAGCCCAGTCTTTCTCCTGCAGAGCAGCGGGCTGTTTTTGAACTACCAACCACAGTAATCTCAGTCCAAGGCATAACCTCTACACCACCAGGATTCCTAGTAGGTGAAAGTCCTGAAAAACTATGATGTGTCCACATGATTAAGGTCGCTTCCACTTTTAGGAGACAGCTCTTCCCCAGTTGTATGTTGAGTACCTTCCAACCTGAGTGCTTCGTCTTCGGCACCATAATAGACCATAACAGACCATCGTCCACAGCTCCTCCACGGTTCTCAGTGGTTAATCCCTCATAAACTACCAAACAATTCCCTCTTCCTAGTTTATTCTCGATCTGAAGCTACACCAAATTCTAGTCACCAGGGGTGACCCTGCTAATATTTAGAATTCCAGAAGCATATCTTTCAGCATCGTAGAAACATACAAGCTACAACAGTGCAAGAAACTTACAAAAGGATGTAGTGATACGTGATATAAAAGTCTAAATCCAACCAAAGACATTTGGGCAAGTAAACAGACAGGGCCTAGACAACGAAGTCCTCAAGAATCACTTTGTATGGAATGAACACTTAAAAGGAGTAAAGCTGAAGGCAAGTTTAGGGATTTAGGATTCAGTGTGTGAGCAGAGGGTACTTCAAAGGAAATCCATCATGGACTATTGAACACTTTCATCTTCCTAAGGAACAGAAAATGCTGAGCTAAGACAATTATTCTAACTAATTACATTAAGACATGTATCATCCACATTTCAGAAATATATCATTCAGTCTTGAGTTTATGGAATAATAGTAGTGATTTGGAGAAAATCGTATTTGATTTTAAATTAACCCTTTTACTCTTTAGGAGCCATTTTATTGCAATAGATTTTTATTTCATAAATTAATAAACTAGAGTTTGGTATGAGATAGTTAAAAATAAAAAGCTAAAAACATCTAGCTAATAGAAATGCTGCAAATTAAAAAAAGTATGAAATTCTATGCATTTGAATGTTCTGATGGTTGCAGTCTAATTTCTCATCTAGAAGCGGTTTTCCTCCAAACCCAAGTCATTTCAACCTCCTCTGTTAACCATGGAGGCCATCCATGCTGGTTTAGCCAGGAGATAATTAAGCTGCCAGTGTCAAATGAAACAAACAAAACTGTGCTTTACTTTTGCCTGTCTTATCAGGATAGGCCAAAAAGCTTAAACAACAAGTATTATAGATTAAAAAACAAAACAGAATAAGTGTAAGATTTCTGAACAAGCACAAATACTCAGATACGAAGAGTATTCATCTGGATGTTAATAAAACGTGCATTCCTATTTTCCTTGCCATTTTATGGTTTAATGGTTTTTTCATGAGTCATTCTGAGGATGGAACCACCATTTCACATAGTTTCTATTGGAAAATCGAATAAAAAAAAGTTGAATACATCTGATTTCATTAATGGACTTTCAGAAGTATGCCCACTTATAAGTTGATGTTAACATTTATAACAGTGTTTGTGGAATTAAAAAAATAAAGATGAAGAATAAAAGGAGCTGCGGTCAGCAGAAAAATCAGTGTTGGCTCAGATGTCAGAGGATTCCTCCATAGGCTAAATTCCTTTGTCCTTGGTGCCAGAAACTCCCTGTGGAGTTATCTTTTCTTGGATGATTTCTGATAATTTTCATACATAATTTTCAGAACTTCATAATGTTTTTGCTTGGCAAGAAGTATTTTAGTGGTTATCCTGTCATGACTGGATACTTTATCCTTGCAAATTTATCATCCCTTGTTTCTCTCCAAAAATAGATTTGTATTTATCAGTAATGGTGGGACTTTATCCTGTGTATAAGCCTTTTACTTTTACTTACATAAATGAGATGTGGAGGGATTATGTGACTGTCCATTAATCTATGTAGTTTTATGGCAACAATCCCCATGGGCCTAATAAATGTTTCCTTTCCAGTTAATAACAGTGGCTGAAATTCCATCATTGAAGATAATGTGCCTTTAGTTTATTGCCAGAGGAGCAGAAATTAGTCAGGACAATGATGAACGGCACTGTGGTGTGGTATTCGGTGCCCGTTAAATACAACTTCTATACTGGAAGATGGGACTATCCTGGACAAGTATTAATAAACTTCAGTGCCTTGTAATATATCTTGAACCTGGATGCAATATTTGAAGCACATATGATGTTTCAGGGTGTGTGTCTAAGTGTTTGTGCTTCTAGTAGAAGATGATAGCTTGGAAGAACATTGCAAAGCTTGATGTGCTTCAAGAAAAATAATACATGCCATGAAAATGTAAAACCACCACCACCACCAGGCTTGTGCAGAACTGTGAACTGTTACAATCAGAAGGTTGTTGAGGACGTGAAATGCTGTTGCAGCTCATGCGCATGGTGGCTTATCCATTGGCTGACTAATTCATATGGAACACCAGTTTGAGTGTTCCCAAGTCACGTGGGCCCGCAGATTTGAGCTTTCAGCTGTAACCTGATCTCAGCTTTCCCAGGCTTGCACCAGGTGTTTAGCTTCTCCTCCAGCACGTGTCCCTTTTGTGGAGATCATGGATTTTATTGTCCACATTGGTAAATTAGCCAATTTCCATAGTGTAAATCAGCTAATTTCAAACTAATACAGCTCTACAACTAGATGGGAAAAATCCCTGAGTATTTAGCAATCTGCTCCATGAACGCAGTGATGAGTCAGTTCCCACACCCTGCCCCACTGTCTGCCAGCTTGATAGAGAAAGCTGATCTGCTTTGAATAGAATTTTGTTCTGAGGATGATGAGTTTTGCATGTAACAAAATAACACAAGATTTAATTTATAAGTGATGTGACAAATCAATGTTAAATCTATAATTAAATATGTTCATTAGAAAACCATTATTAAGAACAGCATTTCCTTTTTTTTCTTTTTAAAAAAAATCATTTTATTAGGGGCTCATACAACTCTTATCACAATCCATACACACATCAATTGTGTGAAGCGCATTTGTACATTCATTGCCCTCATCATTCTCAAAACATTTTTTCTCTACTTAAACCCCAGCATTAGGTCCTCATTTTTCCCCTCCCTCCCCGCTCCCCCCCCCCCATGAGCCCTTGATAGTTTATAAATTATTATTTTGTCATATCTTGCCCTGTCCAACGTCTCCCTTCACCCACTTTTCTGTTGTCCATCCCCCAGGGAGGAGGTCACATATAGTTCCTTGTAGTCGGTTCCCTCTTTCCTATCCACTTTCCCTCTACCCTCCCTGTTTCGCCACTCACACCACTGGACCTGTAGGGCTCATCCGCCTTGGATTCCCTGTATTTTCAATTCCTATCTGTACCAGTGTACATCCTCTGGTCCAGCCAGACTTGCAAGGTCGAATTTGAGTCATGGTAGTGAGAGCGGGGAGGAAACATTTAGGAACTAGAGGAAAGTTGTATTTTTCATCGTTGTTACGTCACACCCTGACTGGCTCATCTCCTCCCCGAGACCCCTCTGCAAGGGGATCTCCAGTGGCCTACTAATGGGCTTTGGATCTCCACTCCGCACTACCCCCATCTTTACTATGGTAAGATTATTTGAAGAACAGCATTTTCATTCAAACCCTTTACACTTCATTGTTCTAAGGGAGTTACTGAATTTCGCTGAGGGAGATACTGAATGAATAATTCTCTACAATGTAGGCATTTTCCCAAGTCCCTAAAAGTAAGTTCTGACTATTCACACACAAGGACAATGTTAGCATATTAACACTTTATCAGACACCAAATAAGTTTATATTATTCCCTAAGTTTGTGTTGGAAGACATTCAGTCAGAATGCTCCTTAGAAGGGAGGAGGTCTAGACTTTGTCTCGCATGTTTTGGACATGTGATTCAGAGCAAGCAGTCCCTGGAAAAGGCGATCATGCTTGGTAAAGTAGAGAGTGAATGAGAGATAGGAAGACCCCAGGAGATGGTAGTGGAGGTGGTTACCATAATGGATATTGGGGTCAAAGCATAATTTGAATTGTCTGTCTTGTATTGACTTATAGCACTGGCAACTTAGAGTGTTCCTAGGAATAGGTTAGATGATGAAATCTATTAAATAGGTATTTGGCAGCCCTGGTAATGCAGTGATTAACTATTGGTCTGCGATCCTCATGGTTGGTAGTTCAAAACCACCAGCAGTTTTGCAGGGAAGGACTGGGTTTTCTACTCCCATGAAGAATAAGTTTCAAAATCCCATGGCTGGCAGGGGGTGGGGAATCGGTAGCAGTAAGTTTAGTTTTGTCTTTCATTTGGTGTGTACAAGCAGAAGAATTCTAAATCCAGTGAATGACAGTCTAACCTGAATTGCCAGAATAGAGTTGCCACCCCTGATTCAATTTGCAGGCTTGAGCTAGTTTACAGACACAAAATCAATTGAAAGAAGGAAATATGGGTCCCAGTGATAAATAACCTCACTACACTGACAAAATTTTATACCTTTAATCTTTCTTCCAGCCTTCCCAAAGGGACCTATGTCCTTTTGGAAGATTATTAGCTAATAAAAATGAAATAATCAAACAGGTATTATTGGTCAGGTTACTTACTTTGAACTAACAATAATTTCCAAGCGATCCAAAATGTCACTCTGATTCACTATTTAGATTAGGAGCATATGGAAGTCAAGTTATTAAAGAAGTCTTAGCCCAGTTTTATCTAAAAGTGGATCTAGTGAATCCTTAATCTGATTCTATCATGATTTCCTCAGTTTCAGACTGAATAATTGGAGTAGACAGATTCGGCAACTGGCAGAACTCCCATTTAAGATCCCTGACGTATGGGATATGGCTATTATAGGAAGGAAAGTCAAGTAGATATCACTAGAATGGTCTTTGCCTAGGAGAATAGTAAATCAAAATCAATAATACATTTTTGGGAGGCTTGCTAGAATTAGTGCTGCCATCAATGACTTGAAAAATGCCAGCTTGTTGATTCCTACCACATTCCCATTTACACATCTATTCAGTCTGAGCAAATAACAGATAGCTTTGGGAGAATGACAATGGATTGTTGCAAACTTAATGTGGTGGTGACTCCAATTGCAGCTACTGTTCCTGATGTCATTTATTGCTTGAGCAAATTAATATTTTTCCTGGTATCTGGTATGCAACTGTTGATCTGGCCACTGCCCTTTCCTGAATTCTATTTTCAAAGGATCACAAGAAGCAATTTGGATTCAGATGGCAAGACAAATATTACATCTTCACTATCCCACCTCAGGGGTATATCAATTAAGTCTTATTTTAGTCTGGAGGGACCTTGATGTTCCTTTCTCTTCAACAAGATCACACATTGGTCCTTAAACTTATGACATTATGCTGATTGACCCAGTAAGGAAGAAATATCAATAACTGCACTAATCGATAAAACATCTGCATGCTAGAGAATGAAAAGTTAACTTGATAAAAATTCCAACACCTTTCTCCTCAGTGAAATTCCTAGGGCCCACAGCTGTACGGTATGTCACCATATTCCCACTAAAGGATATTTTATTACATCTGGCCCTGCTCAAAATTAAAAAGGAGGCTCAGAGCCTGGTGGGTCTCTTTGGGTTTTGGAGGCAATGTAAATTACCTTAGCCTATTTAGTAACACAAAAAGCTGCTAGTTTTGAGTGAGGCTTAGAATAAGAGAAGTTTCTTCAACAAATTCATGTTGCTGTGCATGTAACCAGGTGATTACTCATCAGCTTCAATTTCAAGGTGCATAATTCAAAAGCAACAGCTACTCAATGGTAGAAAAACAAGGCTTTCTACTCCTCTAAGCAGTTATAATCGCAGAAACACACAGTGGCAGTCCTACCCTGTCCTATAGGGTTTCTATGCACCCACTCTATGGCAGCGAGTTTCTTTGTTTTTGTTGTTTTGTTTTGGTGCTAGTAATCCTGCCACTTAAGGCATTTTATCCAGCTGATACAATGGTGCTTGGAATATTGGTAACAGAGATGTCTGTTGGAGTTTGGGGGAAGATGACTGTTGGTGAGTCACAGTTTAGACTCTTAGAATTTTGTATCAGATCTCTACTATCTTATTAAAATAATTACTCTTCTTTTGAGAATTAGCTTTGGCTTATTACTAGGCCTGAATTCGCCAACTTGTGCCATCAAGTCACTATGTCTGTCATTAACTGAGTGTTGTGAGACCCAGGGAGTCATAGAGTTGGATTTGCATAGCAGCACTCTATTATTTAAGGGAAGTAGTCTCTACTAGATTAGGTTCAAGTGGGACCTGAAGACATAATTAAGCTGTATGAGGAAGTGTCCTAAATGCCCAGAATCTATTCTAACCACCTTAGACCCCCTCACTCAGCCTACTCCTGTGCCTCATGGGGAGTACTTTGATCAATGGCTAAAAAGAGAAAACTAAAGCTTGGTTTAGGGAGATTCTAGATGTCCTTCTGAAAACCCATTTAAAATGCCTTGCAAGGTTTTGGGGCAATGTTCTCTGGGAGGTTGGATAGCTTCTAAACCAGCAACTGAGTTTTGAGGCTGTATCTCCAAAAGCCAGACTTCACTGGTCCATGAACCAAGGGGTGGAAATGGGAATGCCAACACTCCATTATTCCTAGTGACCCCTCACATTATTTTTGCTTTCCATCCATGACCCAAAGTTTTGGGGCTTATATTTAAGTGTTTTATTCATCTTGATTTCATTTTAATATATGATGTGAGGCATGGTTCTTTTTGGAGATGGGAATCCAATTTTTCCAGCACCATTTATATATATAACTCGCTTCTCTTTTTAATGTGTTTTATTCCTTCTCCAAAAATCTGGTGTCTGTAGCTGCTTAGTTTTGTTTCTGGGTTCTCTGTTCTGATGAATTTGTCTACATAGGTATAATTGTATCCACACCAAGCTGTTTTGATTACTGTGACTGTATTGAAAAACAATCAATACTCACTGCCATCGAATCAACGCTGACTCATAATTTCTAAGATACTTTATGGGAGTAGCAAGTTGTATTTTCTCCTGTGGAGCTGCTGGTGGTTTTAAACTGCTGACCATGAGATAGCAGCCCAACACATTTGCCACTACATCACCAGAGCTCCTTAGTGTGATTGTGTAAAAGTTGTTAACATCATGAAGAAAGTGGCTTCTCGCTTTGTTTTCTAGTAGTGCTTTTTGTTTGTCCTGGGGTTTTTTCCTTGTCTTTTTCAAGTTGGTGATTCCTTTTTCCATTTGTTCAAGGAATTGTGGTGAGCCTTAGATTGGAATGACATGAAAGTCATTGAGTGCTTTTGCTAATATTGAAAAGAATCACTATTGTAAGCTTACCTATCCATGAATGTGGAGGTCTGGCGAAGTAGTGGATTACAAGCCGGCTGCTAACCACCAGATCAGCAGTTCTAAACCACCAGCTTCTCCATGAGAGAAAGATGAGGCATTCTACTGCAGTAGAGAGTTATTGACTTTGGAAACTCAGAGACAGGTCTACTTTGTCTCTGTGAGTCATAGTGCTTTGGATCCATGAACATGAGACCTGCTTTCATTTATGTCTTTTGATTTCCTCTAGGAGTACTTATATATTTCTTTTGATCTATGTATTTTATACTTTGGATGGTTATCATAAATGTTACTGTTATTTTTTATTGATTTTTCAGAGTTTTGCTGCTTAACATACAAGAATCTAGTTGATTTTTGTATGTTTATCTTATAGCCTGCCATATGACCAAAATTTTCAATTAGTTCTAGTAATTTTTAATTGTCTTTGGTGTTTCATGTATATAAGACAATATCATCTGCAACTACAGAATATTGCTTCTTCTCTGTCAGTTTGAATGCCTTTGATGTCCTTCTAATGTTTAATAAATAGCTCATGATGAGACTTCCTAGAGCATTTTAAATAAAAGGGATGATAAAGGATATCCCTATATAGTTTCCTTTCAGTGAGGGGCGCTCTCAGTTTCTCACATTGAGTGAAAAGCTAACCATTGGTTTGTCATAGGTTGTCTCTATTATGTTGAGGAATTTCCATGCAAATCCTGTTTTAGCGAGTATCTATCAAAAATGGATGTTAAATCCTATAAGATGATTTTTCTGTAACAATTGATGTAATCATTTTTGTTGTTGTTTATAGAGTGAATTGCATCATTTTCTAATATTGACATACCCTCACATGCCTGCTATTAATCTCAGTTGATCATGATGTATCTTTAAATGTTTGGTTAAATTCTGTTAGAATACTATTGAAAATTTTAGTATCTATTTTTATAAGGGATATTGGTCTGTAGTTTAAAATTTTTTATATCTTTGCCTGGTTTTGTGTCATAGTTATATTTTCATCATAAGGTGAATTTGGTAATATTATTTTTTTAATATATTCTGGAATAGTTTGTAAAGAACTTCTATTAATTCCTCTCTAAATGTTTGCTAGAATTCCTAAATAAAACCTGCTAGTTTGGGACTTTTACATTTTGGAAATTTTTAAAGAAAAGATCTATTTCTTCTTATGTTATAGATCTGTTCAGGTTTTCTACATCAATCTGTGTTAATTTAGGTAGGTAATTTGCTTCTGGAAAGTTGTCTATTTCTACTAGGTTTTTTTTAATTTTATTTCTCGGGATACAGTTTCCTAATATTGTGTAATTATCCTTATTTCTATTAGTTCTGCTATAAGGTTGCCCATTTGATATCTTATTTGTAGTATTGTTTTTTTTCTCCTTTTCGATTTTTAGGATTTCCAGTAGTTTGTCAACTTTGTGAATCCTTTAGAAGAACAAACTTATTGTCTCCGTGATTTTTTTCCACATATATTTTTGTTGTTGACTCGCTTAAATCTGCTCTAAGCTCTATTATTTCTTCTCTTCTGGTGGCAGAGGGTTGTTTTGCAGGTCTTGTTCTAGATGTTGCAGGTGTTGGGTTAAGGTGTGTATTTTAGCGCTCTCTACTTTTTGATACGTGTGCTTATTGCTATAAATTTCCCTCTGAGAACTGCTTTTAATGTGTCCCAGAGGTTTGAGTATGTTGTATTTTTGTTCCATTTTCTTTGAGAAAAATTTAAATTGCTCTCTGTATTGCTTCAATTTTCCAGTGGTGTCAAGTAAGATGTTGTTCAATTTCTATATAATTATGTTTGTTTGTTTGGCTCGATATTCCTTTTGTTGATGTCTAATTTTATAGCACTGTGGACTGAAAAGATAGTTTGTAGTATCTCATATTTTAAAATTGATTCTTGCTTTGTGGCCTAACATATGATCTATTCTGAATGACATTCTGTGAGCACTGGGAAAATTGTATATCGAGTTGTTATTGGATAAAGTGTTCTGTATATCTAAATTATCATGTTGATTCATTTCATAGTTAATTCCATATCTTTGTTATTTTTTCCCATTTAATCCATCCTTCCTTGAAAGTACTGCATAAAAACTTCCTAGTACTATAGTACTGTCTGTTTGTGTCTTTAACTCTATATGAGTTTGATTAATATAATTTAAGATTCTTTCATTGGGTGCCTAGATGTTTACTATGTTTATGTGATTATTTATTATGATGTTTATCATTATATAGTGATCTTTGTCTTTTATGATAGTTTCAAATATTTTTCTTGTGTTCATTTTTAAGATACGTGATATAAATGAAGTTAGTGTGCTTTAGGTTGTATGCATGCTAATTGTATTGTTAGGTGTGTGTATGAAATTATAAGTATCTTTATTTAGATGTTATATGGTTTAAAGATATGTGTACCAAGTTGAGAATGGGTGGACTGTGATAATCATGATTTTCTGGGAAATTTCCTGGGTCAGGATTTGCAATGATTTGACAGGAAAGATTGAGTAAATCCTCATAAGTAGGCAGTGTGGGGAAAAGCGATTGCTTTTTCTTTCTTTTTATTTTTTTGGTGTCTAGATATTTTGTCTAGTGTTATGACCTCTGATTATTTTTTAATTGAACCAAGACCTTGTCATATTGCATGCCAATCCTAACAGTTATGGGGGTGGGGGGGGAACCTCTCAGCCTAAATGTTGGATTTGAATTCAATTGCCTCTGCAGCTACAAGCTTGCCACTTTCTTGTCATTACTGGCTTCATCAGGCCCTGCTCATCATCTTCCTGCAATTTCTAGGTTCATCATCCCTTGTTTCTATATATCTCAGGTGTATCCCCCAGACTAACATCGCCCACCAGACCTTGCCTGCCTAAGCAAATGTATAAACCATTTGCTTGATATAATCTTCTGTGTGTGTGCGTGCGTGCGTGCGTGCGTGTGTATGTGCGTGTGTGTGTGTGTGTGTGTGTGTGTGTTCTCCCCCACTACCTCATGGGCTGTGCTTCTCTAGATAATTCAGCCTGAGACAGCATGACTGACCCAAACCATGATATTTTCAATCACCTCATACACAAATAAAAATTAGTCAATAAATAAGGAAGATGGGAGGAGCATTCCAAGCCAAATTCCCTGAACCACCCCTGTTGTTTCTAAGACTGTATGGGAGTACAAAGTCCCATCTTTGTCCCGTGCGGTTGCTGGTGATTTTGAACTGATGACTTTGAGGATCACAGCCCAATGCATAACCACTATGTTGGGGATCCTTGGAGAATAATTGATGTTTTTGAATTATGGTGTTAATGACGAATATTAAATATGCTATTAACTTTCAGAATAACTAGCAAATCTATGGTAGAAGTACAGCTATAATGCTCCTTATCAGGTAGGATGGTGAAACTTCATCTCACGAAGGTTAGATATGTCATTAGAGGGCACCAGTCCATGGAGAAGGACGTGGTACTTGAGAGAGGGTGACCATTAAGGAGGAAGACACAATGCGATGGACTGATATACTCACGAAGACTGCAACACAATTTTCAAACATAGCAATGATTATGAGGGAAGGGCAGAAGCATGCAGTGTTTCATTCTGCTGCACAGTGTCATCATGATTCTGAGCTTACACCATGGTATCCAATAATGACCAAGAGAGAGAGAAAACTCATGAAATATTAGAGGACAGGTTATAGAATGATCATGGATCTTAAAGTCCAATGCTAAAAAACCATATTAGGAGAAAACCACAAAAAGATATTTATGAGTCTTTAAACTTACTTTCTCTGTGCTTTAGAAGATGTAAAACAATATAATGCTAAACCATGTTGTAGTATTAAATTATTAAAATCTTATTTCTTGAACTGATCTAGCTAGAATCATGTAGCTGCTACATGGATCTGTTGTCTATATTCTCCCACTTCTAATCCCTCCTTCTTTCCTCTTCTCCTGGATTTTTTTTTTTCTCCTGGATTTTTCAAAGTCTCGAAACAAGTATTTTCTAAAATGTTATCTAGTTCTGCTCCCTCTTCACAATTGTTCTTCTGTTTAAGTGGCTTGTTGTAGCTACTGTGTATTTTGAGTGTCTCCAAACAAAGGGGCCTTCTCTGCCCTCTATCAGGTTGTTTTGCTTTGCTCAGACAGTTGGAATTCTAATAGCGTAATCAGTAGGTTGTGTCGTATACTAGTACCTTCAAGTTTGCTGGCCTTGGCTGAGGTGAACAGCAAAGGAGGTGTACATACTGGACCCTCTCTTGTTTCCCTAGTGCCAGAAGGCAGGAGCTAGACAGCCTCCATGTTCCGCCCGTGCTCACCTGTCTTGACACCAACCATTCTTCCCGAGTCACTCTACGTCTCTGCTGCCTTCCATAATTTGCTGCAATGGTCACACAGACAACACTAACAAGTAAGTGGATGTATTGAGGTTCCCACAAGAGTAAGGCAGGATCAGCCAATATGAAAAATCCAGTCAGTGTTCTCAGCCAGCAGCCAAGAGATTTTGTTTGGTCATCAGGCTCTCGGCCCTGGGATAGTCAAGTCTCTGATCCTCTGTCTCTCAGCTAAATGGTCCCTGGGCCTTTTCCTCCCGGGCCAGCAAGTCAGACCTTCTGTCACTCTGTCCCACCATTTCATCGTCTCAGGCGGCTCTTATGAAGAGCTGGTTCTTCATCGTCTCAGGGCTGCTGAGGCACCTGGTCTCGGCAGCTTCTGCCACTCCGGACAGTGGTATAAACGGTGTTCTTACTAGGAGCCTGGGGCTTCTCTCGCTGCCAGGGCATGAAAGATGGCTTTCTCGCCAGGGGACTGGTCACAAAAACTGACCAGTCCCCTCTCTTAGTGATACACATGCCCTAGTTGTATCATTCCAACCAATCATTTGGTGTGCGTTACAGAGACTTTTGTAGAAGAACCAAATTACCAAATTTCACTCCTCCACACTGGCCATTACTCAGGATACACAATCTAAATGTGTGTTTCATATTGTACATTGAACTGTTTAAGAGTTTGGCCTCCAGAATCATGCTAGCATTTGTCCAAACCTGATTCTATCAAACACTCTATTCTTGCCTTATGTAATTTGCTTAAACTCCTTAGGATTCACACTACCATTTGTATAAGTAGAAGGATAATAGCCTCAATCATACAGTGCTGTAGAGAGGGTTAAATAAAAACATGAACAGGAAGTATTTACTACGGTGCCAGGCTCATGTACTGTTAGCGATTTACTTAGATTTTGAATTATCTCAAAGAATATTTTAAGCATTTAAAAGAGTATAAAATTCTTTAATACTGTTCAGAACATGAGCAGGTTCAAGTATCCAATTTTAGACAGAGACAGAATAATCCCAACTCTAAGAAGACAAGATATATTAGGTATAATGTGGTTTCCAGAAGTTTTTATGTGTGCCAGGTTGTTAAAGAGAATGACCACATCTTTGGGTAACAAAAATGTACGGGAAGAATGTGAGAAAAATGAATGTAATCCTAAGAAGTTTCTTAAAGTCTTACAACTTATCCTTATTGAGATTGTCAATCTTGGAAAATAATTCTGGGAGAATTTTGCATATAATAAATATTTAGGAAATGATCTTAATATCACTTTTAGGATTGAAGTATTTTACATCACAATTGAAATGATAAAATATGGTGAGAAAATATTAGAGATTGTTTACTTCAGATGAGTGTTTTCTACAGAGACAAGATTTGGTTTGATATTTTTCATGGAAAAAACAGATTTAATTTATTATTTTCTTTTTAATCATTTTATTGGGGCTCATACAACTCTTACCACAATCCACACATACATCAGTTGTGTAAAGCACACTTATACATTCATTGCCCTCATCATTCTCAAAATTCGCTTTCCGCTTGGGTCCCTGGAATCAGCTCCTCATTTTCCTTTTTCCCCTCTTTCTCCCTTCCCACTTCCCCCTCCCTCATGAACCCTTGATAATTTATAAATTATTATTTTATCTTATCTTACACTGACCTATGTCTCTCCTCACCCACTTTTTTGTTGTGCATCCCCCAGAGAGGAGGTTATATGTAGATCCTTGTACCAGAGGGGAGGTTATATGTAGATCCTTGTGATTGGTTCCCCCTTTTTAGCCCCACTTTCCTCCTGGTATCACCACTTTCACCACTGGTCCTGAGGGGTTCATCTGTCCTGGATTCCCTGTGTTTCCAGTTCCCGTGCCATCCTCTGGTCCAACCCGGTTTGCAAGGTAGAATTGGGATCATGATAGTTGGGGTGAGGAAGCATTTAAGAGCTAGAAGAAGGTTGTGAGTTTCATTATTGCTATACTGAACCCTGAGTGACTCATCTCCTCCCCACTACCCCTCTGCAAGGGGTGTCCATGTGTCTACAGATGGGCATTGGGTCCCCATCACGCACTCCCCTCATTCACGATATGATTCCCGCCCCCACCCCCACCCCACCCCCTGCCTTTGGTGCTTGAAACCTGGTCCCCTCGGCCCTTCATGATCACACATGTTAGTGTGCTGCTTCCATATGGGCTTTGTTGCTTCTGGGCTAGATGGCCGCTTGTTTACTTTCAAGCCCTTAAGACCCCAGACACTATATCTCTCGATAGCCAGGCACCATTAACATTCTTCACCACACTTATTTATGCACACATTTGTCTTCAGCATTTATGTGGGGAAGGTGATCACACAATGATGGTTTTTGTTCTTTGGTGTCTGCTACCTGATCCCTTCAACACTTCATGTTCACACAGACTTGTGTGCTTCTTCTCTGTGGGTTTTGTTGCTTCCAAGCTAGATGGTCGCTTGTTTGCCTTCAAGCCTTTAAGACCCCAGACACTATATCTTTTGATAGCCGGGCACCATCAGATTTCTTCACCACGTTTGCTTATGCACACGTCTCTCTTCAGTGATCATATCGGGAAGGTGGGTATCATGAAATGACCATTTAGCTGAGCAAGGTTCTCTTGTATTAAGGGAATGCACGTGAGGAGGCCCAATGTCTACCTGCTACCCTATTACTAAACCTATAAGTATATGCACATAGATCTATTTCCCCCATAATCATAAATATATTTACATATGTACATGTCTGTATTTAGGCTTCTATGTATGCCCTTTGCCTCTTACTCCTAGTCTCTATTTCCTTACGCTTTCCTCCAGTCCCACTACCATATTCCACCTTCATTCTGGTTTCAGTAATTCCTCTCAGTTACCTTGCCCTTGGTCAGTCCCTACCAGTCTTCCCCTCCCCTCCCTGCCACTGGTTTTGAACCACTCATTGTTCCCTTGTCCCTGGGTTGGCCAACACCTTCTCCCTTCCCCTACCTCCCACACTCTCATATCCCCCTGGGAACATTGGTCCTGTTATTTTCTTCTCACATTGTTTGTCCAGCCTATCTTATCTAGGCGGACCTGCAGATATATTAATATGTGCATAAAATTGCGGATGGCTTTGACAGCACCAAAGTGGCACATAAGAACATGGCGACAACAGCAACAACACCGACAAGCTAACAAACAAAAAAGCCACTGACATACAAAATTCAAAAGAAGAGAAAAAAAGAAAAAAACAAAACAAAAAGACAGAAAAGAAGAGAGAGGGGGAAAAAAAGCTTGTTAGTAGTTCAAGGTCTGTTTGTTGACCTTTAGGAGTGTATACCAGAGGAGTTTGATGGGGTGCCACTTCCTGGCCCCAAAGTCCATTCTTTATACTCCCTCGGGACCTCCTTACTCTGCTTCCCCCGCTGCTCCGTTGCACGTCCCCAGTGTTTTGCCTCCGTGTGGTGGGGTCAGCTCAGTCATACATCCCACACTGTGTCTCCGGTGTAGAGCCATAGGTCAGTGCAGGATGTCGCATCTCGCCATGGGGCCGGCTATATGGTCCTCTCTGTACACTGGGCCTTCTGAGCCAGGCTATCGTCCTCTGAGCTTGGTGGGCCCAGGTGTGCTCCGCTCTGTTCTTCCTCCTTCCTTCGCTTCAGCTTCCTTCTGGCTGTTGTGTAGTGAGTCCGTTCCTTTCTCACACCAGACGATCTAGTTTCATTTCCTGCGGTGCTCCCTTCCTTGGTGGGGGTTGGGCTAATTCTGGTTAGGGCTGGCACATGGTCCATTATTATTTTCTTAGTAATATGAACCTTTGGTCTTTGGGGTGGTTATTATTTCTGGTGGGTACAGAGCTGTGATTTATTTGTGAAGCTATTAGAAGAAATTTCTGAAAAATTGCCAGAATCAAAAGTTGCTGAATCGACATTCCTAAAAGTATGGATTTTAGTGGATTCAAGATTGTTTTCGTTTTTTATCTTGCTTCTATTAAAGAGCTTAATAAAACAATTCCTTGTGTTTGTGAAAAATCGTGATGTCTAAGTCTCCTACAGCTGCTGTGCAAACCTCTATAAAGTATTAAAGAACAAAGATGTAATTTTGAGGACTAAAACGTCTTTGATGCCGTCTGTACTATTTTTTTAATTAGCTTACATGCATGTTAAGGAGCCCTAGTCGCATAATGGATTGAGCATTGGATTGCAAACCCAGAGCCTTGCATTTCTCAATCACCAGCTGCGCCTCAGGAGAATGAGCAGGCTTTGGACTCCCAGGAAAGATTTGCCCTCTCAGAAAACCCACAGACGGGTCGACCCTGGCCTCAGGGTCCCCATCATCAGAATGGACTCAATGGTAGTGATCAGTTTGTTTGTTTTGTATGTGCATGTGAGAAGCTGTATCATGAATGAAGAAGACCAGACAAATATGTGTTTTGTTATTTGAATTATGTGCTCTTGTTCTTCTTGTTGTGTTTAGGTGCCTTCAAATCAGTTCACCCCACAGCACCCCAAGGCAGAACAGAACAAAATATTGCCCGGTCCTGCCCCATCCTCACAATGTTGCCTCAGCTTAAACCTTTGGTTGCAGCCCAGGGGTCTGTCAGTCTGTCTCATTGAGGGCCTCCCTCTTTTCCTGCTGTTCCTCTACTTGACTAAGCATTGACAAAGTCAACCTTTCATCCACTTACAATGACGTTACCTACCCGTCCTGTTGGGAGGATTTTTTTTTCCTTTACATTGAGTCACATTGCCTCCTGAAGGCTGTGACCCTTTATCTTAATCTTCACCAGCAAGCGTTTCAACTCCTGCTCACTCTCAGCAAGCAAGGCTGTGTCGTCTGCAGATCCCAGGTTAATAATAAGCTTTCCTCCCACCCGGATGCCACATTCTTCTTCATATAATCCAGCTTTTTTGACGGTTTGCTCAGTACAGCGTGCATACATTTGGTGAGAGGATACCACCCTGTTAAACATTTTTTCTGATTTTAACCCAGGCAGTATCCTCTTGTAGTCCCACAATTGCTTCTTGATCAACGCACAGATCCCAAATGAGCACAGTGAATTATTCTGTAATTTCCATTCTCCTCTGGGCTATTCATAGTTTTATTATCCAGACAGTCAAATTCCTTTGCATAGTGAATAAAACACAAGTAAATATCTTGCTGGTGTGTTGTGCATTCAGCCAAGATCCATCCGAAGTCAGCCAGGACATCTTATGTTCCACCTGCTCTGCTGAATCTGGCAGCTCCCTGTCAATGTACTGCTGCAATAATGGTTGGATGATTGCCATCAAAAATTTCCTTGCATGTGATACTAATGTTATTTTTCTATTGTTTGATAATTCTATTGGGTTAAATTTCTTTGGAATGGGTACAAATATGGATCTTTTTCAGTCAGTTGGTCAATTTACTGTTTTCCAATTCCCTGACATAGATAAGTAGGAGCTTCCAGTATTTCATCAACTTGTTGGAACATCGATTGGCATTCCAGCAATTCCTGTGCTTGGCTAATGCTTTCAGTACTTCTTCCTTTAGTGTCATTGGCTCTTGCTCATATGCTACTTCCTGAAATGGTAACATGCCAACGTGTTCATTTTGGTACAATGATTCTGTGTATTTTTCCCATCTTCTTTTGATTATCCCTGTATCATGTGGTATTTTGCCCATAGAATCTTTCAAAATTACCACCTGAGGCTTGAAATGTTTCTTGAGTTCTTTCCATTTATAATATGTTGAATATGTTCTTCCTTTTAAGTTTTCTAACTCCAGGGCTGTACACATTTCAATATAATATTTTACTTTGTCTTCTCAAGTTGCCCTTTCAACATTTCTTTTTTTTCTATTTTATTGGGCCTCTTACAACTCTTATCACAACCCACACATACATCAATTGTGTAAAACATACTTATACATCCGTTGCCCTCATCATTCTCAAAACTCTCGCTTTCCGCTTGGGCTCCTGGAATCAGCTCCTCATTTTTCTCCCCCCCCCCCCGCCCCCAAGCTCTTTGACTTCATCATTTCTTCCATTTTTCATGAGATATTCTTTAATTCGAGCAAGTTTGAGAGTTTCTTCTGTCATATACTTGTGTGTTAGTCTGGGTATATTAGAGAAACAAATCCACCGAAACTCATATGTAGAAGAGAGAGTTTCATATAAAGGTTAAGTGCACATCAAGAAAACATCCTAACCCAGTGCTCTCCAAGCCCATAACTACAACGTTAGCCTATATGTCCAATACCAATCCACAAAGTCCTCCTCCATCTCACAAAACACACACACTCCTGCTGACTGCAGGAGAAAAGCCAAATCCGTGAGTGTGGAAGCATCTCAGCGCTGGCAGGGGTCTCCACACGGCTGCTCCAGCACCCAGGGCTGCATCAGGGTAGGTCTATGTGGCTTCTCCTTGGGGATGTCTTGCAGGAAGTGAGCCTTGCCAGCTGAAGCAGGGAACTGGCTAAGGCAGCTACACCCTGGCCTGACCATCTCAGAGCAAGAGACCCGAGAACTGGAAAGGCGAAGCTCACCAAGCCATTTCTCTCTCCGCCCTTCAATTAACCCCACATGTGTTTATCCGCCGGGTTGGCACAATAAACTTTAACTATCTCAACTTGTATATTTTCTTTCTTTCTTGTCGTTTGAATGCCCTTTTGCTTTCTTCGTGAGTGATGATGCTGCTGTCCTCCCACAGCTCCTCAGGTCTTCTGGCATTAGTGTTCAATGGGTCAAATCTCTTCAGGACATGTTCTCACAATTCACAGGGGATAGATTTGTGGTTGTATTTTGGCTCTTATGAACTTGTTTTCATTTTCTTCAGCTTTAACCTGAATGTATAGATGATAAAATGGTAATACATTGATGGTCTGTTCCATAGTCAGCCCTTGGCCTGGTTTTCGCTGCTGATATTGAGCTTCTCCATCTTCTCTTCCCACGGATAGAATCAATTTGATTTCTTTTTATTCTCTCTGGAGAAGTTCCTATGCAGTCACTTTTTATGTTGTTATAAAAAAGGTATTTACTATGAAATTATGTTGTTCTTGCAAAATCTTATCGTGGGATAGCCAGCTTTGTTTCTGTCATGAGGATCATATTTTCTTTTATAAAAAAAATCATTTCATTAAGGGCACATGCAATTCTACTCATTTCCCTCATCATTCTCAAAACATTTGCTCTCCACCTAAGCCTCCGGCATCAACTTCTCATTTTCCCCCCTTTCCTTCCTGCTCCCACCTCCCTCATGAACCCTTGATAATTTATACATTATTATTTTGTCATATCTTTCCCTGTCCGACATCTCCCCTCAACCACTTTTCTGTTGTCTGTCCCCGAGGGAGGAATTCACATGTAGAAAGGATCATATTTTCAAAATAATTTTTCTACCTCTTTGCTTCCAAGTTTAACCTCCAATCAATAATTATCAATGCTTCTTGATTGCATAGTTGATTAACTTCAGTTTGTAAATATTGGTAAAATTATTCAATTTCTTCCTCACTAGCTTTTGTGGTTCCTGCATAAATTTGACTGTTAGTTGTATTGACTGAGTTTCCTTCAGGGCAGTAGAAAAATGCTATCCCAGACAGCATTGTCCTTCAAGAGAGATCTTGAAATTTACTTCTGCCCACCCAAACCCTTTTTATTGGGAGGCAATACAGATATCATATCATTCCATAGGTCAGTCACATAAAGCAATATTATACAATTTCTACCACAGTCAGTTTCAAAACATTCTCTTTCTTTTTGAATTCCTTGATGTCAGCTCCCCTTTATTCTCCACCGTCCCCCACTGTCCCCTCCAGGTGCCCTTAGTCTGCTTGCTGTCTCCATAGGTTCATCAATCCTGACTTTCATATACCAAACAACAACAACAACAACAAACCATATAAAAAATTCAAGAGGACTATCCATAATGGCCAAACATATCAGAGCTAAACCTCAATGTGAAGGAAAACAAAAGCGGACTCTTCCTTTGTGGTCTGATCTTAATCTGGAAGTTCCCCTGAAACCCCTTCACTTGGGTGACCCTGCTGGCATTTGAAATATCACTGACATAGCTTCCAGCATCACAGCAACACACAAGCCACCGCAGTAAGAACAACTGACAGACAGGAGTAGGAATTCTGTGTTGGCAAAGAATATTGAAAGTGCCAAGTACTATCAGAAGAAGAAATGAATCTGTCTTGGAGGAAGTACATCCAAAATGCTCTTTAGAAATGAGATTTTGTTTCCTGGAGAGGGACAGCATGTGTGGTAGAGGGTCGTTGAAAAAGAAGAAGGCCCTTAAGGAGGTGGATTGGCAAAGGGCTGCATTATAACAATGGACTTGCTCGAGCATAATAATTGTGAGGATCAGTGCTGACTTGGGCAGTGTCTTCTGTTGTACACGAATTAGTAGGAATCACTGCAGACTCAATGGTAACTAACACACAGCACGCCCCTGTCATCTTTCTACAAATATACACAGAATATCTCATGAAGATTTTCCTTTTTTTAATCCATGCTATGAAAGCAACTGACTTGAGGGTACCTAACAATAACACACGTCTTATTAGAACAGCAAAAACATAAGAGTTAGATAAATAAAACTCAATTTGAGTACAGAATAAAGAGGGATTATGTGGTCAAGGCAGCCTTTGGAGACAGTAATTTATGGCCAGGGATAAAAAGGTATGCTCAGGAAGATTAAATTGGGAGCAGTCTTAATATAAAGCAAAGTGAATTTTTCTGTTAATTCTAACATCTACAATTAGATTGCTAAAAATTCTCACTGGTAACCTTTCATATTTATCTTGAAAATTATGCTAAACCTAAATTTGGTATAATGGAAACAGGTATTCAAAAACAGAAGAGAGACGTCTACTATTGCTATTTGGTCTGGACAAGAAACATTGTGTTGACTCTTAGTTTTTGTGTTTCTTTGTTATAGCAACCATCTGGATACCAGCAGTGTTTGTATATGCCAGATAGCTTTCTTCTCATTAATAGTATCACAGATAGAAAAAGCAACACACACACACACACAAACTTTGATTAGTTCTTCTATCATAGCATGGTAATAAATGTATAGTTCTTGTTTGCTATTGTTGAGTCAGCCTCTGACCCATGGAGATCCCATGCATAAGGGAACACATGAACAAAAACAACATTGGCCGTGTATCATTTTGATAATATTCTGTGGATGACTATTGGGATCCATAGGGTTTCCATTGGCTAATTTTCTGCAATGGCTTTTCAGACTTTTCATTTGCACCCATCATATTCTGGAAGCTTCAGTGATACCTGTGCAGCTTCACAACAGCACACAAATCGCTACATACATTATGGGAGAGTAAAGGACATGGTTAAATATGATCCACCATGATTTCCATTGTATGGTTTGGGCATGTACTTAATTGTAACCCCGATTTAAGAACTAGTGTTTATGACATAGACCTCCTTGATGCTTGCCCTCATAAAAGCAATCACTGACTATATGGTTCCTATAGAAAAGTGTGACAAAGAAACTAGATGGTGCCCAGCTATCAAAAAGAATAGCATCTGGAGTCTTAAGGGTTTGTCTTCACACAGCATCCATATAAGTGAGGGATCAGTTACACCACATCAAGCACCCCAGCCTGTGTAATCCAATAATTTAAAACAATATAATCTGAATACCAAGGAGGAGATGCTATCAGAGCTTAAATTCTGAACACCTAGTTTGCAAAAGGCTATGGAAGACAGTGGAAGCCCAAAATCCACTTGCAAGACCCACATATAGATTAAGCTTCAGGTGAATTCCATCTGACCCTAGTAGATGGGTGTAAGTAGCCTTGTTTAAGACAGCATTGTAAAATAGATTATGGTAGATCTAATTAGGCTAACATATAATAATTTATTTTATCTCCCTTTTGACCCACTTAGAAGTTGTTTCTATTTAAAGAAAAAAAAAAGGTGAAGAGGGAATACACATGGATTGAACCTCAAATGAATCATCTCTTGTCATAAACCAAGGATATGAATAGCCTTGATATCATGCAGAGTGTATTGGAAACTGAATTATTGCAGCTGTATTTAGGTTAAAATTTAACACCTTGTTTGATCTCTCTTTTGACCCATTTAAAATCTATTCTAGTTTTTAATATTTTCTACTTTCTTTTGGATTGAGGTTTCTCTGTTGGTTGGTTTTTGTTTTCGGTGGGATAGAGTGGGCACTGTCTTCTGTCTTTGATGTTCAGGATAAGTAACTCTGGACATATGGTTTCATGGAGGTATGTCTGGCAGGATAGGTTAAAGGGAAATGGGGAGCTGATAACAATGAGTACAAGAAAAGAAAATGTTCTAAAATTGTGGTAATGATTGTACAGTGTTTCTTATTATGATTGAACTACTGAATCGTGAGCTATGTGGATCATATCATAAACTCGTATGAAAAAATAATAATTTCCATTATAGAAAAGACTGCCAGAGCTCCACACCTGGAATGTGCTGACATGAGCAGGTCCAGAAAACCAGGGTTTTAGGAATGCCAGAAGAGGAGGAAAGAATACTGGGTGTACAGCAGTTAAGCATTAGGCTTGTAACGGAAAGGTCAGCAGTTTGAAACCACCAGACACCTAAGAGGACAAAACTCTTGGTGACTAGCCCCTATAGAGGCCATAATGTAGAGACCTGTGGTGGTTAGGGACAGAGCCCCACCTATCAATGAGCCTATCAAGCACGTCAAATGAGCCTTATCCATGAGCCTATCAATCACATCAAATGAGCCTTATCAATGAGCCTATCAATCACGTCAAAGCCTGATGATGCCTCCTTGGAGTTGTGATCTTTTTAGAGAAGAAACACTGAGAAGTTCTCCGTTCTCTTTGGCATGTCACCTTCCTCCCTGCTACGACTTCACTCGGCCTTTGTGTCCACTTCCAGGAGTGGCCCCATACAGGCTGCTCACAGGGAGAGCTGTCAGTATGTTTCCACCTGCCATGCATCCCTCGACCTGGGGTCCTTGGTCTTGCTTCCACCAACTTGGGGTACCTACCAGCCTTTAATCTTCCTTTCTCACTTCCCCTTCCAATACCATCAGCCTGCAACTATGTATGTCTGAAGAGGGCTGGCTTCAGACCCATCCGTTTGAGTTGGCCTGAACTGGGATGCCTTCTTGATAGAAAAGTATTTCTTGAGATAAAGTGCCCTCTTCTAGACACATGAAGATCCACGAGTGTCACTGGTTTTGTTTCTCTAGACAACCCAATCTAACACAGAAAATACAGGGGAGGTGTGCGCTGTCATGCAGAGTTAGAATCAACCCGGCAACATCCAACAATTACAACAGAGCACAGAGTAATTTTGCAGCTCTGGCATGTTATACAGCAGCCTGAGAACATACTTGGGTACTAATTATAATTTTAGAGAAACCCTTTAATGTCCCTACTTTTTTTCTATTATCAAGGAAAACTGGATATAGATGGAGAGGTTTTAAGTAGGAATTGAAGAAAGAGAGGCAGAAGCTGGCTATTACGAGTTTTTTTTGACAAAGGAAATATATTGATGCATATTTGATTTTTTTTCATCTGGATTCAATCAACAAAAAAGACATATCTTTTCTTAATTTTCTCTGTCATTGCAAATTTGATATTCTGTATTAATCCATTAGCAAAATAAAAAGTAAAATTTGGAAGTCAGATGCCAACCTAAACAATTTAAAAGCTATTTTTATAAATTTTAATAATGGGAAAATGACTTTACAAGTAACATATATTCACATGTTGAACCATTTAAAAATTAAAGTTATGGATCATTCCTACCTTCCAAAAGTTCATGGTCACCCTGTAATCCTATGACTGCTGGAATCCAGGCATGGTAACTCTTTCTACTGCTGCATTAATCATATAATTGGCAAGTTTAAGTATTGAATATAGAATATCAGTATATTTATCTGGATTTTTGGAATATATTTTGAGTGATTTTCTGGCAACTGTGCTGCTTGAAATAGAAATGAGTAGCTGTATTCATTAGAGGGTTTGGAACAAAAAGCCCAAACCACTTTGTATCGTTACCAAAATGAATAGCAATTTGGTATAAGATGTCAACTTCCTGGCTCCAATTGGTGTAAGTGGAAAAGAAAATTAAATAAATAAAATCACCCGCACAGACTTTGCCTGAAAGGAAAATGATGCACTTTGGTCTCCTTCCTGCCTTAACTAACCATGGGATATTCTGTAAATTGGCGCCGTTTCCTTGTCTGTCAATTGAATATCTTCAGGCCCACTATTCATACCTCAAAATATATTACTGAGAAGCAAATTGGAAAGATTATGTAAAAGTCAGCTGAAAAATAAAAACGTACTCTGTCAATACAAAGTTCTATTATTATGATTCAGTTTAATGAGTCATAGGAATAAAGCTCACAGTGGCTTCCCTGGAAGATTTTTAGCATTTTTCCTGGTTCAATGCCCACTTTTATTTGGATTCTCTACAGTCTGGGTTTTTACGGAGGAGACATTGTGACTAACTGAAGTGAGATGTGATTTTTTCTTTTAGCAGTTCATCTACAGAAAGTAATTGACCTCTCCCAAACACTAGTTCCATTTTTGTGTTTTTCCCAAGTGAGAGACATTTCCTCTATCATTGGATTGTGACAATCACCTTCACTGTGACAAACAGCAGGAACTTGTGACGTGGTATTTTATCAAGAAATAGAAGTAATGCTCTTGATTTTCTCAAGCTAGCGAGGGACATTTTTGTGAGCGGTACCCTCGTTGTACAATCTGATACAAAGTGGCCGGATGATTTGGGAGGGACAAGTAAAAGGAGAAAATGAGGCAGCTGACAAACATGGATCAACGTGAAACATGGCAACAGTGAGAATTTCTTTTGATGTATCGCGTTCTGTTCGGGTGACGGACGTGCCTTCCTCTCCTCTCAGCTCAGGGTTCTGTGTGGTTGGCCTTTTTGGACAGTGAGGGATATCTGCATTCGATGAGTCAATACGTTAAGGCAAGGAAGTATATCTGAGGCCTTACTAGGCGTTATATGATGCAAAGGAGTGGCTTAGGGAATATAGTCCAGGTATTAATAATACCCAGACCTTCCAAATCCCTCTTTGACATTCCAGGGTTCTCCCTGACATCTGATATTCATTTGAAAATTCATTATTGCAACAAGTGTGAGACAGAGCCACAAAAGTGTACCATTGAGAGCCCGGCCTCCATGTTGGTGGCAGCTCTTCTGTGTAAACCATATGAATCTTCAGTGTTTTGACAGGGGGTTTTGTTTCAAAGTAGCTTCTTCTGGGACGTGAGATAATACAACACAGAAGGGACCTAGTATTCTTCTGTTGAGAGTTTGCTGTGTCTACCCAGAGAGGCAAAAATAATTCATCCTGGCAAAGATTGTAAAGTTCTTAGAACAAGCTGTTATAGAATATGTTTAGAGCCAGTTTTATGGGTCTAACACACCCATAAATTTCATTTTAGTGAAATAAACTTTTTAATTAAAAAATTTTTAAGTCACAAAAATATTTATTATAAGAATTATAAAATAATGCTTTCCACCATTTTCTCAATTTCCAATTTGAGTTTCTGTCCATAATAACTTAATAAACATGTCAATATTTTTCTAAATAGATGTTTGAACCCCACATTTTCCCTCTGGTCATACTAAAAATCCTTGCTTCCTGAAGGAAGGAAGACAAAAACTCTGAGTGAAATACATGAGAAACCCAAGGGATAAATAAACCCCAAAGAGGGATAAATTGTCCCAAACTAAAGAGAGCCAGGAAAGAAAAGTGAGTCAAACTTGTGAATCCAGGCAGGGATTTGAGAGAAGAGCAGCTAGTCAGTTTTATGTCTCAGACTTCCTGAAAGAAGCCATTAGTCTTATCTCCATCTTGTTTCATGATGATGAACATGTACTGTGGCCCAAGGTCATGACCCTTAGGGGCAGTAGTTCCCTAGTACCCACTGGAGATGAACATGGCTTGCAGAGCTGTAATTAGAATAAAATGTGTTGAGATTTTTACATGGGTCATCTAAAGAGTGATTTTTCCTCTCGACGTAGCTGGCTAAGTATTTTTTCTGGTGCCTAATTTTCATTTTAATGACGCCTTAGGGAATCTATGATGGAAAGATAAACTTACTCTGGCTATGAGTAAGGGTGCTGCAAGAAAGAGTGTGGACTTCTTTCACACTTTCCCAACCCCTATAGAAACAATGGGCTTAGGTGTTTTTTAAAATGTGCTGACTTGCATGCTGGTTTTAAAATAAACTGATAGGATGGTTAAATCCTACTAGACCTTGCCCACTGGGTTTGAGGACCTTTCTCCTCTGGCTTCCAGTTCAGACACCTTTTCCAAACTGGAATCAGTTGAAGGCAACAACATTTCCCCCGTCTTTTCTGAGCGGGTGAAGAACAGACGAGGAGGAGTGGACTTCTGATGGCCACATTTCAAGACTCACCATTCCAAGACCTCCACTGAAGGCCCTGGCCTCCCAGCTTCAGCTGAGAGGAGCTCAGCAAAGCTGTCCGTGGCCAAGAGTCATTGGCTATGTCCAAGCAAGAAACTGCTTGGACTTTGAACTGCTAACCTTGTAATTAATAGGCCAATGCTTAAACCACTATGCCACCACAGCACATCATTTCCTGATCCCTACCAACAAAGGGTGTAAATGCCACTTAGGAGAATATGGAAGAGGCAATTCTAATATTTTTTGAAGACTTTTCTTAATATTTTAATAAATCACATCACTTTCATGGTTTAAAATCCACATTGGTGACGTTTTCCTTTCAAATGAATAGGCACTCAATAGAGCAGAAGGTTTGCCCCACTAATAGGGATATGAACATTATAGCCCAACAGCCTTGTGTCCATGGAAATTCTATGGAAAGAGTGGCACCAAACGTTACTTGACAGCTTAGCTTCTCCATATGCCTTATTTTATATGGCAAGGTTGGGGTGAACAATCATATAAATTATAGATTTTATTTCTTTGACGTCCTATAGATTCAAGGCACATTAACTGAATGATAACCTTGTAAATAGTATACTTGTATGTTTTGTTTTCACTGTATCCTGCATGGTTAGGCAGATATCCCAAGTACAAGATAAGTGTTCGACAAATACATGTTGACAGAATCAACAGACGTCACATTTTCTGAGGGTAAAGCTTTACTTTTTTAATGAAATATTAACTGTAAGGAATGGCCTTTACATCTGTAGACTTGTTTCCATTTTTAGAAATAAAGATTCACTCAGAAGAGTGGCTATAAATGTACATTTTTAAAAAGAAAGAGAAAGGTAATGGTGGAAAAATGAAAATAATCCTTAGGTTAAAAACAAAATCAGGACACACTTGACCACTCAGAAACAGTGTGTAGGGCCTTTCTTGTAACAATTCCTCTCTTCTCCCTAAAATAAACCACTGTTTTTTAGTTTCTGCTTTGTTGATTCTATTAGTTTCATTGACTATGTACATATCACTAGACAATGAAGTTTATTTTGCTTCTTCTTGAACTTTATATAATTGAAATTTTATTCTTACAGGGTTCATGACTTCCTCTCCTTGTCTATGCCTATGATATTCATTCATGTTGCTTGAGTATTAGCAATGTGTTCTGTTCATTGTATAGCAATTCATTGTATAAGTATTCCTGTTTTTGTTATCCGTGTGATCTATAATCATTATGATGGATTTTTTGTTGGCTCCGATTTTTGTCTGTTATGAAAAATATTTCTACAACATTCTTGAACATGGAATGTCTCTCCCGGTTACAGTTCCAAGATTGAAATTATGATTTCAGATAGTGTACATTCAAATTAGCAAAATAACACATCTTTCACAAGGTGCTTGCACCTATTTAATTTTCTCAAGCTGTAAATTATTTCTTTATATTCTGATTAACAGTTGCTATAACCAGACTTTTATTTTTGCCATCCTGGTTATATGTAATTGCTTATTAATCATGATTCAATTTGTATTAATAGATACAGTAAGCAAACACATTGTTATTTTTAGCAGGTGTTGTTGAGTAGCTCTGATGCATAACAACCCTAAGTAAAATAGAAGAAAACATGGTCTTGTTCTGCACCATCATCACAATTGTTGGTATGTTTGACCCCATTTTTAAGGGTCTTCTTTTTGCTGACCATCTACTTTATTAAGCATGATGTCTTTTTCTAGGAGTTGGTATCTTCTGATAACATGCCAAGAGGACATCTTTGCATCCTTGCTTCTAAGGAGCATTCTGGCTATTTGTGATAGTTACATAGTCTGTTGTCAATTTGAGACTTAAGAGTGAAGAGGTGCAGTTTAGTCTGTCAATCAGGTCAAAGCTTTATGACCACATTTGGAGGTACGACAGAGATAAATGGTTTGCTGGAGTCAGAACAGACACACTCCCTGTGAGACATTCCTGTTGAGATGATACATGGAGCTGT
>NW_022103928.1:50337783-50342893 GCF_000313985.2 Echinops telfairi
TATATCAAGAATTTAAGAAAAGTCGGGAAGATGTCCAATATGAATCAAGAGAAAGAAGACTATCAACATTGACGTTATTGTGCCTGAAGTCAAAAAAGTGGTGGAAGAAGAATTTAGAGTTGACATTGATGCAATAACTATTGAACTTGGAGTCTCGCCTTCTTTGAAGTTTGAATTTTAAGAAAAGATCTTGGCCTCGGCAAGCTTTCCACTTCATGGGTCCCAAAAACATTAACTGACGATCAGCACGCTCAAAGAACTGAACTGTACATATCTTGTAAGCAGGATGAAAGCTAACGAGGAATATTTTATGGAATGAATCATAACCCAGGATAGATCTAACATTTGGCATTATGACCCAGGAAGTATGATTTGATCCAAGCAATAGCTTCTAAGGAAATCTCGTGGGCCAGTCACATTCAAGTCAGAGTGGTCAACTCAGAAAGTTTTGGCAGTTTCTTTTTGGAAGTCCATAGGGGTTTCTTTATACATTTCTTTGAAGGACACAGAACAATCATGGAGTTTATTAGGAAACGATTTTAAGAAAACCGAGAATTTCATTAGTGAGGAAAAGGCCAGGAAATGTGCTCCAAAGGTTCCCAGCCCCATCCCAGCCCTGCGCTCTTGTACATTCTCTCACAATAGCAAGGACCGTCTCCAAGAATTTCCCTGGGCAGCCTTGATCCATCCACGAGACACCACAGTTTGCCCTGCTGGTTTTCTTTTGTTCCCCCGAATAAAAGATATTTTAAAGGGGACACAATCTGATTTCTTCAAGGTTACTAAAATACCTTTTAGATGGGTGAATCAAAGACACAGAATTCTTCGGAAAGTTAGACAGACTGAAACATCATTTCCAGAAGTGTATAGACCTATATGAGGGATATGTCAAGAAACAATAGCTTCATGTTTTGATATTTTCCTTTATTATAAATGGTATGATTTTGATCAGAACAAAAAAACATTATACTGAATGAGGAGGGGAGTGTGGGGTGGAGACCCAAAGCCCATTTGTAGGCCACTGGACATCCCCTTACAGAAAGGTCTCAGGGAGGAGATGAGCCAGTCAGGGTACAATGTAGCAAAGATGAAAAATATAATTTTCCTCTAGTTCCTAAATGCTTCCCACCCACCACTATCGTGATCCCAATTCTACCTTGCAACTCTGGCTAGACCAGAGGATGTACACTGGTACAGATAGGAACTGGAAACACAGGGAATCCAGGGCGGATGAGCCCTTCAGGACCAGTGGTGAGAGTCATGATACTGGGAGGGTAGAGGGAGGGTAGGGTGGAAAGAGGGAACCGATTATAAGGAACTATATGTGACCTCCTCCCTGGGGGATGGACAACAGATAAGTAGGTGAGGGGAGACGTTGGACAGGGCAAGATATGAAAAAATAATAATTTATAAATTATCAAGGGTTCAGGAGGGAGGGGGAATGAGGAGCTGATGCCAGGGACTGAAGAGCAAATGTTTTGAGAATGATACGAGCAATGAATGTACAAATGTGCTTTACACAATTTATGTATGCATGGATTGTGATAAGAGTTGTATGAGCCCCTAATAAAATGATTAAAAAAAATAAATGATATGATTTTGTAGCAATATATTTTTAGTTAACCTTGTACATATTGAATTTGAGGTATTCTTTTGATATCCTATTAGAAGTACTGAAACTATACACAGATATTGGAATCTACAAGGACATAATAAGATTTGATGTTTGAATTATTTACTCTTTCGCTGGATTAAATCTTTATCATTTTGCTTTCTGTGGAGATATAGATTATATGCTATCTGTTCTTGAAGCATTACACCTCCATAACAAATTTGTAATTGGCTTGTTATTTCACTTTAAAAAATCAAAATAAACAAGAGCGTTTTTTATTATAATATAGAATTATAACTTACTTCAGAAATACTTGCAGTGTACATTCCACTGCTATTTATAAGAGCTTATAAAATTAATATTTTTAAGATTTCCACTCTTTCAACATGATTAATTTCTCTGTGTAAGCCTTAATTATGCTTCTTATAATGTTTGTGATCTTACTTCTTGAGTTCTTGAACATCTCACTTTATAACTTGTGCATGATTAGAAATGGCATATAGCATCTATTCCTTTATTATTTACTGGTAGGTAGAAATACAATTACATTTTTATGATTAATTTATAGCCCAGAAAATGTGCAAATCATAATTATTTTTAATTCTACATCTAGTAATTAAAAATAAAGTATTATGTAAATCATTCCAATGAAAGGGGACCCAATATAATGCTCAAATTATAGAACAATGTCATCAGTAAACATGAAAGTAAAGTTTTGCTGAAGATCATCCAATAACGTCACAGCAGTCCAAGGTCAGGGAGCTGCCAGAGATTCAGGTTGGATTCAGAAGAGGATGTGGAACAAGGGATATCATTCTTGATGTCAGATGCATCTTGGCTAAAAGCAGAGACTACTAGAAATATATTTACTTAATTCATGTGGAATAAGCCTCCAGTGAAGCCCCTCTGACCACAATTGAGGGGTGTGAATAGCTTCCTGTCTTATCGTGAGACAGAAAGCATTGTTAAGTTGATTGTGGCAGATATAGTTACGTTAATAAGTAATATCTTATTTTTTTCTTCCTGTGGACACATTTTTAAAGTTATTAACAAAAAAAGAGTTAGGGGGAACTACGTGTGGATTGTGTCTCATGAGAATCCCTGCTGAACGTAGACCAGGGGTGTGAACAGCTTGGCTGTCAGGCAGAATGTCTTGGAATGTGGATTATTGCCGATGTTGCTTTGGTAAAATGCACACCTTATCATTGGATCTCCCTTCGATCCATTTTAAATTTGTTCTTGGTCTTCATATTTTCTGCTGAGGTTTTTATCTGTTTGACTTTATTCTTATTAGGGTTTTGTTTGTTTTTAAATATTCTTCTGTGTTTGAAATCTGGGTCAGGTGGATCTATAGTTGCAGTAACTGGATGAATGGTTCCTTAAAGTTTGGCAGGGGAACTTGGGGCAAATGGGAGCTGCTAGCGATAAGCACAAAAATGAGAACATGTTCTAAAATGAATTGTGGTGCCGATTGTACAACTCTTCTTGAACTATTGAGTTTTATGATATGTAAATTATATGCCAATCAAACTGTTAAATAAAACAAAAGGAACACGTTTACTTGTGTTTTGTTGGCTATGCTATGGAATTCAACCATGTGGACCTTAACAAACTTTGAATGACTCTGGAATGAATGGAAATTCGGTAATCATGTTCACGTGGAACCTGTACATGGACCAAGAGGCAGTTGTGCAGAAGGAATAGGGGACTGCTGCATGGTGTAAAATCAGGAAGGTGTGTTTCAGGGATATATGTCCTCACCATCTTTATTGAATATGTGTTATGAACAATTAGAGAATCTGGCTTCTGTGAAGAACAATGTGGTATCAGGTTTTGAAGAAGGTTTATTAACAACCTATGCTATGTAGATGACACAACCTTTTTGCCGGAATTGAAGAGGACCTGAAGCACTTCCGGTGAAGATCAAGGATTGCAGCCTTCAGTATGGATCATAGCTCAATGTAAAGAAAACAAAAATCTTCACAATTGGATTAATAGATTTGATCATAATAAATGGAGAAAGGTTGGAAGTTGTCAAGAACTTTGTCTTGCTTGGATGCATAATCAATGCTCAATGAAGCAGCAGTCAAGAGATCAAAGAACACATTGCTTTGGGTCAATCTAGACTGAACAAGACCTTTACAGAGTACTGACAAGCAAGGATCTTACTTTGGGGATTAATATCAAACCATGATATTTTTTATTGCCTTATATTTTCTTTATTATGATTCTCTTTTTTTGTCTTTGATAAATACACTTCAATGGGGTAAATAATAAAAATTGTAATTAATTCAGTCATAATACCTGTATATATTTTGTCTCTTATAATAATAATATGAAAAATATAAGCCTAATGAGTTATTTTGGCACATATATGCTTTTCTCCTTCAGCTATAATCATACAATATTAAAACTACTGGAAGGAGCTCTGGTGGGCTAGTGGGTTTGGTCTTCAGCCCCACCCCTTCCTCCACTGACATCTGCGCTTGGTTGAATTCTCTGGGAGCTTTACCAGGTCTGTCTGTAGCTTGCTCAGCCTTGGCTCTGCTACCCTCCCACTTCCCACCTGCTCTCCAGGTCCTGGAAGCTCATGCAAACACCATTTCTCCTTCTTTGACAGTTGTTGGGGCTGGCTGGGTGGGGCACAGTTCCCAGGCCTGCATCCTCAAAGCTATTGCTGTGCCCTTGGGCTGCCCCTGAGCCCACTGGCATGCTTTGCGCACAATTCCTGAGGGCTGCCATGGTCCTGACCTCTCTTGCCAAAAGCATACCTCTTGGATGGATTGCTTCTTTCCAACGTGTGCGATTATATGGAGCAGTTACGACTTACCATGTCAGATCACTTTAGGATTGTTTCTAGCTAGAGAGACTGGTGTCCTCCCAAGTCTAGCATGTGGGGTGTGGAATATTGTTGTGGGGTGTGGTAGGGTTTTTGTTTTGAGTTTTTAGTTTTCCTTTGGTCTCCTGGCTTTTCCCTTTCCCTTCCCCTCTCCTACATAGGCCAGCTTGGGCCTTCTCCCATGGGGTCCCTTTGGGGAAGTGTCCACACCTATCTGCCTGCAGCATGCATCCAAGGCCAGAGCTCAGGCCTTCAGACCAGGTGGGTGCCCCTCTGCCTCAGGGTGGGTGGGAGCCGGGAGCGGATCTTAAAAAAGTAATAAAAGAAATAAACAATGTAAAGTCTTTGGCAATTTCTATCCATTCAGATCCTCAAAGGCTGCAAGGTTTGCTAATCTAGATATATTAGGACTTTCTCCATGCCACCTGAGGCCAGGGCCTAGGCTTTCCTGAAAGCAGAGGCTCTCTGACCCTTCAGGTACCAACATCCCTCCAGGCCCTAACTTGTAAATGTCTTGCTGGGCCGAGGCTGCAGAGGCTGAGAATTTGGGCCACCACCATCAAGCAGTCCCTCTGAGGGAACAGAACTCTTGACAGTGTGGATTCCTCAAGTTGGGACTGTGTAACTAAAGCAATTGCAGGTTTATTTTTTTTTACAGC
>NW_022103928.1:50342993-50347213 GCF_000313985.2 Echinops telfairi
ACAGAAAAAGATTTGTAGTTGTATGTGCAGCACTTTGCCTTGAAATGTGTGCTCTACCAAAAAAACCAAATCTAATATATTTTGAAAAACAAAAAACTAACACTGAGTCCTCTGTCAACTCTCTATTCAGTTTATTTCATATTTTCCTTGGTCTTTGCTTTTAATTTTTGCTTGAGGAATGAGCAGCAGTATCTAAGATGATTTTTAGCTACAGCATTGTCTATAGACCTTCTTTCTCAGAGGAAGGAGGATCTCTATCCTTATCCAAGGATAAATCCTTTCAAATATTTGAGGACCATAAGTAAATCATCAGTGAAGTACAGACCAGTAATCTTCAGAAGCCAGATATGGGAATTTGCTCCGTAGGTTGGGAAGTCCATCACTCTGTTCCCTGCTCTGGCTCCAGGTTCTACTACTGCTCCTCTAATGGTATAGGTGTCTCTGGATCCAGGGGGTTCACTGTGCAGAACCCTTGGGTCCAGAGGACCTGCTCCATTCCTCTCTCTTTCTGGAGATGAGATCCCTACTACTGCTTCTTAGAGGGCTCATTTTATGCACAGCCCCTCCAGAGAATCTTGTTCGAAATTGCTCACAGTTGAATCTTACCAGTATGCTTGCCCACTTTTTCCCAGATCCATGAGGGAAAGGCGTTTGGTAGGAGTTAGTGTCTTTGGCTAGAAGAGTCACATTAAATAAGCTGCAGTTTTGCAATTATATAGTTTATTTCTAAATGTAAACTTTTACTCATTTTTAGTACTGTTAACTCCCAGGATTTCAACCAAAATATGCCACAGGGCCAGGTATGAGAGAGAAACACAACACAAATGAGATCAAGTTATTTTTATTAATTCATGAATTAATATGAGTCTCTCATATTATGGATATTTGTAGATTCTTTTTCCTCCTTAGTTCTTTAAATTGGTAAAATTTGACTTTATTTCACTTTAGCTCTTTAGATCTTTCCTCAGAACTTTGATAGATTCGATAATAATGTTTTCTTCTTCTATGGAAATAAGTGATGTAAATGATTAAGCCCGGAACTCTCATAAATTATATCTAAACTTGGAAAGACGTAGCAAGATAAATATTGAAGGACAAGCAGTACATAGATTGAATTCATTTGTTATTTCTGAAAACAAAGCATTAAATTTTAATGTTGTATTTGTCATGACAGTTAAAGTCCTTGAGTAGAAATAGATGTATTTCAGCTCTGTATTCTTGCAGAAGGATTAGTTCAATATTTTGGCAATTTATTTCTGCTAGAGTTAAGTCAGGATTAAAACTTTCTGAGTTTGATTTGGGTTTCCACGTTTACATTTGTCTGTGTGGTCCATTGGCTTGAGCTGTGGCATTTTAAAGTTGGCTATAAATTATCTGACACTTTCTAATCAAGAGGCAGAGTCTATTTCTCCATATCTCCTGATTTTTATCACTGGGGTGATTGTGACTGCTTTGAGCAACCTTCCTCCTCACCGCCATGGAGTTGATTCTGATTCACAGACACCCTATAGGGCAGGGTAGACTTTCCCCTGTTAGCGTCCAACTGCAAGTCTTTGTGGGGGTCAAAAAGCTCATCGTTATGATGAAAAGCACCTAATGCCTATCTAGACGTGGGCATTAACATAAATGGCACTTTCCATCCTTAGTTTTTTTGGAA
Organism: Echinops telfairi; assembly: GCF_000313985.2. Lineage (NCBI taxonomy): Eukaryota > Metazoa > Chordata > Mammalia > Afrosoricida > Tenrecidae > Echinops > Echinops telfairi. Next base: position 50,344,651 of record NW_022103928.1, read on the forward strand.
GCTCTGGGCTGCTAATTGAAAGGTTGGAAGTTGGAACCCACTAACTGTTCCATTAGAAAAAGATATGGCACTTCATGGCAGGGAGTTTGGGGTTTAGGTACCGTCTTTCCAATGCTTACTAATCTGATAGAAAAAAATGGGTGGTAAGGCCAAAAACTGTAAGATGGGACTGAGTACAATCCAGGCTTCCAAATGCTTTTGTCAAGGTGTCAAACATGTGACCAGAGCCAACTTAAACACTCTAGACTAATCTATCCAGCAGCTGGCCAGCACTGAATGATCTAGTCATTGCTACTTGGGATAACATTGATTTACATGAGTCTAGCCTGAATTCTCTACTTTCAATATACTATACTGATGTGTATGTGTGTGTGAGTGTGTTGTTTTTAACCTTAAATATTTGAGTAGTTTGTTAGGTAGCAATAGATAACCCACAGTAAATTCTGTCGGGACAATTTGTCTTGCTCTCTTTGTTCTCTAGTGTTGCTATAAGCCAGCAAACAGTAAAGACCTACCACCAGGAAGAAAGAAGAATATAGAGCAGAGCATATTTTTTGCATGCAGGATCCCTGTGCTAGAAACCTTATTTGGGAACCAGACTTATTTGACCTACTATCCTCTTTTCAGGAAAAAGAAAGTTACTCAGAACCCCTTTTATCCCCACCCTCACCCACCCTTGACAATTAAAAACTTCTGTATTGTAGCCGCAAATCCAGAATAAAGAGTAGGCATCTGCTTTTGAAGTCCCCCTGAATCATTCCAGAGCCCCTCATCGGGAAGTAATGTCCACTTTGAGAAACACCGCTGTAGACCAAAGGGGGGATTGATGCTAAGACACGTGGAGTTTTCCAATGAACACCAGACCTGTCTGGTTTCATCTTTCTTTGTGTCCTATGGACCTGGGGAAAACATAAATGAATCTCGTATGAGAATCTTTACATAGAGAGTCAGTTCTTTGTGGGTCTGGTCTTGGGTAGGGCAGCTGGGCTTCACGCAGTGAGCTACTTGGGGGCGAGGATGCTCTCATCTGTGGCTGCCATCATCAAAACACAAAGCCATAGAGGATGCCCCTACAAGATGAAGAGATGTTTCCCTACTTCAGATTTAGCCTTCTGTGTACAAAGGAGGAAAAATAGAACCAAGTGTAAGTGACCAAGGTCGACCATCTACATTTCGGCCTTAAGAAATCCAGACAAAATTAAGAATCAGAGAACTTACTAAGAGCAATTTAGTTCCTGTGAAAGTACTAAGCTATTAACCTTTGCAAATTGCTTACCTAAGCAAAGTTATTCAGCTACATAGACCATGTCCATATTGCAGCTAACAATGAGCCTCTGAAAGACAGTAAGACTTTAGAAATTGGGTGACTCTACTATTCATCCTCCTGATGTAGTATATTTGGGGGAACAGAGATATTATCCTATACTTAACCAAGGCTGAGAAAGGACAAAATCTCTGTTTCCAAGCTCCCACATTAAAATTCTTTCAATTTTATCATAAATGATAAAGAAATTCTGGATAGAAAGTTTGAAATAGAACAGTTTTTACCCGTATACCAATGGTTTTCACTTTCAGACTTATTTTCTTAGTCCAAGTTCATTCTTTTACATTTGAAAACACAAACACACAGGGAACAAATATATAAGTGTTAAAAAGCATTAAGAAGCATTTAAAGGTTTGTTATTATTGTTATTATTTGCTAAGTAGAACTTTGGATTTGTTCTTGTCAAACTTTTCATACAAAATAGTTTGCTTAATGAAACGGGGCTTGAGAAGGATTCCTACTTTGAACAAGAGATTATGATTAAAATTCTTGGAATTTTAACCCACAGGGACCAATATTATTATGGGTTAGGAGAGCTGAAGTTTTGAAGAAGGAATTTGTTTTTGAAATCAATGCTTCTAATTAACTTTCCAAATTTGCACACACAGATTTGGCTTAATTAGTAATTCCCCAAGAGTATGTGTGTGTGTGCGTGCATGCACACGTACACATGAAGCAGCAATAGAATGAATATATTCCTTACCATCTGACTTATGAGCCATTTTTGCCCAAAGCAAGCCTGACATTTCACCAGCAAGATAGTGTGCTACTCTACAGGATAATGGAGATTTAAGGGGGGAGTCCTGGCATTATTTTAAAAGACTATCTACTGAAGTAGATATCTGTTAACTAAAACATTGAAGACACTTATTTTATAGATAAAAGTGACGTTTTGATTCAAGATAGATTAAAAGTGAGGATTAAAGATAATGTGTATTGCCTCATTCTTTTGTGTAATATGTAAGACACTTAGGAGACAGTTGAATGATTTCAGTTCACCAAAATTCCATTTAGCACCAGAAGCGATTTACATTTGAGAAAACACAATTTACAGTTATAAACACTGAAAAAATATCTTTTTCTTCTCCTTTCTTTTTTTTTATTTTTTTATTTTTATTTTTTTAATCAATTTATTGGGGCTCATACAATTCGTCACAATACATAGATCAATTGTGTAAAGCACATCTATACATTTGTTGCCCTCATCATTCCCAAAATTTTCTTACCTCTTGGGTTCCC
>NW_022103928.1:50348060-50362522 GCF_000313985.2 Echinops telfairi
AATGTCCATCTCCAGACAACTGGACATACCTTGCAGAGGGGTAGTGGGGAGATGAGTCACTTAGGGTACAGTATAGCAACAATGAAGCTCACAATCTTCCTCTAGTTCTTAAACGCTTCCTCCCCCCAACTACCAGGACCCCAGTTTCGTCTTCTCCTTTCTTATCATCTCTTTTCTCCTTACTTGGATTCTACAGCCAAGATCCTGGAAAAGATGAAAATGAACAAGTTTGATTTCATTACCTTCCAAAAAAAATTTTTAAATGCTCTCGTCCTTCCAATGTTGATTTTTATTTGTTTCTCTTTTTATGCTGTTATTTTAGGTTGAAATTCGTGTGTTTCTCCTATACTCGTGGAGGCTTTCCTTTGACCTTTCAATTTCCTTTTCATGGATGGAAAGCCCCATTCTTCCTAGGGGCATTGCCCTTGGCCCAAGAGTGAGTTTGTTCTGGTAGGCATGCTTCGTTTGTGAGCCTCCTATAAGTGTCTTCTACGGGCTAGGCTAATCTTAATTCAGTAGGTCTCTACCAAGTATACACCGTGCTAGAGAGTGAGGAACAGCACAGAGCTGCGTCACTGCATGTGGTGTGACACCCTTAGGAAATGTACTTGTTGAAAATCATTTGACTAATATCAAATAAGGCCACATATAGCTTGCCACTATGTGATGCTGACAGTAATATAACATTTGGCACATAAGTATTTATTTAAATCAGGCTGTGCCCCAATTCTTCCTGTGTCTATTCTCTATTCGGTCATTACCTATTCTGGAAACTAGTGGTTCTTTTTGTCTTGTTGTGCACATGTAAATTGGAACAATTGTTTTCCACAAATGGCTTCTCCAGGAAAATGTGAACTACTCTGATAATGCTCAGCAAACTATCAGGATGAATTTTCACCTCATCTTAATTTCTTTTGTTGCTAGGCGGCTCCAATCATAGCTTTAAATAATACATGTAGGAAGGGAAAAAGGAAGAAATACTAGTGCAGTCTGTGTTTATAAATACAAAAACTCATGCACATACTCCAAAAACAAATGATTTTAAAAATCGTAATCACATTATTTTAGATTTTTAAATGAAAATAATCAAGAAAATTGAAGAAACTAATGATACTCAAATACATTTTGTAAATCGAAACAGATCTTTTTTTTTTTTTAAGGCCTTCAGTAGTTCTCTGGTGAACAGCTTTGCTATCTGACAGAGAGCATTGTAAAGTTCATTAGGGCATATGTGGTTAGATGAAAATGTAATACTTTCCATATAGAAAATAATGTTTGGAAAATGATTGTGATGGCAAATGTACAATTCTGTTGGATGTGATTGAACTATGGAATGATTTGATATAAAAGTATGTATTAATCCCAAATTAATTTAAAAAATTTAAAGTGCATTGCCTTATCATTTGATCTCCCTTTTGACCCATTTTAAAGTTGTTTAAATTTTAAATATTTGCTGGTTTCTTTTTTTCCCAATAATTTTATTGGCACATAGTTTATGTATCAGACAGTTCAATAGTTCAATCATTCTATCATATAAAAGGGAATTACACAATCATTACCACATCTATTTTAGAGCATTCCACCCCCACCCCCAGGCTTACATCGCCCTTAAAATTAGTTATGCAATCATAGTCCATTCTGTGACTTGCTCCCCCCTCCCATCTTCATTATTTACTCCTGATATCCCCTTTTCCTCCCTAGCATCCACACTTCCCCCCTTTCTACCCTATACCCCCTTTATCAGTTATTACCATTATGCATCCACTCCTCCTGTGCTTCAAAGCTGGAAGACCCAATGAAAACAAAACAAAAACCAAATTGGAGTAAAGTGGTGAGTTAATTTATTGTGCCAGCCTGGCCAATAAACACAAGTGGGATTAACTGAAGGGCAGAGAGAGAAATGGCTAGGTGAGTCTCGTCTTTTTTTTCTCTCGCTCTTTGATCATCGGACCAGTGTGCGGCTGCCTTGCTTGTTCTGTGCCTCAATTTACAGGCTACACTACCTGTGGGACGCCTAGCCTGTGAACTGTGTCGCTCTAAGTTGAGGTCCCTTTAAGACATCTCTGGAACTGGGGACTGGTGGTTGGTGACCTGGCTGATAGTTGGTGACCTGCCTTGTGATTGGCTGCGGTGCTGAGATAGCCTAGCTCGCTCTATATATAGAGGAAGACCTGGCAGTAGACTAAGACTGGAAGGACTGCTAGTGTCTCACAACTCTCTCTCATGGGACTGAGTTGCACTGAGCCATTTGTACTTCATAATTTAACTGTTCATTTCTTGTATTATAAAACTATTTGTATATAATTTAACAGTTCATTTCTTGTGTTATATATCTAATTATCTTTATAAATAAATATATTAAATTATTAGCAATTTGGTTTTATCTCTCTAGAGAACCCTGTCTAACACAGGTGGTAAGGATAAAATTACAACATTACAAAGACAAAAACACAAATATGCATAAAAAGAGAAAGACCCCCATCGACATTCAAGAATCCAGGGAAGAATTTTCTGTCATGGAACCAGTAAGAGACTCTTTCACCCAGAACAAATTCAGGTCACATGTACAGGGTGGTCAACTGGCCAGGTGTCGAGTTCGATCCAGCATAATTAAGATTACAATGGTCTCTGCCTGATGGTAAGGCTTTTCAAGACTTGCCTGTGGCTAGAATGGATCTGTCAGCAGCTCAGAGTGACTAGATACTCTGAAGATGGGGTTTGGGCTCCCACTATCCCCCATAGCCCTGTACAAATTAAGTGTTCATAATTTATCGCCGATGCCTTTCTCCTCAACAAATTCATATTTTGTAATTGTTATCTTTGGACTTAGTTGACGCCTCTCTTAGATGGCTGCTTGTTGGAATACAGGCCTTTAAGACCCCAGACACTATTCCAATTAATAGTCAGGCACCATTTGCTTTCTTCACCACACTTTGCTGTAGTACCCTTATGTTCACCCAAGCTTGACCATTCCCTCTCCCCTGTCCAGTGCTGCCCCTCCCATCAGTAAACCTCATCCCTCTGACAAGGAGGCCTCCCTCTCTGGGGACCTCACCCCAGATCCATATGGCTACCACTCAGCAGACAACATCACCCCCTCTCCCCCGACCATTTGATCTCAGCTGCCATCAGGTGCTCTCCGACCAAGTGACCTATGCTGTACTTAACCAGAGCAGAAGAAGTGTGGTATATAGGCACTAGTCCACCTCTTTACCAGATTGCCGGGTCTGCCACCAGAAGACCGGATGGCCTGCATGCTTCAGCCTGTGCCCATTCTGCTGCTTGCCCTGACCGCAGTGGACTCATCCGGTATTTGTCCTTTTGTGCTTGACTAACTTCACTCAGCATGTCTTCCAGAAGCATTGAGGTGTTACATGGTTTCTTCACTGTTTTTTAGGGATGTGTCATATTCCATTGTGTATATGTACCAGAGCTATTTTATCCACTCTTCTGTTGATGGGACTTTAAGCTGTTTCTAGCTTCTTGCTATTGTGAACTGTGCTGCGATGGACACAGGGAGCAAACATCTGTTGGTGATCTGTTTCTTATTTCTTTGGGGTATATGCCCAGTGAGGATATTGCTGGATCAGTTGCCGTCCATTTTACGCATCACCATACCGCCTTTCTCAGTAGCTGTACTTAGTTACACGTCCACCAGTAGTGGATATGGGCTCCTATCTCACCACACCCTTTCCAACATTTGTACTTCTCAGTTTTGTAATTGGGCTACAGTAATGAGTGTTAGGTGGTTTATCATTGTTTTGACTTGCATTTCCCACTTCACTAATGACCTGGAGCATTCCCTCGTGTGTTTTTAGCCATTCGAGCATCGTCCTTTGTGAGTCATTGGTTCAGGTCTTTTGCTCAGAGGGCTATTAGTTTTTTCTTGTTGTAAGCTTGTAAAATTGTGTAGATCTTAGTAATGAGTTCTTTGTCTGTTATGTCATTACTAAATATCTTTTCCCAGTCTGTGGGCTCCTTTTACTCTTTTAATAAAGTCTTTCGATGTATACAAGTGTTTTATTTTTAATACAACCCATTCATCTATTTTATCTTCCATGGAGTGTGTTTCATTTGTTAATTCTGGTTGCCTGGATATTCCCTGCACTAGGGCTCCCAGCTTTGTCCCAGTTCTCTCACGGATGTTCCTGATAGCTTTGGGTTTTACATTTAGGTCTTTGATCCACCTTGGGTTTGTTTTTGTGCAGGGATGAGATGGAGGTCTTGTTTCATTCTTCTGCACGTGGATACACAGCTTTCCAACATCATTTATTAAAGAGGGTATCTGCTTCGCATTTAGTGTTTTTTGAGACTTTTGTCAAAAATAAAAGTGTCTGTGTGCAAGGTTTTTATTTGTGTTTTCTGTCCCAATCCATTGGTCCAAGTATCTATCATTATACCAGTACCAGGCTGCTTAGACAGCTGTGGCTGGATAGGTGGGTTAGAGGGCAGCTTCTGCAAAGCCACCTACTTTGCTCTTCTTCTGGAGAAGTTCTTTGCCTATCCCTGGGCTTCTTCCCTTTCCATATGAACTTGGAAATCCGTTTTTCCATTTCTTTGGAAAATGATGTTGGAATTTGGATTGGGATTGCCTTGAATTTATAGATTGCTTTAGGCAGTATTGACATTTTCACAATATTGAGTCTTCTGACCCACACTCACAGAATATGCTCCCATTTGTGTAGATCTCTTTTGTCTTCCTGTGTAATGTTCTGGAGTTTTCTTCTTACATGTCTGGTTTTTTTTTTTTTTTGGGGGGGGGAGCGGTTTGGTTAGGTTTATTCCTAGGTATTTTGACTTTTGCGTAGCTATTGTAAATGGTACTCATTCCTTGGTTACTTTTTCTATATTCCCATCACTGGTATATAGGAATCCAATTGACCTCTGCTTGTTAATCTTGTATCCTGCTACTCTACTAAATTCCTCTATTCTTTCCAGTAATCCTATTGTGGACCCATTAGGAGTTTCAATATATAAAATCATATGTTCTGTGTGGTAGGTAGGTTTATTGTGCCAACCTGGCCAATAGGAACATGTGGGATTAATAAAGTCGCAGTTTAATTGGAGGGCAAAGAGATAAATGGCTCTGTCTCTCTCTTGTTCTCTGGTGATCGGACCTTAGCTAGTTCTCCACCTCAACTTGCGAGCTACACTACCTGTGGGACACCCAACCCATGGACCCTATTACTAGAGCTTACGGTTCCTTTGAGACCTGCTTCACCACACTGCTGGTGTACACATCGCTTGAGCTAGGGACTGTCAGACCCTGTCATCTGGCTGACTGTTGGTGACCTGCCCTGCTGTTTGCTTCCTGTGGCCAGACTGCCGGCATTGTTCTTTGGGAGACTGTCTACCTCCTTGACCTTGGACCCAGCAGCCCTCCTGAGTTGAAGGACTTCCAGTATATTAACAGTTTCAAAGTGTTAGTTTAACTAAGCCCTCTGTACTCTTGTGTAGACTAATTAGCTGTTATGTTCCTTTGTGCTCTATATATCTATTCATATATATCTATATATAGATACCTATAGATAGAGATAGATATAGACATAATCATAAGTGACCTGGTTTTGTTTCTCCAGAGAACCCTGTCTAACATAGTCTGCAAAGAGCGAAAGTTTCACTTCTTCTTTACACAATCATAGCCCCTTGATAGTTTGTTTTGTTTTATGGCCTTGGTGAGGACTTCCAGCACAATGTTTAATACAAGTGTGAATAAGGGGACTCAGTCGAGTTCCTTTGCTCAGTGGAAATGTTTTCAGCTTTTCTCCACTAAGTGTAATATTGGCTGTTGGTTTTCATACATGGATTTTATTGTATTGAGGATTTTTCCTTCTAATCCTATATTCTTGAGAATATTTATTAGGAATGGGTGTTGGATGTTATCAAATGTGTTTTCTGCATCAGTTGATACAATGTTTTCTACATGGATTGATATGGTTCTTGTCCTTTTTCTTGTTGATGTAGTGGATTACGTTAATTGTTTTTCAAGTGATGAACCATGCCTGCAACCCACATATGAATCCCACGTGGTCATGTGTATTATTTTTTTTTAATGTGTTGTGTAATGAAACTGGCCATGATTTTGTTGAGAATTTTTGCTCATGAGAGAGACTGCTCTGTAGTTCTCTGCCCTGTGAGGTCTGTGCCCGGTTTGGGTATGAGGGCTGTGCTGACATCATAGAATGAGGTTGGGAGTCTGCTGTCCCTTTCTGTGTTCTGGAAGGGTTTGTGTCATATTGGTGTCAGCTCTTATCTGGTTCCGTTTTAATCGAGGTATTTCTGTGTCTTGTCTAGTCATTGTTGTTGATGTCTTTGTTTGTTTATTTGCTTCCTGTTTGTGTTTTGTATAACTTTCTGTATGTACAATCCAGGATAGGAAGCTCTATAGCGACAGTAACTGGACTGATAATTGCCAAGGGGCATTGGCAGGGGAGGGTAGTGGGAAATGGAGAAAAAGAACAATGAATGACAAGAAGAAAATATTCTGAAGTTGATTGTGGCAATGATTGCACAAATCCTCTTAATATGATCTGACCATTAAATGATGCCTGAGAAAGCTGGGCAAGGAGTAAGGAGGACCCAAGAAGAATGTATGCCTTTGAGTTAGGTTTGCTAAGAATGCTAATGACCTGTAGTAATTCAGGAAATGCCAGAAGAAAGAACAAATTTGTCTTGGAAGAAGACAACAAGAATGTGGATTAGACATGAGGATGGTGAGACTTCATCGCACATACTTTAGCCACGTTGTCAGAACCGATTGTTTCCTGGAGGAGATCATGCTTGCTACCGTAGAGCATCATCCATTAAGAGGAACCCCTTCAACCAGAGCACTGACCCAGTTGCTGCTACCATGAACCCAAACATAGGAGTCATTGGAAGATGACACAAGTACAGGCAGTGTTTCTTTTTGCAAACGCTCACTGGGTTGGCACCAACTTGAAAGACTAAGAACAACGATAATGACAAGGAAATGTACGTAAGGCCCAAGCAGAAGCAGGGGGTGGGGGGAGATCTCAATGTTTATCATGTTTTTTAGGATAAACATAAAATGCTAAGGTCATATTTGTTTGACTTTAAATGCTATCATTCTTGCTCTAGTAGGGAAGAAAATAATTAGTGTTGTCTGGTTTTAGACTTCATCTTCTCATCCTGCCATTCAATTGGGTGTGCCTATCTTAACTAAAGGTACCCATGTGTTGTAGCATGTACTTGTGTTTTGTCACCATAATATTCCAAATTATTTAGTCTCAGTAGTGCATTTTAATATATAAATGGTTACTGATAGTCCTTCAAACATAGGTTCTCAATTACAAATTATAAATATTGATTTGTCTCTTGGAGGGGTCAATGGTACTTTTCCTAATTTCTTTCATGTTTAGTATTTCATGCTTACTTTATGGGTGTTGATAACCACCTAGTAGGCAGTTATATTCTTGTATCTCACTTTGTTCTACACAAAATTTAAAATTGTTACTTCATTGCTTTAGCTAGGTCTAATTTACTACAATTGTCTCACATTTCTATTTCCAATTTTTAAAGGAAATATATATCAGAACATACTTCCTGGATTATCTTTCATATATTGGGTTTTTAACTATAAGGAGAGGAACCTAGCACATGTATTTTGTTATCACCTGATAATCTAATGGCTTAAAATTCTGCTAATGATCATCCAGCCATCGTTGCAGCAGTATAGTGACAGGGAGTTGCCAAAGGTTCAAGCTAGATTCATACAGGAAGATTCTAAAGAGAACGAGGGACAAGAGATATCATTGCTGATGTCAAATGGATCCTGGCTGAAAGCAGAGAATACAGGCAAGATGTTAAAATGTTCAAAAGCAAAATGTTACTTTGAAGACTAAGGTGTTCATCGCCCAAACCATGGTATTTCCAATTATCTTATATGCATGTTAAAGCTAGACAGTGACTAAAGTAGGTGGAAGAACAACTGTTGCATTTGAGCTTGGTGTCAGCAAAGAATATTGAAATTACCATAGACTGTCAAAAGAACCAACAGATCATTCTGGAAGTATTGCCAGAATGCCCCTTCGAGAAAAGGATGGCTAGACATTTTTAATCACGTTGGCTAGGTTGGCAGAAGACACCAGTCATTGGAGATGGACACCATGCTTGTTGGAGGAGAGGGACAGTGGAAAAAAGGAAAATGCTCCACAGGGTAAGTTGACACAGTGGCTCCCAAAATGGGTTCAAACATAACAATTGTAAGAATGGCGCAGGATTGAGTATTTCTGATTTTTTGTACAAAGAGACACGATGAGGCAGAGCCAACTCAATGGCACGTGGGACAACAATCTAATGGCTGGAACACACTCAGCAGGGACGTGAAAGAAACCTGGTGAATCGCTCCTACAACGATTGAAATCAAGAAAACTCTATGGAGTCATTCTATTTTGTAACTCATGAGAGTCAAAATAGTTAGCAAAAACAAATTTTAAGAATAACGATTTCCCTCTTATTGACGTTTCATCATATATCCTCCACGTTTCCCTAATTCTCCCTCGTTCCTTTCACCTTTTCCTCCTTGGCTCGCTTCAGTGTTCATTCAAGCATTTCCTGGAGGCCAGAAGAGTCAGTTTGCACAAATTATATTCCTTATCTTTATGTTTTGATTCGCCTATTTCGGTGACATTGTTTTGACCCTTAATTGATTTCCTTAACTCTGCAATCCCCCTTGGTTGGCTTCAACAGTCATTGAAATATTGTTAATAAATTATCTTCGTGTGCAAAGAATTCCCGGAGAATCTTTATCTGAGATATGATGTTATCTTTTAGTGAGCTTTCCTTTCCGTTTTGTTTGATTGTTTGTTTGTATTCTGGTTTTGTTTGTTTTTAAGGAACCCTGGTGGTGCTCTGGGATAAAAGTTGTCATGTCAACGGTTCAAATATACCAGCCACTTTGTGGGAGAAAGCTGGACTATGCGCTCCTGTAAAGAAGCACAGCCCCAGGGCTCTTTGTGGGATGCTTAGGAGTTAGAATGCACTCCGTGGCAGTGGGTTTGGTTTCGGGTGTTGGTAATAGTATTGCTTCTGGTGTTGGTAACAGCATAGTTTGCATGGCTAGCATAGCATCCTTTCCATTCCATTTGAGGTTAAGATTATTCAAATATTCAGACTTTCTATTTCCTGTGCTATCGTACTGAGGAATACTGCTGGATTACCTGTGGGGTTAGTGTATCTACACCCTTGAATTTTTACTTTGAGGACTTACTGTAGATTTCTGTACATTCTTTTTCTTTTTGGTCCTTAGAATATGGGATTGGATTATTTTTATAACCCAAGGGCATGGGATGGTGCAAAAAAGGAAGAACTTGACTAAAGGTGAATGTAGGTATTGCTAGGGAATTTGACCCTGTCTTCGGTTTTGAGATCCTTCTGAGTCCTCGAGGAGCCGTGGTGGTGTAGTGATGATCCACGTGGTCGGCAGCTTTTAAAGCACCAGCACTCTGCGGGAGAAGGACTGGGCTTTCTACAACCATCAATACTGACGGTCTCAGAGACCCACGGGGGTCCTCTGCGTCAGTGGTGACTTGATGGCAGTGAGCTTGGTTTGGTGTGGTGCGCATCCTCTAGAAGCCCTGGTGCCATGGTGGATCAGTCCGAGTTGGGCTACTAACTGCAAGGTCAGCAATTCAAAATCCCAAGATGCTCTGTAGGACAAAGATGAAGCTTTCTGTCCTTGTGAAAATTTACAGCCCCCAAGCCCTGCGGGGGCAGCTCTAGCCGGTCCTACAGGGTCACTGTGAGTCAGAATTGACCCAATGGCCACCAGTTTGTTATGTTTTGTTCTAGGTTCTGTATCCTCTCTATGAAATGCCACTTGACCTAAGGTCAGATATAAGACCTTCAGATATAAGGTCTTCAGCTATAAGGTCATTTTCCTACTGTCATTTCCGCTGGCTGGGATATGAACAAAGTTGTAGAGCTAAATTCAGTGACCCACTTCCTGGCATGTTGTTTCATGTTTCCCAAACCATCAGCTGTCACCCCAAAGCACGAGCATTGTATGGGGCTTGGGGATGGTAGCACAAGAGATGCCAGCGGCTGGGGCTGCCAGATACTTCGGCTGCAGCTATGGCTGTGATTTCTAAACAAGATAAATCCACTAGTCGCTCTGACTTCTACTATCTTAATACTTGCAAAATTGCTGTATTCCCTGCATTAAATCCTTTGGCTTAAATTGTCTAAGCCCATTTCTGGCACTGAACCTGTCTGATACGACTAGAATGTGGCAAGTTCTAACAACTCCTCCTGATCATGCTGGCATTCATGGGACATATAACACTGAAGGGTTTAATCTTAATTTTCTTCAACCTCATAAAAATATTGATATATGCTTATGTCACGGGTTTTGTTTTGGAATAGTGATCTGTTTAAGCCAGGGCGAAGGAAACAGATTCTGGCGGTGCATCATTGAGCTCTGTTTGCCTAGTAATGAAGGGGATTATTTTTAAAATTCATTAAGAAAACATGTACCTTAAGTTAACTTCTCTGAAAAAATTTGATTCTGTTTTCCCCAGAGGCCTTATAAATGCAAAGTGAAAGGAAAATGTACAAGTAATTATATGTATAATTAATTTTTATTTTGTGTGTATTTTATAATACAGTATTGTTTTGCACCTTCATTTTATAATACAAATTTACTGGTGCTTCATAAAGATGCACCATTTTGAAGATATGCTCACCAGATATATATCTTATTGATTGCCTATTATGTACCAACCAATTTGTTAGGTCCTGGGGCGGGGAAAAGATGAAAAGACAAATTCTTAACTATGTTTCTCCAGAGCACTACCATTGCAGAAATGATTGCAATATGTCTCTGAAATGGCAAGAAGCTAAATATAGCAACCTCTTTCTTAGACTTTACATATGTTGGGGGGAAAATAATAGTAGCTGACAAGTATTGGAATAGCTACTGTTATTAACAAACAGGCACATACACACACAGACATATTATATACAACTATTTATATATATCTATATATAGTATTTATAAAAGTATTATAAAGCCAAAAAAAGTATTATGAAGCTCCCCAAAATTAATAAGTAGATATTATTCCAAAACTCTCATATGGGGCAACAGAGATTAGGAAGATAACTTGAAAATTGTTGGTGGAAAATTGAACAATAGAGTTGAATTTCAAGTGCATATGTGCTTGTCCCTTTTCATTTCTCAAAGTACTTTCAAAACAAATACTTAATTTAGTATTAATCCTACACATTGGCAAGTGTCACATTGTGGTGCTCATTGTGTAGATGTGTAAAGGAAAGGTGCCCATCTTGTGTATGTTTCTACATCTTACTGACTGCACCGAGCTGTGTGCCCGTATGAAGTCAGGTGACTAACACAAGGAAAACCCAAAAATACCTTTCTTAATGGGGCAAAGGAACAGTTTTTAAATGTATATGGATTTTGCTACATGAAAAAAAATTAAGATTTTAAAAAACTAATTGGGAAAACACTTTAAAAGTTTTTTGATGATATAGTGAATTTTTCAGACAGCCAGTAAGCCATCTCTGGATAATGTTCGCTCCAATTTTACCTAAGCCACAATATCCAATACGTTTTTTAGCTGGTCAATGAAGATGAGGAAAGCTTATATGAATGTGCACATACATTTTTAAAATGAATTATTACTGCAAAGTGGTCCTGGTCTCTGAAACAAAACAACCATGCTGTTCGACTTTTTTCTTTCTTTCAAATATCATTTTGCTCTGGACTTGGAAACAGCTGTATTTCTTCAGATGCTTTTTCTGAAACCATGGGAAAGCAAGCAAATGCCGCTTCCAGAGGTCTGAGTGAGCCACATCCAGGGAGGGCTAAGGAGAGGGAGTCACACTGCCACGCTATTCAAACCACACACTATACTGTCTGAAAGAGGAAAAGTAAAGGGAACATATTGAATGACCAAGCAGACCTTAGAAAACTTTGGCACTTCTCTTTCTCAACTAAAACCACCTGGGGATAGTCAATGTCAGCTCTTTATCTGTGACGGTTTTTCTAGTTTGCACCTAGTCCAACTGTCTTCATTTTCCATCTCGAAGGAATTTAATTGAGTCACACAGTACACCTTCCCTACACCCAATCCTATGTTTCATTAAAAGAGGGGGAAAAGTAGATGTTGATTTCAACTTATGTGTATACAGAGTCCTTGAGTTGTACAGACAATTTGCTTGGCTGCTAGTCAAAAGATTGGAATTTCAAGTCTCAAGAAAAACTATGAGACAGATCTACATTTTAGATTGACTTAAACTTATTAGCATCTGGGTTTATACCGATGACACCATATGGCTTACTGACGAACATTCAGTGGAGGTTACAATTTACTACAAAGAAAACCAAAGTACTCACAGCCAGATCAAAAGATAACCTCATAATAAACAGACAAAAGATTCGATTGGACTTTATCTTGCTTGGATCCACAGTCAACATTCAGGGTAGCAGCAGTCAAGCACTCAGAGGATATGTTTCAGGACAAGTCTGCCACACAACACCACTTTAAAGTGTTGAAGAGCAAATATGACGTTTCTAGGATTAAGATCTGTATGACACAAGCCATGGAACTTTAAACTCTCACGTCATGTGAAAGTTGGGAAATGAATAAGAAAGAGCGCAACAGAATCAATGCACTTCAATTCTAGTGCTGCTGAAGCATGCTGCAAATACCATGGACTGTCAGAGAAACGTGCAAATCTGTCTTAGAAGAAGTATAGCCAGATGATCTTTGGAAGGGAGGATGTTAAGACTTTGTCTTTACTGGCTTTGAATATTATCAGGAGAGACCAGTCTCTACAGAAAGACAGCATGCTTGGTAAAATGGAGAGAAGGGGGAAAAAAAGGGATTATATTGTATGAGATGGATTGATATAATGGCTGCAACAATGGGTTCAAACATAACAACAATTGTGAGGATGATGTAGGGCTGCGCAGGGCTTTGTTCTGCTGTTCATAGTGCCCCCATGAATTGGAACCAACCAGAGGACACCAAACATCAACACAAACAGAAATACTTCTATGACAAACATCAATATTTAGATGAATGATTATCTTCTTATCATACACCATGGGAAAGTAGAACTAGATTTTAGCTAATTGTCTTTGATGTGGTGCACATTCATTTTAACTTAGCTTTATTAAAGATTATGTGTAAAACTGAAAATGAATAGTTCTATGGATTTCCTAAGCACTGTTAGGACATTAATTCTTTTAAAGCGCTGGTTGCTAAAAACTCAACTGAGACAACAGAGAGACTTTTTCATACCAAGATACAGGAACAATTTAGAGTTTTCTGTTCTGACAAAGAAACCAAAATCTAATTCCTAAAAATGTAAAATGTTGCCAAGTCTTCCAGCTATAACTTATCAAAGCTTTCGGGGATTTATAATATGTACTTTCATCTTCTTGCCAACTCTCTGTCTATAAACAGTGGCTTGAACAACCCCATGTTGTCCTCCTTCTGACGATACATTTTCGTAACATAGGTGCTGATAATTTTAAGATTGCTTTGCTACCTGACAGGTATGTTGATTTCATACTTTACAAAATCATTAGCTGTCAACATAAATTTTATAACACAGAAGGCTTCAATAATTGAACAACTCTGCCAACATAATACTCCTAGAATTAGACATCATTTAATAAACGAAGCATATAAAACCTTTTCTATAAACAGAGCCAAAACAAGGTCTGATAGAGAAGATTTTGAGATGGAAGACTATGTCAACATACAAAACATGTATGCACCCAACTGAAATATGTGATGACAAGATGCTTACGGCAAACTTTTCCCAGCACACACGTTTGCCTAGATACAGTATTTCTATTCAGACTTGACTTAAAGATTATGGACATAAAAATCCATTGTGAACAGAAAAGGCAATAAAGTAAACAACAATCTTTGAGAAAGGATCTGATAGACTGACTGATAGTTTAAAAAAAAAGGAAATAGATCTATGTGCATATATTTATAGGTTTAGTATTAAGGTAGCAGAAGGACATTGGGTGTCCACTCAAGTACTCCCTCAACGCAAGAATACTGTCTTCTATTAAGTTGGCATTCTATGATGCTCACCTTCCCGACACAACCGCTGAAGACAAAGCGAGTGAATAAGCAAATGTGGTGAAGAAAGCTAAAGGTGCCTGGCTATCAAAAGATATAGTGTCTGGGGTCTTAAAGGCTTGAAGGTAAACAAGAGACCATATAGCTCAGAAGCAACAAAGCCCACATGGAAGAAGCACACCAGCCTGTGTGATCATGTGGTGCCAAAGGGATCAGTTATCAGATATCAAAGAACAAAAAATCATATCATTAGGTGCTCACCTCCATGATATGATCGCAGAAGACAAATGGGTGCATAAGCAAATGTGGTGAAAAAAGCTGATGGTGCCCGCTATCAAAAGATATAGTGTCTGGGGTATTAAAGGCTTGAAGGTAAACAAG
>NW_022103928.1:50363164-50407399 GCF_000313985.2 Echinops telfairi
CTGATGCCAGGGGCTTAAGTGGAGAGCAAATGGGTTGAGAATGATGAGGGCAATGAATGTACAAATGTGCTTTACACAATTGATGTATGTCTAGATTGTGATAATAATTGTATGAGCCCTTAATAAAACAATAAAAAAATCCTCCTAAGTATTTTATTTTCCAATTTACATAATGAAACAAAAATTATGTATTTATTTAATTTTAGATGAATGTAATAGGTATCCAGATTTTTTCACAATGGTTCACATAAATTTGATTATATATGATTTCTATTATTATTAAGTTATATGATTAGGGTTGGTGTTTGTTAGCATCAATTCAGCTCCAACACATGGTATGGTGGTTAGAATTTTTTGTCAATTGCATGGTACCTATATGGAAGTTGAGGTGGCAGCCTAATTATGCCTCCTGGGAGATGTGGCTGCTTTATAAGAGAAACAGTGAGACCATCTCTTTCTTTGCTCCTTCACCCTCCCTGCCTTGCTGGGATTCTGTGTCTGCCCCCAGAGGCAGCCCCATGTGGGCCACACTGATCCAGGAACTGTTGGCTCTTTGCCTTGTTCCCACCAACCATGGATTCAGGTGATTCTGCACCCATCTTGCCTTTGTTCTTTCTGCATCTCATTTCATCATTCTGCATTACTGGCCTAAAGCTACTTGAGTCTGAAGCGGGCACCAGCTAGCATCATACCTATGGATTGAAATTGGACTGGGCAAGGATGTTTTCTTGATATAGAATTCTTTCTCGATATAAAGTTATTTTATATACATAAATGGTTTCCATGGTTTTGTTTCTCTAGACAACCTAGCCTAACACCCATGGTAACCCCATGGACAGCATAAATCAATGTTGCACCATCTTCAAGTATACTTGAATCCGACCTTGAGGCTATTGTGTATTTTGAGTGGCATGCAGCCCAGGACTTATCTCTCACTATACTTAACAATATTGCTTTGATCCATTGACTCTACATAGACTGTTATTTTGGAAGTAAAAGATCAGGCCTTTCCACCTAGTCTGTCTTTGTCTAAAAAGCCCACTGAAACCTGCCCATCATGGTGTATACAGCTGATATTTAAAATACCCATGGCATAGTTTTCAGCATCAGGGCAACACACAAGCAACCACAATACCCAAATCTGATCATGAATGGTTATCCATGTTGTTATAATATTGGACTTACTAAACAATCAATATTGTTCACATTCCTTCACACGGTTGAGCAGGAGATGCAATGCCAAGCAGAACTGAGGACCACAATGACACAGCCTGTCTACATCCATGTGAGCTCTTTGTTTTGATGGCATACTTTTCCCACTGTTTCTTTTATGGGATGTGATTTTGAGAAAGTAAGTGTCTTGTACCCAAATCTACAGATAGTGTCCTTCCTAAGACAAAACAATTCATGGTGGGCACAATCAAATGATCAAAGTTCAAGCCAAAAGAGTTTTAGAATATTGTATACTCAGTGATCTACAAACAAAAAAATATGCATACTAACAAAAATTTGAGTGCTCATTCCAAACACTTAAAAAACAATGTTACATGAGTTCAGTTGCCTTTTTCATAACAAGCCGATATAAATTTTGTGATTATCATCTTGTACAGTTGAGAAAAATTTTGTGATTACTATCTTGTACATCTTGTATCATCTTGAGAAAATTATTATACCCAAACATTAAGTAGATTTCCCACAACCACATCAGTAGGAAGTAAAAGAACTGAGATGTGGACCAAGCAACTTGGTTCCAGAGCCCACTGCCCTGTGATGTGTCCCTGGAAGTATATATTGATGTATCATGTATCATGTTAGGCTTGGTCTACTAACCAGAGATTGATAATTCAAAGTCACCAGCTGCTCTAGGAGAGAGAGATGATGCTATCTGTACCCATAAAGTCTTACAGCCCCTGAAACCCTAGGTAGGGTCCCTATGAGTTTGAGTAGGCATCTGTATAATATAGATTATATCTTTATATCTCAAGATAGGGATAGGTGGTGGTGTTACTGTTAGATGCCGTCTAGTTGATTCTGACTCACAGTGACTATGTACGTGCACAACAGAATGAAACACTGCCCAGTCCGGTCCATTCCCACAACTGTCCTTAGGTTCTTCATTGCTGAAGACATTTTGTCAATCCATCACATCAAGGGTTCTCCTCTTTTTCATAGCTGATGTACAGACAGACAAGCAGGTAGAGAGATAGACAGATAAGATAGATATAAATACACAGATATATAGATGGATAGAGGTAGATATACAGAGATAGAGGTATGGAGATGGGAAGCCCAAGTGGTGCTGTGAGTTAGAGGTTGGGCTGCTAGCCAGAAGGTCAGTGGTTCACGACTACTGCCCCTTCAGAAACTTTCAGGTGGAAAGATGAGGCTGGAAGCTCTTGTAAAGTTTTACGAGTCACTATGAGTTGAAAGGGGCGTATTGTTGATAGGTTGGTTTGAGTTTACGGTTGTTAAATTTTGCAAAGTCAAGACTCAACTGCCATTATTCCTAGCCTCCAATATGTCTTTTCCACAACTGTTCTCTGTTCATCATACTCTGGTGGCTTGCAGGTTGCTGTGCTGTTGGGAGCTAGGTGACGGCTATTTCAAATACAAACAGCGTCATCCAAAATGAACATGTTTCAGCAGAGGTTCCAAAGTAAGATCAAACTAGGAAGAACGAGACGCCACTAAAAGCCTTATCAAGATCAGAAGAACCGTATTTGACATTCAGTCAGAAGAGAGGCCCCTCAGGGTAGAAGGCACTCAAACGTTCACTGACAGAGCTGCCTCCTCAAGGTAGAGTTGACCTTAATGAAAAGATTGAGCACAATGCTGATGAGGCATGACTCAAAATGAGAAGAAACAACTGTAAACACCCATTCATATTCAGGACATGTAACATACAAAGTGTGAATTTAGGAAAATTGGAAGTGATCAAAAATAAAATGGAATACACAAAAATACATATCCTTGGTACTAAAGCTGGCAAAGACTGGTATTGGACAATTTAAATTTGAAACACAAAATAAAAGATTGCCATTCAATAACTTACTTAGAAAATTTGTAATTAGGAAATTCAAGGGGAAGAATGCACGCAGCATACCTTTTTTTTTAGCATACCTTAAGCTGAAAGAATTATGCTTATGAATTTGTAAGAGAGCTTGTTGACTTACCTACTTGAAGAGATTCTCATCCCAAAGAATGGTGACCCAACAGATTTAGAAAATATTGAACAATTTCATTAATATAGAAACAATTAAAATATTACTGAAGATAACTTTTTTTTTTAAGTTGCATCAGTACATTTACAGGGAGTTACCAGAAATTCAAACTGGATCCAGAAGAAGGCCTGGCAGGAAGGATATAATTGCTGAGACAAGATAGATTTTAGCTGCAAGCAGAGAATAGCAGACAGACGTTTGTATTTCATTGGCTTTGCAAAGACATTCAGATCTGTAGATGCTAACACACTGTGGTAATCATTTCAAAGAGTGAGAATCCCATAAAACTTAATTGTGCTCATGCAGAACCTGCACAGAGAACAAAAGGTAGTCATTCAAATAGAACAAAGAAATACTGTCTGATTTCAAGTCAGAAATGATGTCGTTTAGTGTTGCAGTTCTTACCATATTTATTCAAGCAGTATACTGAACAAGTAATCAGATAAGCTGGACTAGATGAAGAAGCCGGCAGCATGATCAGAAAAAAGTCATTAAAATCTTGCACTATGCAAAAGACACACCCTTGCTTGCTGAAAACCAAGAGACTATGAAGAACTTACTGAAGATCAAAGACTACACAGCCTTCTCTAAGGATTACAACTCAATGCAAATAAAACCAAAATCCTAGCAATTGTACCAACTGACAACATCATGATAAATGGAGAAAAGAGTGATGGGTAAAGGGTTTAACGGTGCTTGGAACTACAATCAAACTCATGGTAGCATCAGTCAAGAAATCAACTGGAATATTGCATTGGCTAATATGCTGCTGCACAAGAGCAGATATGACTTTGAGGACTTAAGTTCATTTGATCAAATGCATGGTATTTTCCATCCACATATAAGCATGTGAAAGCTAGACGATGGATAAGGAAGACCACAGAAGAAATGCTGTATCTGAATGATGGTGTTGAGTATTTAAGCTACCATGGATTTCTAGAAGGACAAATAAACCTATCATGGGAGGATAGCCAGAATGCTCCTAAGAAATGATAGCGGTGTGATTTTGCCTCACATTCGTTGGACCTGTTATCAGGAGAGACCAGTCCCTGGAAAATGATACTATGTTTGGTAAAGTAGAGGAGCAGCATGAAAGAGGAAGATTCTGGATGAGAGGGATTGAAACAATGGCTAACAACACTGTTTAGACAGAAACTAATAATGTTTCTTTTCAATTTTGCCTGCTTTGCATCTGCCCCACCATGTGGAAGTTCCTAAACAACTATATAAGTACCTGTCCTTCTGTCAAAAATAGCACTTCTCAGTAATCTAAATGCAGTTCAGAGGACGAAATACAACATTAGAGTAATAAGATAGTACTCTGCTTTGATATCTATTTGTAAATTTCATCAATTTTGAAGAGGAACCAAATGTTTCACAGAGTCTTTAAGCTCATCTGTAATTTCTTTGTTTTCTAAGCTGGATAGTTTCAAATTTGGTCTTTACAGTAAAAGATATGGCATATAAAAAACAAAATACAATATGTAAACATTCTATACAGAAATTATAAAAGCTTGTTCATGTCTTAGTTCATAAGTCATGCTATTTATGGCAATGTATGTTGTGTTTCTGTGTTGCAATTTCATATAACTATTAAAAACTCAACTCTCATTTTGACTGCTTCATTTGGTTAAAAAAAACATAAGCTAAAGATTAGTTTGACCCACTATAACCTATTCATCAAAATTTAATGTGTTTTATGCTAACTCATTTAGAGAAATGGCAAAGTTTTCTCTGACATTGTGTTCTTTTTCTCAGAAACATCCATTGACCTACAGTTGGCATTCTCTGTGAGATGCGTGAGCCAAAGATTGCAACAGTAGAAAGATCATGTGATGTCAGTCCGGGCCACAGATTGGTACGTGAACCTATTGGCTGAATGTAGTTTATCACTCTCTCTACATGAGTCAGTTGAGAGGAGAATGCCAATTTTAGCAGATGTGTGTTCTCTGTTTCTATAATACTATGTGAATGTGAATGATTAGTTTTACAAGTGAATCTCTCAGTCCAATTGGCGCTTCTTCTTCTTCTTCTTTTTTTTTTTTTGACAATTGGCGCTTCTTTAACGTGGAACATTTATATTGTTTGTCTTTATCACAGGAGTGACAACCCTGCCTGGACACACTGACCTGCCTTATACGATGACATGAGAGCATCCAAGAACAAAGACTCAAGTAGCCAATTGAGTGAGGTGAGTAAGAAGTTACAGTAAATTGTCAAATGATAAGAAGCAAACGTTTAATTATGGTTTTATTTTTTAAACTTTTTTCATAGATCATTGAGTCAGGGTGTCCTATAAAATATTTTAATGTTACATTTATTTAAATTTTACATTAAAGACCTTTAATAAGGAGGGCAAAAGATCTACAAATGGATGCAAATGCCTATGTTGTGGGAAATAAAATTTATACTGTAGATTCCCGGAACTTTCCTTAAAGGTTGAGCAATGAAGCAGTATCCTATGGACAATTAGAGAGTAAATCAGTCAATCTAAATAAATCTTGCATAGAAACAAGAAAGAACCCATTGTGGTTTGCCATTCACCTCGTAAAACTTCATGGAAAAGTCAATCAAATATTGAGTAAGATATTGCTGAATATGTACATTTTAGTATGAAAAAGTAAATGAATAAGAATTGGTTGCTCTTCGGTCCAGTTGAATCTGCTCCAACTAATATAAACCCTAAGTACAAGAGAATGAAAGCACTGGCTGATCCTGTGTCATCGTCACATAACTGTCATGTGTGAGCCATTGTTGAAAGCTACTGTGACAATCCATCTTATTGAGGCTTTTCCTCCTTTTCACTGACTGAGCATGATATCCTTTTCCAGGAACGGGCTGCCCCTGATAACAAGTCCAAACTAGGTGAGGCAAAGTCTTGGTACACTTAATTCCAAGGAGCATTCTCGCTGTACTTCCTCCAAGACAGATTTGTTTGTTCTCTTGGCAGTTCAGGGTACTTTCACTCTCCATCTCCAATGCCATTCTTCAAATGCATCCATTCTTCTTTGGTTTCCCTTCATCATGGTCCAATTCTCATAGGCATGAGGTGATTGAGAATATCATAACTTTGTTCAAGCACACTTCAGTCTTCAGCATGACATCCTAACTCTTCAATAAGTTGTGTGGTTTGGAGAAGTTTGGCAATAGAGAGATCGAGACTGGCTTAGGAATTCTGCAGCTTGCTAGACCACATGGAGTCAAGGCTCTACTTTCACTTAGAATTTTCTCCACCAAGGAAAGTCAATATAAGTAATTTCAGAGTTTGGTTAACATATGCATCTGCTGTCTAAAATATTTTGCTATTTGATCACATCATAACCAGAATCTTATTGGATTCCCTTTAGCTGTAGAGCCACCATGAATGAAGGAGATAAGACTTCCGTGCATGTTCTTGTAGGATGAAGGGGTTTTTTTGGTCATTCTTAGAAAAAATAAAAGTATACTCAAGTTTAGGATGAAGTGCATCCATCTCCTGCTTTTTGTTCCATGTCACTTACAATCAACTTGAGTTTATATAAAGTATCTGAGAATTCCAGTTAAAAAATTATAAATTCCTCTGCACACGGGGTTGTGCTCAGTGAAGTGAGGGGCACTGTAAAAGAGGAGCTCCTCGCTGACATTGATGGACACTGGCTACAACCGCATACCAATTGGACGGTGAATGGCCAGGCATCGTTTCCTTCTGTCGTTGTGCATAGGGCCCACCATCAAACAGAACCAACTTGAAGGCAAATAACAACGATAGATTCTGTGGGCTGGGTGATGGGTTGCTAAC
The DNA here is from genome assembly GCF_000313985.2 of Echinops telfairi. Classification (NCBI taxonomy): domain Eukaryota; kingdom Metazoa; phylum Chordata; class Mammalia; order Afrosoricida; family Tenrecidae; genus Echinops; species Echinops telfairi. The sequence goes on from NW_022103928.1 coordinate 50,370,164, forward strand.
CATAATGTTGGAAGTTCAAGCCCATCAGTCCCTCTGAGGGAGGAATATGAACCTCTCTGCCCTGGTAAAGATCTTCAGTCTTTAAAACCCTATATAACACAGGTTCCTATATTTATTTAGCCCTTTTTAGGAAAAAAAATTAAAAATTGCTCAGCACCCTCAGCAATTAAAAACATTTGTCCTGTAGTCCGTCATCCAGGATAAAGTAAATGTATCTGCTTTTGCAACTCCTCTGGATCATTGAAGTATCCCCAAGGAGGGGGGTGGTGGTGTTGTAGCCCACTTTAGAAATACTACTGTGTACTTGCTATTAAGCAGACTTAAAAGATTTTTACTTTTGCTTTATTGACTATGCCAAAGCGTTAGACTGTTTGGATCATAACAAACTATGGACGGCCTTGAGAAAAATGGGAATTCTAGAACAGCTCATCGAGCTCATGGAGAGCTTGGACCTGGATCAAGAGGCAGCTATGGGAACACAAGGGCATACTTCAAGGTTTAAAATCAGGAAACGGTGTACATTGGGATTGTATCCTCTCAATGTACTTATTCCATCTGTGTGCTGAGTCAATCATCAGAGAAGCTAGATTTATGAAAATGAACATGGGTCAGGATTGGAGGAAAACTTATTAACAACCTGCAATATGTTGCACAACCTTGCCTGCTGAAAGTGAGGAGGACTTAAAGTAATTGTTGATGAATATCAAGAAGTACGGCCTTCAGTATTCATTAAAACTCAATGTGAATAAGACCCAAATCCTTAAATAAGGACCAGTTGCTAACATCATGATAAATAAAGAAAAGGTTGGAGTTGTCAGGAATTTTGTCTTTTTTGGGTCCACAATCTCTGCTCATAGAAGCAGGAGTTAAGAGATCAAAAAGAGTTGCTTTAGGAATCTGGTACACAAGCCATTTTACAGTATCGAAGAGCAAGGATGTTACTTTGAGGACTAAGGTAAACCCAACCCAAGCCATGATATTTTCAATGGAATAGAAAGGGAAAAGACAAAGTGCAGGAATTAATGTTAACAAATGCCCAATTCTTAAACTCTCTCATTCTACCACCACAAACTCCCTCTCTATCAGTGAAAAGTGTTTTACAACTGGCTCAGATTAATGCTCCTTTTTATAGTCATTGTAATTCAGACATTCTCAGGATAAACTGTCCCTGGGTCAAAGGAGAGGTGAGATGAGTCTTATTCTTCTCCAATCAAATTCCCATCACCCAAGAAGGCTTTCTATATGCTTAGTTTTCATATTTTCAATGAAAATAACCTTAAAAGGAAATTGTAAATTTTGGTGGGAGAGTTTTCTAGTTATATATCTAGTTTTCCAGTTATATATCTAGAACTGGGAGGAAAAAAACCACACCAACATAGGGAGAGAAATGTAAACTGACAAGGTGAAAGTGATCATCGTGTGCAGAGGCAGGGGCAACATCTGGAAAAGCTATGGTGAGTAGCAGGGTTGTTTGTTCCAGGTTCTGGGCTTGATTCTTGCTATTGAGATTTATAGCCCTGAAGCAATACACTTTCGACATCTGCAACTGTGTATTCCCAAGTGGTTCATGAGACTAAGAACAGTGTTCTTGACACCGATTTCTTTAGGAAATGCATATATGTATTTCATACCCCAAAGTAGCTGCTGTTGGTATAAGCCTTTTGAGGGAAACTTCCAATTCCATTCAAAGGTCCATGTAGATTCTAAAAGCCAAGTCTGATTACATGGATAAGCTTCATCTACTGAAGGTGGAATTAAACTGAATAGTACTGTCAAAAACTTTCCTTCTCACCACAGTTCATTTTACTATTAACATAAGATGTAAAAAACTTAAAATATACCACTCAAATTCACCCAGTGGGAAGTTATTGAAATGCATTGAAAATTATAATATCTAGCAATAATATCAAATTTTTGTTTTTTTTGAGATCCTGCTTTTTTGTGATTTTTATGATTTTACAAAATAGATTTATTTTTACCTTTATTTGGAAGAAAAAAATACCTTACTGCCCAATTGATAATTGGGCAATAATAGTCCTTTCTTTCACTTTTATTCCCCTGAGATGTTTATAACTGCAAAAAAATGGCTGATTATCATTAGCCTTCATTTTCTGACTACAGATGTAGAGTTGGCACTCCATCTGCTCATTGTATATGGCATTCAGTATCAATGTGATTGGTTTCAGTGAAGCTTTCCTTATGAGGAGATAGATCACAATGCAGTCACCCTCTGCTTTAACCGTGAATGTGGTCAGTAACTAAATCATACGTGAATTGTTTTGAAAGTTTTCCCTTGATTTATCAGACCTGCTTGAGTAATCAGATGAGCTCACTGATCATTGCGATATCTGACAGTGGTCAAAATTAGCTAGTTGAATCTCTCCAGTATATTCTTATGCTAAAAATATTAATTATATCTCCTTCCACACTTTGAATTGTGCCAAATGCTCTAGAAGAGTTTTGTTACAGAGAAAATTGTTACAGAGAAAATGTTGGCTGAGTTTTCTCTCTTTTTCTTCCTTACTAAATCTTAAAAGGCAGTGATTCACTATTTCTTTGTTTCTCCAAACAGTTCAATCAAATGTGAAATTGAATTTGGAAATAATTCTGGATAACAGATGTGCAGTTTTGAATAGAGTTCCTTTACCCAAAATGATAATCTTTAAGTGATTTTATTTCTTCTTTCATAGCACCTCATTGAAACAATGTAGCTTTTATGATAAGATATAGTGTAAATTATGAAAGCTCAGTGACTTAATAAAAACTGTATCTTATTCATCCAAATTAAGCAGTGTGTTAAGGCACTGTAGGAAGTGGTTGTACAAGGACTTATTCCATGTTCCTGAAGATTTCCACCTTAAGCTCTGCCATGTCAACACCATTCACCTTGACAGTGGATGGCAGAGGAGAACCCATCAACATTGGATTTGTGGTTCAGCTTCACGATGACACTCATCACCTGTAGCCAATTGTCCAGACTATTCAAGCGGTATCAAAATCACTATAAGGGCTGCTGGAAAAAGTCCATTATTTTCTGACCAAAAAAAATAAAATGAGTCTTGGTAAGTTAGCAAAAATCTTCAGCAAAATGCTGGCAAATAAACTTCATCAATATATAATAGGCTATGCATCATCCCATGTTCAAGAAATAAAATACAAGTTCATCCCTCCAGGAGGAAGGCACAATGATGACAGGAATGAGTTTGAGAGTTTCTCATTAAGAAATATATTTGCCATCTGACCCAGAAATTCCATACTTATATATTATTCCAAGTGTAACAAAATCTTATCTTCACATCAGACGTGTATGCCTTTGTTTAGAGTGGCTTTATCCATGAGCACCCCAACTAGGCACAACCCATTTCCCCTTCAACTAGTACGTCCACAGCACGGAATGCTATCCAGCCACAAAAGAAAGAAACCACTGATAGAAGACACAACAGGAACGAATCTCAAAAGTATTCTAAGTGAAAGACTTAGATTAAAAAAGACACACATTATATGGTTCTATTTCACAAATTAAAAAGTCACTGCCATTGAATTGATACCAACTCATAGCAACCCTTCAGGACAGAGAAGTGCTCCTGTGGATTTCTAAGACAGGAAATCTCTTCATGAGCAAAAAGACTCATCTCCTTTCCTTAGGAAGGTCAGTGAATTCAAACTGCTGATCCTGTGGTTAGCAGCCCAATTTATAACCAACTATACAACAAAGATGCTTCATTAAAAAGCTAGAAAAGCATCAGTGCTGGTCAGGGGCCAGAATTGATTTCATAGCCACATAGGGACATTTTTGGTGATAGAGTATTCTACATGATTATTTTGATGGTGAAGATATGAGTGGATACATTTGTCAAAACTCAAAGAACATAAAGCAAAGAGGGTGAATGTTACTATTTGTAAGTTTAAATGATAAATAAGTTATGCTGGTCATAAGTAAGACAATATTAATAGTTAATGACTCAATCTTAGAGACACAGAACCAAGATTTTAATACTACCTCCATCAGTTCTGAGCAGTGGGTTTTGGACAAATAACTTATTAAGCTTCAGTGTTCTCATCTCTAAATGAGTTTCATAAGTATGCCCCACCATGAATAAGAGAAACAATGAAATCACATAATACATGAAAACTATTTTAGGCAGTGCCTAATGGGTAATACAAAAGTAATCAATGTTTGCATTGTTTTCATGATAGCAGGGATGGCATTTATGAGCAACATAGATTATTTTCTGCTGTCATTATTTTTTTTAATTTAAGAATCCATATTTACTTTAACAACTAATTATCAAACACCAGAGGGACTCAAATGCATCTCTCTGCTTCCAAATATCTTAAGCTCTTGTTTTAGACAAATCAAACACATAAAACTATTTAATTTACCAAGACCTTGTCTCTGGGCCACCAATATTGTTGTTTTCAGAAGCTGTCCTTTAAGTCCAGACCCATGATATTTTGAGAACATCTCAAGAACCCGATTGGAAACGTTGAACACTAATGACAGCAGACCTGATGAGATGTGGGAGGACACCAGGAGCCTCATCCAAGAAGAAATCAAAGGGTCACTAATAAGGCAAGAAAGGAACAAAAGAACAATTGTGTGTCAGAAGAGATTCTGTAACGTGCTCTTAATCATCGAGTACCTAAGGCAAGTGCAAGAAAGGATGGCGTCAAAGAGCTGAAGAGACAATGTCTGCTATTCTGAATAGAACAAGGCTGCCAAGAAGACAAAGTATTATTATAATACTATAGTAGTATTCTAGTATTGCATTGAAGTCTTAATACTATATTTTATATATTAAAATATTATAAAATATGCCAATACCTAGAATCAGAAAAACACAATATATCTTAAACTGAAAGAATTCAAGAAAGATTTCAAGTTGTAATATTGAAAGTCTATGGACAAGATATTGAATGATGCAGGAAACATCAAAAGAAGAGGGACCAAATACACAGAATCGCTGTATCAAAATAAATTAGCCAATACTCCACCATTTCTCGAGGTAGCAATATTAAAGTTTCAAATGAAAAGATATTACTCTGTGACTAAGTGTACCTGACCAGAACCATGTTGTTTTTAATGGCCATATATGCACGAGAAACTTGGGCATTGAATAAGGAAGACCTAAGAAGAATGGATACATTTGAATTGTGTGCTGGCAAAGAATATGTTCCAAGACAGATTTCTTTGTCTTTTTTGGGTAGGACCAGAGTGCCTCTTACATGCAAGGTTGGCTAGACTTCATCTTACATAATCTTGATGTATGTTTAGGTGAGATTAGTCCCTGGAGAAAGACATCATGCTTGGTGAAGTGGAGGGTTAGTGAAAGAGAGGAAGGGCTTCAATGAGATGACTTGATGTTTTAGTCTTGATTAGTAACATTGCCTCCTCTTGTTATATTATTTTAGAAAACAGAAGGTATAGTTATCAACATCTGACATTAAATGATAATTTTTGAAATAATGATCATTTTTTATTTCATTCCATTTTCACTGTCTCTTAGAACTTAATATTGAATAGATCATTTTTAAAGTTTGGAAGGTTAGAGGAATACTTTTATGGAGGAAGTAGATTAGCTACTTTCATTGGAAGAGATGACTAAGAATGAGTCATTTATCAGAAAAATCATTTAAAAATGCATATATGCACACATATATGTCATAGTATGTTAATAGTATTATACTGTTGCACTGAAGTCTTAATATTTTAAGTATCAGATCCACTCATGAAGGGGCTTCAAAAAGTTCTGTCAAAACAATTCCCTATATTTGTATTCAAATTTTCAACATAATTGTTGAAGCTCCTTCTTACATATGAAAATCTCTTACCAAAACCTCTTTCCTTCTAGCTGATCCTCATGGCCCAAAGAGCACTTGTCAAGTGTTCGCGTTTCTTTTTTTCTTTTGTTTTGACCACTGGAAACAACTTCTATGGTTGATTAGGCTTTCAAGTATTTAGCATGCATTAGTAGTTATATGCTATTTGCTCCCAAAATAACCAATCCACCTTTTTATTACACAAATATGCAAACAGTCCTCCAATCTTGATTACTTTACCCTCTCCAATAAAGTTTATTTACAGAGCCTCCCTGAATTTCTCCCAGTTGATTAACTTTGTAGTAATGTATCTCAAAACACGTAAATTAACAAGCTGCTAAAGTTCACCTCAAACAAAAAGCTGCACCTCTCTTTCTAGGCTTGTATTAATGAGTCACGTCTCTTCTGAGATGTGTATGTGTGCGCATGTGCTCACATGTACATAGGCACTTACTCGTTATTATTTAACATCTATTGCCAGACTAACACAAACCAAGGACATCCATGTCTAGCATTGCCTAAAGAAAAGAGATAAATATATTCAGAAGCAGGAAAAGCAGGAAACATAGAGTAAAATAACTGAATGATAGTCCACAGAATCATGTGTTCAATGTCACTGCCAAATTGTGAATAATTTGCAATGGAAGACATTTTAGTTAACAAACACACACACACACAGAAATAGCAGTATGCTGTTGTATCTCTATGGGGTTGTGTGGGTAGAAGCTATTTTTCCTACATTCCTGTTTTCATTGCTTTGAAAATAGAAAGGCTCAAAAGAAACTTGAGAGGGCAGCCTCCTTGCACCCCTCCTCCCTGTACCAGGAGTCTAGAAGCATCTGTTTCAAAATATTGCCAGGGTCCTTGTGATGATTATCGCTGAGTCTTGTCCAATGATTTCTCACATACTTTTCTTGCAAGCAATTTAATACTTCTTCCCACTGATCCATGCACCTCCCTCTGGCTCACTGTCTACAGGCCACACCGCTTGGATATGAACCGCTTTTACACAGTCTGACATTCTAGTCCCCTCCCACACTTACTGTAGCCTTGTCCACTGCATAGAAGGGGGGATAAAAAGATCTTTTGATCACTCCAAAAGTATCCCTAGCCCACAAGACAAAAAATTTGGATACTAAACAAACTTGTAATTCCATTTGATGTGGCTGTTTGGGGCTGCTTAAAGACACTCATGATGATGATCTAGGAGGCAGAGGTAAAGAAGATGTCAGGAATGGGCTTTTCTATGGAGACCCTGGTTAATTTTCTATTGTTAGGTGCTACGAAATCAGTTCCAATTCACCATGACCCTACGCACAACGGAACACAACCCTGCCCAGTCCTGCAGCAGCCTCACAATTGCTCTGATGTTTGGGTCCATTGTGGCAGCCCCTGGGTCAAGGCATCTCATGGAGGGCCTTCCTGGTTTTGATGCCCCTCCACTTCACCTGCGCATGATGTCCTTCTCCAGGGACTGACCTCTTCTGACATGTCCACAGTATGTGAGACAACGTCTAACCAACTTTTCATACAAGAAGCACCGTGGCTGTCCTTCTTCCAAGACAGATCAGTTAGTCCTAGTCATCCATGGTGCTGTCAATATTCTTTTCCACAATTCCAATGCACCCATTCTTCTCCAATCTTCCTTATCCGATGGCCAACTTTCACATGCATATGAGATACTGGAAAATACCGTGGCTTGGGTCAGGCTCACCTTAGTCCTCAAAGTAACATCCTTGCTCTTCAATACTCTAAAGAGGCCTTATGCAGCCAATGTCCTAGTACAATGCGTCTTTTGATCTCTTGCCTGCTGCTTTCATGAGCACTGATTGTGGATCCAAGCAAGACAAAAGCCTTCACAACTACAACCTGCCCTCCATTTTTCATGACCGTAACGACTGGTCGAGTTGTGAGGATTTGGGTCTTCTTCACACTGAGTCCTAATCCATACAGAAAGCTGCAGTCCTTGATCTCCAACAGAAATCAAGTGAAGCTGTGTCAGCCGCTTATCGCAGGTTCTTCATAAGACTTCCTCCGATCCGGATGCCACATTCTTCTTCACATAAGTCAGCCTCTCTGATTATTTGCTCAGCATACAGATGGTATAATTATGGCAAAGGATAGAACTCTGATACACAACTTTCACCTTTCCTGATTTTAAAAGATGCAGCATTCACGTGTTCTGTTTGCACAATGGACTCCATCCATCTGTAAGTTCTGCATGAGCACAATGGATTGTTCTGGAATTCCCATTCTCTTCAAGGCTAACTAAGGTGTGTTATGATTGACTGTCTTGTCATAGTCAATAAAACACAAGTAAACACCTTTCTGGTATTCTCTGCTTTAAGTAAAGCTCCAGCTGGCATCAGCAATGATAATTCTGGTTGCATGTTCCCCTCAGAATCCAGCCTGAATCTCGGGCAGCTCCCTGGGCACATGCTGCTGCAAATGCTGCATAATCTTCAGCAAAATCTGACTTGCATACAATATCAACAATAGTGTTCTATAGTTAATTTTCTACTGAGGGGATAAAAATGGAATTTGGTTTACCTTTGACTAAAAGAAGTTATAATGAAGGGAAACCTTTATTCTAGCCGAGTAACAGGTTGATATCATTGTTGCCTCCATGATGAGTTCACTTTTCAGTATCGTTCCACTCTTCGCACTTTACCCAGGTTCAAAAGACCCGCAAGAACGGCCAGGGCATCCACCTCTTCAGGGCTCTGGAATAAAATGAAATCATCGGTTTAGATCACCATTATGTTTCTTCCTTGTTCCAGATTTTTTATTTGGAAATTCTAATGCACATAACCCACCAAGATAAGGGTGTCATGTTTTCAGCAGGACTAGTTTTTAGTAGCTGCCAAACAAATGTAATTTCCTTTTTCCTAAGATTGTTGTTAGTTGCAGTACAGGTCACTTTTGACTCCGAGGGACCCCTTGCACGCAGTAACAAAACTCTTCCTGGTGCCGCATGAATTTGCAACTTAGACGGTTGTGATCCATATGGTTTCAGTGATTCGTCTTCAGACTTAGATCACCATCTTCCTAGTTTATCTCAGTCTGGAACTTCATTCCAATCTGTTCAGGATCATAGCAACACACAAGACTCCACTAACATTTGCAGGGGCATTAGCCAACAATCAACCAGCTCTCCTTCAGGGAAGGCAATAATCTTGCCCCTCCAACTTCTTTCTTGTCTGAACTAACATACGAGAAAGTGTCACCACACCATCTCCCTAATACTAACTTGATAAGAAGAAAGTAAACCTACTGAAAAGTTCAGTTGAAAAATGAACCTGAACCTGAAAGAAAACTCCTCCAAACCCATGAAGACTGCAGAAAGGAGAGTGAGCTACAACCTCACAGTCCTCTGTCATTATCACGTGCAGCGCATCATCACACCATTGTCCCAAACAGTACTCTGAGTTGGGAAACCTCAGTCAGGCCAGACGTTGCAATCTTGGCCTCTTATTATGTACATGACTCGATACTCATATTTTTACTTAGGATACTGTTGATGTGTTTTAAACTAAAACAGGCTCAACAAGCATAGGGAAATGAATACTCAAAAATGTCCACAGATTTTAGCAATATACTATTATGCAGTAACTACCTCAGGAGTACCAAAGATTGAAAGGAACATAACACAGTCATGCGTGCTGCTGAAATAGTTGTTTTTAAATGCCCTCAACCCAGTACTGACACATGCTGGCCCCATGTGCACACACACAAAACAGTGCTTGCTCCTGAGCCACGCTCACAAATGCTGCCATGTTTAGATGACTGTTGTAGACACTGTCAATTGATCTCATTGCAAGCCTTCCTCTTTTGGCTGATCCTCTACTTTACCAAAGTATCGAGGCTCTCCAGGGATTTGTCCATCCCGATAACACTTCCAAATAAGTGAAGTGAGAGTATTCTTGTTGTCCTCACTCTAAATAAGCATTCTTCCTGTAATTTCTCTGAGCTAAATTAATTCATTCTCTGGCAAGCTAGAGTATACATTCAATATTCTTTACCACACCACAATTCAAATTCATTGGTTTTACTACAGTCTAAATGCTTCAATATCCAACTTCCTACTCTCTTAAAAAATACCTTGGGTTGGGTCAGGCACACCTTAGTATTTAAAATAACATTTTTGCTTTTTAAGACTTTTTTAGAGTTCTTTTGCAACAGATTGGCTGTTGAATTCTTTGACAGCTTGAATTCTTGACTGTTGTCATAGATGTTCATTGTGGATCCGAGTAACATAAAACCCTTGACAATTTCAAGCTTTTCTGTGTTGATTGTGATGTTGCTTGTTGGTCCAGTTGTGAGGATGGAGATTATATATCTAGTATAAATTTTGCTAAATGCTCTACTCTGATCTTAATCGGTGAGTGCTTCAAGCCCTCTTCACTTTCAACAAGCAAAGTTGTGTCATATGCATATTACAGGACATTAATGAACTTCTCTCCAAACTCGAGGCTTTGTTCGTCTCCATATAGTGCGGCCTCTCGGAGACTTTGCTCAGCATGCCAATTACATTAGTATGGTGAAAGGATACAACTGTAATGCACACGTTTCCTGATTTTAAACCATGCAGTCTCCTCTTGTTTTACACGCAGGACTGTCTCCTGGTGTATGTACGGGTCCTACAATTAAGTGTTCTGGAATTCACATTTTTTAAATAATGGTATCTATCATTTCCTAAGAACCAAGGTAGATTAAAACTTAAGGATATAATTCTGTATTACCTAAAGCCACATGACTAATTTCAAAATTAGAAGGAGATAACTCTTATTAGAAGTCATAGAAAAAAAATTAAAGCAACCAAATAAGATCTATGTAAAATTATCTATACAAATAAAAGTTGTAATCCTACTCTAAAAGATACCTTTCTTACTTAGAATTTAAAAAAATAATAAGTAAACCACAAGTCACTTCTAGAAACACATCTAAAATTATAAAATTCAAAATGATTCAGATGCAGAAAGGAAAAACAAACAAACTTGACTTTGCCACATTGTTAGCACACCATAAATATAATTTATTATATAGTAGCAGCATTACAAAGTGAAAATACCATCAATAGATAAGACACACTAATAATGTTTTGCATGAAAAAGGCTTTAAAATCTCATTTTTACACAAGAAAACCAAGGGGAGCATTTGGGCAAAAAGAGATGCAGTGAAGACAAAAAATAGACCCGAATAAAAGAAAAGATATTTCCTTAATGGAATTGGTAGCTCATCCAAAACTGTAACTATATCTGTTTGTAAGCATGGGCATATTTAAGATTTTTACATTCAAGGAAACAATGATTTTACACCAAGAATTTGTTTTTTGTCCTCACTCTTCTTAGCCAAGAAAGCCAAAGAGACCAAAAGGAAAAACAAAAGTACGATTTTAGAGCCAAGTTCTTTTCAGAGTGTCTCATGGAAATAAGCCATCAGCCAAACAAGAGGCCAGCAAAGGGACACAGACTTGCTAGGGAGAGAATTCCTCGTCAGAACTCGGGGATCTTTCCCCCTTCATGCTGCTCCTGAACGATGGGTGTTCATGGTGAAGTGGAGGGGCACGTCAAGATGACACGTGGGGTGTTTGTTGTGCTCCGAGTTGACACAGGTGCTGTTGTCTCCTTTTCCCTTCTTAAGCATTGCAAGCGTGAACTCTCTAACCTAACCCGGAGTCGGTTGGGGCAAAAGCGGCCAAGGAACACAGGCAGCCATGCCTCAGCCTGCGCCCTCCTGCCACTTGCCAGGGGAAACCTTCCAGCGCCTGAGGACACTAACGCAAATGGCAAATTCCTCGTCCGTGGGCTGCAGTTTGTAGCCCCAAATAGTTATGTTGCTCTGATTGTTATAAGAGTAAACACCCACTGCTTTACATGCAGTGCTAATATTCCTTTGGCCACTTCTCTCCTCTTCTTTTAAAAAGGGGTAAAACTTCCAGTGTTTTCTCACCAGTATTGTGTTGCTGTGCTGCAGCCAAATTTTATGGTTGCAGAAAGCATTAGCAGCTCAGGCCAAAACACACTCTGACTTTGATTTCATACAAAATTGTACATTGCATTTCCAACTATTTCCATCCTTAGAATAATGATTTGGCTTATTTCTGTTTTCATGACTTTAAAACGTTTCTATTTTAAAAAAGAAAGCAAAACATAAAAAGTAGAATTTGATCCCAACCAAATTTATAACTCTGATCAGGAGAAACAAATCAGTCATAAGGGGTTTCTTATATGCTAATAGCATTTTTTTTGTTTTGAGATCCAAGCTTGTTGTTTATTGCATTCATTGTAGAGTTTAATACAAGCCTACAAAGAAATTAGCTTTATTCTTATTTGATCATTATGTATCTAAAGAGAACCAGAGACACATACATAGAGGAATGCATTTTGGGCTTGCACTTAATTCTAGCCTCAACCTAAGCACAATTCATTTTTCTGATATGGCCCTGCTTGATGCTCGCCCTCATGAAGAGATCATTGACGATATACATGCTGTAGACAAGAGTGGAGAATAAACCAGAGGGTGCCTGGTTATCAGAAAGATTAGCTTCTGTGGTCTTAAAGGTTTGTCTTCAAACAAGCAGCCATATAAGTGAGGCATGAACTAAGTCCACATGGAAGAATCACACGACACTCTGTACTGCAACGATTGTCAGTAATAAAACCCAAATCTGCAGGAGGGAATGATAGCAGAGCTTTAATTGTGAACATTCGGTTTACGGAACTCCATGAATGACAACAGAAGCCCAAGATCCATTTGCAGGGGTCCCACATGGACTGAGTCTCAGGTGAAACCCTTCTGATCGCAGGCCAGGGAAGTGAAAAGCCTTGCTATCAGACAGAGTGGTGTAAAGTCGATGACGGCAGATGTGGTTAGGTGAAAATGTAATACTTTATCATTTAATCTCCTTTTGACCCATTCTAAAGTTGTTTCAGCTTTTCATATGTGCTACCTTCTTTTTCTTTTTCTTTTTAAAAAATCATTTTATTGGGGATTCGTACAACTCTTAGCACAATCCATACATACATCCATTGTGTCAAGCACATTTGTACATTTGTTGCCATCATCATTCTCAAAACATTTGCTTTCTGCTTGAGCCCTTGGTATCAGCTCCTCATTTTTCTCCTCCCTCCCCACCGCCCCTACCTCACGAACCCTTGATAATTTATAAATTATTATTATGCTGTCATGTCTTACACTGTCCGACATCTCCCTTCACCCACTTTTCTGTTGTCCGTCCCCCAGGGAGGGGGTTATATGTAGATCATTGTGATCAGTTCCCCCTTTCTACCCGATCTTGCCCTTACCCTCCTGGTATCGCCAGTCTCATTATTGGACCTGAGGGGTTTATCTGTCTTGGATTCCCTGTGTTTCCAGTTCCTATCTGTACCAGTGTACATCCTCTGGTCTAGCAGGATTTGTAAGATAGAATTGGGATAATGATAATGGGGAGGAGGTAGCATTTAAGAACTAGAGGAACATTGTATGTTTCATGGCTCGTTTCCTCCCAGCGACCCTTCTGTAAGGGGATGTCCAGTTGCCTACAGATGGCCTTTGGGTCTCCATTCTGCCCTCCCGCTCATTCACAATGATATGATTTTTTGTTTTTTGATGCATGATACCTGATCCCTTCGACACCTCGTGATCACACAAGCTAGTGTGCTTCTTCCATGTGGGCTTTATTGCTTATCAACTAGCTGGCTGCTTGTTTATCTTCAAGCCTTTAAGACCCCAGATGTTATATCTTTTGATAAATGGGCACCATCAACTTTCTTCACCACGTTTGCTTATGCACCCGCTTTGTCTTCAGTGATCGTGCCGAGAAGGGTGAGCATCAAGGAAAGCCAGTTTAATAGAACAAAGTGTTCTTGCATTGAGGGAGTACTTGAGTAGAGGCCCAATTGTCCATCTGCTACCTTAATCTAATCTTATAAATATATATACACAGATCTATTTCCCCATCGTTATATATAAATATATTTACATATGTGCATGCATATATTTAGACCTCTATAAGTGCCCTTTGCCTCCTAGTTCTTTCCTCTATTTCTTTTACTTCTCTCTTGTCCCACTATCATGTTCACCCTTCATTTGAGTTTCAGTAATTCTTCTTGGTTATATTTCTTCCTTATTTTTGACTGAGGTTTTTTCTATTTTTTTTTCTAGTTATGGTTGTTAGTGCTTGTTTGCTTCCTGACTGTATTTTATGATTTTCTATATCTAAAACACAGGATAGGTAAATCTACCAAAACAGTAACTGAATTAATCACAGCCTAGAGGCATGACAGGGGAACATGGAAGGCAATGGGGAGCTAACAATAATGAGTATGAGAAGAAAATGTTCTAAAATTGATTGTGGCGATGATTACATAATCTTCTTAATCTGATTGGATGATTAAATTGCATGAGCGGTGAAGTATCTGCCAATAAAACTATTTAAAATTTTTAAATTGTATAGATTATAGGACCAAACAAAATTATTTTTCTCATATAAAAAAATTGGGAATTTCCCCAAGATTTCTGAAGGTCCTCCTATATAATTGTGTATCATACATTACATAACCGTTGTGAACAAAATTGCTACTGGAGTGCTTTATTTGGATCCATATGTATAAACTCATCTCAAGATAAGTAAATTCCAGTCATCCATTATTTTATCTCCACCCTGCTGGGATGAACCACTGTTGTGGGTGTTGTCCTGTCAGTTCTGACTCAGTCCATTTCATGGGGGCCTTCCTCCTCTACACTGCCCTCGAGTTTACCAAGCATCGCGTCCTTCTCTGAAGACTGAGCCCTTACATGACAAGACGAGGGTTGCCATTCTCACTTTCGAGGAACATTCTAGTTTCTCCCAACACGGAGGTGTTCATCCTCCTGGCGGTCAATAGTACATTTAACATTCCTGACCAATGCTAGAACTTGAAAGCATCAATTCTCCAGTTTTCCTTATTCAGTGACCAGCTTTAACTTGCATATGAGACCACTGAAAACACTGGGACAAGCACACCAGCCTGTGTGATCACGAGGTGTCAAAAGGATCAGGGATCAGGCATCAAAGAACAAAACACCATATCATTGTAAATGAGGGTGCGTGCAGAGTGGAGACCCAAAGCACACCTTACGGAAGGGTCTCGGGGAGGAGATGAGCCAGTCAGGGTGCAATGTAGCAATGATGAAACATACACCTTTCCTCTAGTTCTTAAATGCTTCCTCCTCCCACTATCATGATCCCAATGCTACCTTACAAATCTGGCTAGACCAGAAGATGTACATTGGAACTGGAAACACAGGGAATCCAGGACAGATGATCCCTTCAGACCAGTGGTGAGAGTGGCGATACCTGGAGGGCGGAGGGAAGGTGGGGTAGAAAGGGGGAACTGATTACAAGCATCTACATATAACTCCCTCCCTGGGGGATGGACAACAGAAAAGTAGATGAAGGGAGATGTCGGACAATGTAAGATATGACAAAATAATAATTTATGAATTATCAAGGGTTCATTGGGGGGACGGAAAGGGAGGGGGAAAATTGAGGAGCTGATATCAAGGGCTCAAGTAGAAAGAAAACGTTTTGAGAATGATGGCAATAAATGTACAATGTGCTTGACACAATGGATGGATGTATGCATTGTGATAAGAATTGTATGAGCTCCCAATAAAATGATTTTTTAAAATAAAATAAAATTAAAAGGAACCAAAAAGAAAACACTATGGCTTGGTTGAGGTGTATCTTAACCTTCTCAGTGAAGTCTTGCCTTGTAACACTTTAAAGACACCTTCTGCAGTGAACTCACCCAAAGCAGTGTGCCCTTTGATCTTTTGACTCCTCTCTCTGTGGGTGTTGTTGTGGAGTCCAGTCAAATAGAATTCTTGACATGTTAAATGCTTTCTCCATTTATCATGAGGTTGCTTATTTTTCCGATTGTGAGAATTTTTGTTTGATGCTTAAGGTGTAATCCCTGTTGAAGCCTGACTTGTTTGATATTCATTGTTAAGTGCTCTTTGTTTTCAGCAAGCACAATGGTGTCATCTGCAAATCAGAAGTTGTTCATTTGTGTCCTCTGATCCTGATGCTGTGTTCTTCTTTCCATCGTCCAGCTTTTCAGATTAATTTCTGAATCTTCATATTGAATAAGGACGGTGAAAATGTATAATCTGGACACATACTACCCACCATCCTCTCATTTTCTGTTCTAACATCTGCCTCTTGTCTATGTACAGGCTTTCCATGAGCACAATTAAGAGTTCTGGAATTCCCATTTTTCACACAATGTTCTAACTAATTCATTAGGATCTACTCAGTTGAATATTCTTGTGTTGTCAATGAAGCACAGGTAAACAGCTATCTGCTAGTCTCTGCACTCAGTCTAGATCAATCTGCTATCAGAAATGACAGTCCTCGTTTCAAGTCCCTTTGTGAATCTGGCTAGAATTGAAGGCAGTTTCCTGTCGGTGTGCTCTTGCAACCATTTTTGAATTATTTTCAGCAACATTCTACTTGAACGCGACATTGATGATACCATTGGATAGCTTCCTCATTTTGTTGGATTCACTTTCTCTGGAATGGGTACAAATATGCATCTTATCCATAATTTCTGATGCTTATATATAAGATAAACTATGGAAACATAGTCCACTGGTTACAAAGTTCGTCTTTGTAAATTATGGTTACCACAAAGCCCACTACCTGTCCCAGTGTTAGACAGCAACCATAGTGTTCCTAAAATATAGTGCAATAATACTTTTATATAGTGTTACCAACAAACAGCACCCCCCAAGAAAAAAACTTGTGAGAAATATGCATGTGTCTACTTGTGTGTGTGTGTCTACACTTTTACTGTTTCTGATTATTGATTGCTCTGCATAGCTTTTCACTTTTCTCTTTTCTAGGTGCCAAAGAAATATTTGTCAAAGAAATATTCTTCAACTACATAGAACAGGTAAGAGGACTAGCTTGTATGTGCACAAAGAAGTTGAATTAAACTACTGCTTGAACTACGGAGGGAGGGGTAAAAGTGAAACACAAAGACCGAGCCTTTGATAGAGCCGTGCCTGGCATCCCACAGCACCACCTCAAAAACAACTGGAGGAGTTATGTCATCCCCTATTTTATCCACACTGCAGCGGAATGCTGTACAGCACAGTCTATTTTGGGGATGAAATTATTGCTAAGTGAGAGTCCTCTTCATGACCCCTTGATTCTGGGAATTTGAATTGCTGAATTTTCCAGCCGTCATTAGCAATAAACTTTCTGGCCCTATCTAAATACACAGTGATAACACTGCGCGGGGGACATTCCAATTTCATAGTCACAGCAAAGACCCCCAGAAACCTTGCTGCACAGTCAATCCATTCGAGGTACTGCCACTCACTCGTTCCTTTATACAAAAGTAGTGCTCAGGACCTTTTGTGCTAGGAAGTAACCAGCTCTAAATCGAGCAAGTGGATTTTAATACTAGGATATCAAATACTTTTTCTCAAATGAAGATATTGACAGATTGAGAATGCCGAGGCTACTGTGATGATAAGATGAAGAAGACTTCGAGGAGCCTCCGAATTGTATTGCAGTTGTTGTTGTAGCCGTCAGGGAGAGGCTCCAGGCTGAACAGGATGAAGTGCCTCCCAATTCTGCATCATCCGCATGATTAGTCAGATTGCAGTGCTCCCCACAAAGTTCACTGCAGCCTATTTTCACAAGCCGATTCCCAGACCTTTCTTCCTCATCTACCTTCATCTGTCAACGCCATTGAAATCTCTTCAACTTCTCAGCAGCACTGGAAGCCACCATTCAGTCGGGTTGTGGGTGCACATTGAATGCACTGCCCCGAATCGAATCTTTGTCTCCTGCTTCGAAGGGAAGAATTCCACCACCAATACCCTCCTAATATTGTTGTTGATGCAGCAGAGAGCTCGTACGCAGGCAAGACAATTACGATTCCATCTCGACAGTTTTAGATCATAGTGATCCCAGGTGACAGATTATAACGGCATTACAGGCCTTTCTAGACTATAACATTTTGAGGAAACATACAACTTGGTTTTTCCCGGGTGGACACGTTGGGTTGTGTTCTTAACCATTGGCCTCTTGAGATAGCTTTTCCTAACATTACAGCCTTGTAAAGACAGAATAAACAGTCCTGGGAGAGAGTAAAGTATTTGTCATCGGAATGGACGTGCTCTCCGTCTCTGAAATTCTCAGAGACGTGGCCTTTATCTGGCCCTCACACAGCACTGTTGAGTCAATAATCAGCTAGGTGATGTGGTTCCATCAAACGACTTTGGATAGTGTTTTTGTTTTGTTTTTTCTCTAAATGTTCCTTTGTTCCATGATGAAATAATTGCAAAAATACTACATGTATTACCTAATTAGAGATTTTTTGAAGTACACATTAAAAAAATTAAAGGCCATGGGAATTTCTACAGAAATCTTTGTCCAAATCTAGCATTTCCCAACTATTTTATTTTTCACAAAGCATGTTATAATAATGCTATAAAACACTCATGTTCTCATATATCTAGTAGGGTGATTTTAAATTAGATTTTCCTTCTTGCATATTTTTGTGAGATGGATTTTCCTCATATAAGTTCCATTTATCATTTCTTTTGAACAAGTGAAAATTTTTTGGACTGTAATTTCAGGCCCAACCCATTTTTTTCTCTCAAATTTATTCCTCCATGCGTTATGAAGATTATTTTTCATTGTATTTCAAATGTATCATGCTTTATTATTTCGCCTTACCATATCTGTGACTTGATTCTTCTCCCCCTCTGGAATGCCATCAACCCAAATATTAAATTTTCAAACCTCAGCTCAAATTAGCTTTTGAAGATTTCTTTCCCCTCTTATTTCCTTCAGACTGAACTGTCACTGTGTAGATTCTGTATTATACAGATTAATACGTAATTTGCAGTTCTCCGTATCTTATCTTTTGCTCGCTGTGTTTGTCTGGGTCAACTAGAGAAACAAATCCGCAGAAACTCATACGTATAAGAGAGAGTTTTATATAAAAGGTAAGTATTCATTAAGAAAGCATCCCAACCCAGTCCAGTCTAAGCCCATAAGTCTGACATTAGCCCATATGTCCAACACGGATCTACAAAGTCCTCCTCAAAATCACAAAACTCATGCAATAACACCGAATGCAGGAGGAAAGTTGAATCAGAACGTGCAAGCATCTCAGTGCTGGCAGGGGTCTCCACATGAGTGCTCCAGCACCCAGGGCTGCATCGGGGTAGGTCCATGTGGCTTCTCCTCAGGGATATCTCGCAGGAAGTAAGCCTTCCAAGCTGAGGTAGAGAACTAGCTAAGGCAGCAGCACCCTGGTCCGAACATCAGAGAGCAAGAGACCAGAGAAGCAGAAAAGCAAGGCTCACAGAACCATTTATCTCCCCATCCTTTAATTATCGGCCAGGTTGGCACAATAAATCTTAACTATCACACACGCTCTCTCTCAGGCTTTTTCTCTCTCCTTCCCTCCCTTCCTATCATCTTTCGTTTACATTTATGTTCATCTTACCCAGCCAATTTGATATTTTACTTCTCGCAAAGTAAAGTCTAAACCCACCCAGTCAATTTTGATTCATTATGGCCCTAGAGGACGCAGTAGAGCTTTGGCAATTCCGAGGCTGTCAGTCTTTATGAGTGCATAAAGCCTCGTTTTCAACCCTTGAATCTACTAGTGGGTTGAATTGCTGAGCTTGTGGTTAGCAGTCTACTGCATAGACCACTATGCCACCAGAGCTCCTAAGTCATACCTAGAATAGTAAAATTGTAAGCTAATTCAAATATATTTTCTTTCCATACAGAATAAGAAAACTCCTCCATCATATAAACACATTAATTGCAAGAAAAATATTCTTGCACTAGAAATAAATCAACCGTTTTTGAGAAGTTCACATCCATTCATTATTTGATGACTATTTAGGTTGTTTACGCGTTTTGGTTATCTTGCATCCAGTTAGAATGACGCTGGTGTCCACATGTCACTCCTCACCAACGTGAGACAGATATGACGGGTTTCAAGTCCTTCATGTCTATTCCAAGCAGTGGGATTTTGGGATGATCTCGTCATTTTGTTTTTATTTTTTTGAGCAAGAACCACCGTTGTATTCCGCAGCAGCTGTGCTATTTTGCATGTCAACCCACAATGCACAAAGGTTCTGATTTCCCACATCCTTGTCAGCATTGTTGTTTTCTCTTTTTGTTTTTAAGTTTTGCTATCCTAGTGGGAGGGAAATAGTATTTCATTGAGGCTTAATTTGAATCTCAGCTGGCTAATGGTATTTTAACATCACTCCATGTGTTTGTTAGTCATTGGAAGGCGCTTTTTAGTTAAATGCTGTTCTGATCCATAGCTCATTTCCCGTTAGATTATTTGTCTTTCTGATGATTGACATCAAAGTTTAACATATGTTTTGGCTATTGGTAACTCTCAGGTAAAAGATTTTCAAAGATATCTTCTAGGAGGTAGCTTATCTTTTCACTTTTCTGTAGAGTCTTTTAATGATGGTCTTTGTACCTTAAACCGAATATGTTCCCTGAAACTCTCTTAAAACTGGGCAATTTAGTTTAACTAGTAAAGGATGACTCCCTTGATCAGTATTCTTTTTTAAGGAGTAAAATGAATAATATTAAAAGGTCAGGTATATAATGGTTGCTCAAATATGTCAGCTGAATTACTTAATGAATGAATGAGTAAGTTAACTTATTTCATTCCGCTTTATCACTCTCTCTTCTTCCTAATACTTTATCCTTTTGGGGGGTGGGCAGTGGCAGAGCGAAAGTGGTGATACTTGTTTAGCTTCAGTAACACTGACCAACTTGAGGCCTGTGATGAAATTAAGTGGCCCAATGCAATTTTTCTGGCCTATTATAAAGCAGTGAGTGTCCCTACCTATCCACCTACCTTATCAACATAATATTTTGCTTAGTCATGTAGATGCTTTGGGTGTTCTTCTGGATTGACCAGAGAAACTAATTTGCTGACAATCATATGTGTATAAGAAAGATATGTATACACACACACACACACACACAGAAGAGCAATTGAATATTGAGAAAACATCCCAGCCCAGTCCAGATCAAGTCTGATATTAGCCCAGATGTCCAATACCAATCTATAAAGTCCTCTTCAGACTCATGCAACACATGCAATGACGCCAAATGCGGAAGATCACAGGCCAGTGCATTGGAAGTCTTGTGGATCCAGTGGCAGTGGAAGCATCTCAGCATTGGTGTGGGTCTCCACCTGGCTCCTTTGGCTCTGGCACTCTGACTGCCTCAGGATAGCTTAATGTGGCTTCTCCTCAGAAATGTCTCCCAGGTAGTGAGCAGAGAGTGTCTTGACTCCAGCCAGCTATTTATCACCTTTGCGCCTCCAAATGAGGTCATCAAGCCTCAGCCTGATTGATAGGTAAACTCCACCCCTTCACTCATAATTCTCAAATCAACAATAGATTATGTAACTACCACACCTTGTAATGTTTACTTATTTATGCAAAATGTGTCTGAAGGACTAGAAAATATCCTACCAAAATTAATACCATTACCACCAATTACTTCCATCAAATGAGAAGCAGTAGTCAACATAGTTTTATTAGAATATTTATCTATTTATGTAGATAAATAGATATGGCATGGATTCTGCAAGACCTTTAGGCAGAAACAAGCTCAAACTCACATTGCACAATATTGAAATTTCTCCATTTCTCAAAACTCAGGTCTGAAAAAAACCTATTATTATGTATGATTCCATCCTCTATAATGAAACCAATGAAAGGTAAAATTGCAATTTCTTGCTACTAGAGCTTTACTAAGACCTCTTTATGTTTTCTGCCAACATTGTTAAACAGTATCTAATATGAAGACAGACTATTGCACTTTCTACACCCTAATTAACACTTGAAGGATCCCTGGTTATACAGTGAGTTTATCATTGTCCTGCTTAATCAAAAGGTCATTTGTTCAATCCTATGTGCCACTCCACGGAAGAAAGAAGGGGCCGCTGGCTTCTACTTGATGCGAGCTCCCTTTGGATTTATAGGCAGGCACATACTGTCACTCATACTTCTTGTTGTTCTTGGGAACTTAGCATGTAAATGAATGAAGGTTGGTGGTACATTTTCTAGCAAGTGCATGTGTGCATGGTTAATTGAAGTGCCCAGACATAGATAAACTTGTCAGCTACTCGTATGGTGTGATTCACATGGTACTGATAATTTTACCAGCCCCAAAATATCAGCCCTATCAGTCTTCCACTCAGGCAGAAATTCTCTAGAGGCTAGTCACCCCTTGTCTACCCAGAGTTTCACTTCAATTTGAATATTTTTATTTGGGGAGTAATGTCTTAACCCATTAGTATAGTTCAGCTTTTTGGGAGAGAACTGGGTTTTAAAGGAAAGGGAATGACAAATTCTATTGGCAGAATGTGTGGTTCCAGATTGATCCAGCGTATTGGCCTCTAGACATGGTATAATTCTTGAGCAAAATGTGTTTGGAGAAGACTAGAGTAATAGGGATGAAAATGATGACCATAAACATTAGACAATATAATTGTATGTGGTAGGAGTAAAACATGTTACTATCATGTGGAGTGCTAAAATAAACAATAAGCCATTCTCGAGAGGCAAAACTTGCAATATCGGAGAGCCTCCACTTAGTAAAAAGAACAACAACAACAAACCCTTAACTTAAAGACACAGAGAATGAATAAAATCAAGCACATGCCTATAATGAAGGATTACCTATGGAGCAAAGAAAGCCCAGCAAAGTACAGATGTAATTCTAATGCAGCAATTGATAAGAAATGTGAATTGATACAAAGGAGAAAGCAATCGGAGTCCCTCTCCTATTAATAGAAAAGTTTACAGCTCAAACCCTCGCCATCAGGCTGGTCATGTCTGTGAAAGGTCACGACCTTGGAACCCCTGGGAGCCGGTCTACTCTTCACACTTGAGATGGCCGTGAGCAGACATTTGTCTGCAAGCAGCTAGCAACTACCAATGCCAGTTAATATTCTTCCAGAGACATTGTACACATATGGATAGCGAATTTCAGTAAAAAAGACAAAAGTCTAACCAAATGCACATACAACTGAAGATCAGAGACCGAATGGGCATTTTCTGAAGGATGAGAAAGGCAGGGTGATAAGACAGAAAAAAGGAACCGATTAGACCCCTGATAGAGACAACAGCCTTAACTCCATCACAGGAATGGGCATAGTGGAAGCGAATATACGGGAACTTGTTTTTAGCCTACTACTTTGGTTATATACTTTGGCTGTAAGAGAGCTCTGGCAGCACTATGGGAGGTAGTGTTATACTGCTAATTGCAAAGTCAGTCATTCAAACCCATTGTGTTATTCTGTATGTGTGTGGGGGGGGGGCGGGGGGGCGGGGGGCTTGAAGTTATCTGCTTCCATTAAGATACGTAGGCTTGTAAACTCAATACAGGGTGGATCTGTTTTAGAATTGATTTGATAGCATTGAGTTTAGTTGTAGTTTGGGTTTGGTTATAACAGGAAATAACAAAAACAGCAAGGCATCCAAAACTGAGCTATTTTAAGGAATAATCCTGAAAAACCATTAAATGCTGAGCTCACAGGCCTGTGCTTAAGCTTATAAGCATTGGAAAGGCATTCATTTTTTTATTTTTCAAAATAGGAAATGATATCTTTGGAACAGAATTCAAGAAATAATAATCTAACAAAATGGAGACGATATACAATTAATGAAATCGTGAAATTCAGAATGCATTGGATGTAAAAATAAACATAAAACAATACTTCCATAAGAAGTTAGAGGATGAGGATTGTCTATATGCAGTGCCTTTGGATCAAGAATACTTAGAATTGGAAAGTGACTAAAAAAACCAAAACAAAACAAAAAGCTCACTGCCATGGAGTCAATGATCATAGAGTCAAGGACGACTCATAGCCCCCTATTGGGCCAGAGTAGCACTGCCCCTGTGAGTTTCCAGGACTATAACCATTTAAGGGAGTACAAAACCCCTTCTTTATCCAGTGGATGGTTCGGAACTGCAGATTGTTCCGTTAGCAGCTGTTACATTATCTCGTGTCAACTTGAGGTTATTAAGAATGAAGGAGTAGAGTCTAGCCTGTTAATCAGTTGACAGTCTGATGATGCCTCCTAGTAGATGTGGCCTTCTCATGAGGATTCTGGGAAGTTCCACTCTCTCTCTGCTTTTACCTCCTGTTGACAAGCCACTTTGATCCAAACTGATGGCAGCCAGAGCCCTGGAGATGCATCCACCACCAATGGAGCCACAAGAGTGTGCACCCACTGGTCTTGGACCAACTTGCATTCTGCATCATTATGTGTGGATGTGTGAGTTTGGAGAGGGATTTATGGACTAGTATTGGGCTTCGGGGCTAATATTGGACTTATGGACTTGTTCTGGTTTTTCTCAATATACAATTTTGCTTTGATATAAAACTCTCTCTTACACATATATGAGTGTCTCTGGATTTATATCTCTAGTCAGCCCGGTCTAACACAGCAGCCCTATAAGAAATGTGGGTAAGAATGGTTTTGATACTGTAATCCTAACAAGCTAGGACCAGTGTTAGTTTATGAAATGGGAAAGAAAGACAAAAGAGAAGACAATACAGGGCTTGTTTTCATTAGGTTGTGAATTAACACAACGTGAAAAATCTTTTCCTTGGATATCCGTAGAGAAAGTATATCAGGCTATGGAAATTGTATTATTTAGATTCAGGACATAGATCAGCCACATTGGACATCTGCTGAGTTGAATGTATAATGTAATCAGCAAAAATTAGAGAGAGAGAGAAAGAAAGAAAAAAAGACAGAGCAGGGGCCAAGCTAAGTTTAGGGAACCAGTGAAATGAGTAAAACCATTTCATTAGAGTAATTGCTTAATGGCAGCCCAATACGTTTCTAGAAGTTGTGCAATACAAAATGGCAATCTTTCCTTTGATTTTCTTCTTTCTAGATAATCTTGAGAGTATTGTTAGAGAAAATGAGGTCATATCTGGCTTAGAGGAAAATCTCAATTTCATGTGTATTATGGGTAATTTATGTGTTTTGGGGTTTGCGCCTTAAATAGGTAATGTGACCTTTCCCTCTCTATGGCTTTTCTCAACCCAGGAACTTTCACATTCATCAATAGTGTTGGCTTTGCCTCTGCCACTGGGTAGAATGATTCCAGTTAGACTACATCAGTTGTGGAGAATTACAGACTACAAAGTTGCATAAATGACAGACAGTCATGTTCCACTTGACTCCTAATAAATATCCATGTATATCAGTATCGGTCCCCCCCCCCACCAGCCCTGACCCACCCTAGTTTCTTAGTATCTCATATGCTTTTAGATGAAAAGAAAATGCCTGCAGTATCAGAAGGAAGGGGGGAGTTTTAGGCTCAAGTATACTCAGGATTATTGTATACTATAAAAAGACTGGTGTGTGTGAGTCCTTAGTGTGAGTGTGCCCCCATTTTAAGGTCTTTGAGATTTCTGGGGTATGTTTTCACCCCTTTTATTCAAATGACTTATCCTACTAACTGTTTGACCAAATGACATGACTAGCCTAATGCAGAGCACAGAGATGAGGGTGTGGAGGCCTTGGGTGTGCCCAAAAGTATTCCTTTCTCTGGTCACTTGGGGATCCACGTCACCCCAGATAACCTCGGAAGGAAGGTCTGACGATCAGTATCTGAAAAATTAGACCCGCAAATAGTGACTGTGACTCACAAGGAACTGGATGGCAGATGTTCTTAGGCTCTGGACGATGTTCTTGAGGAAAACGAAATGTAAACAATACATCAGTTGTACTCTCAAGGGATCTCGGGCCTCACCTGGGAGATGAAGCATGAATGAGAGTCGGTGCAAGTCACAGTCAATCAGATCGTGGAGAAACGACTGTGTCTGGCGATGGCAGAGTCCCTGGAACTAGAAGAACCCTCCTCCCGTAAAGAACTGTAAAAATGGTGCATGTGAACCTCTGTGAAAAAACTGTGACCTTTGATAGAGTGAAAAGGCATAAAGTGAGTCTCATTATTGCTTTATCTTTTTCACCTACAGTAACTTTCTGGGGGGAAAAGGAGAGATGTCATGTTCAAGCACAGAAAAGTGATTAACTTGAAATGAGGAAGCAGAAATTCGAGTTCAGGAATTTTCAGGAAAGGACAAGGCAGGAGAAGGTGTGGTTAGAGAAGAAGCTGC
This sequence comes from Echinops telfairi, assembly GCF_000313985.2. Lineage (NCBI taxonomy): Eukaryota > Metazoa > Chordata > Mammalia > Afrosoricida > Tenrecidae > Echinops > Echinops telfairi. The sequence continues at coordinate 50,396,188 of NW_022103928.1, forward strand.
TGCTATCAGCAAGGGGTCTCCATAAATTCTTGACCAAATGACCAGCAGCACTCAGAGACACCGTTGGACCCCAGGACTTCAGAAAGGCCACAGATTAGAAGCAAGGCTACTTGGGATCAGTAAAAAGAACTGCTTTGTATCCATGTTTTACAAACAGTTATGTGAAAATCATTGAAAGATTATATAGATCTATTGGTAGATTCTCTGTCAAAATACAACACAAGAGTTATTAACAAAACGCTGAGCTTTTGATAAATTAGCATTCACAAGTCCCCAAATAATTTCATTTTTAATTATTAGATATACAAAGAAGAAGCAAAACATGGCTGATAACTATGGAAAATTTTATTTAAATAGAAAGAAAAGTCAAGACTTAAAAGAAAATCATGGGCATGCTGATGAAACAAAGAAACACAAGAGAGAAATCAGAACAATAGCAAATAATAAAATTAGTAATATAGAAAAAGTTGATGGATATTCTAGTCTCTAAAATTATGTTATACAGCAAATTACATACTATATAAAATTATATACTTCACAGTGAATTGTATATGATGTCAATGATGTAACAATATGATGTGGTTTGGAATACATAAAATTATAGTTTTGAAAGGAGAGATAAATTGGAGCAAAGATGTTTTGAAAAAGAATAGACCCAAATTCACAAATTAGAAAAAATAGTCACGTCACAGACCTAAGAAACTCAATACAGACAGACTAAACACAAATAAAATTGTGTCTTGGTCTATCAAAATCATATTCTTGAAAATCAAATATAAAGAAAATCTTCAGATCACTAAAAGTAAATTAATAATCATAAAGAAAGAGTAAGAGAAATAATACAAAAATGATTGTTTCTCATCAAAAACAATGCCAGCCAGAAGGCATGTAATTAGATCTTTAAAATGCTGAAAGGAAAATTAACATGGAAGACAATTATATAATGAGTGAAAGGGCTCTCAAAGTAAAATGAACATCGACCATTGAAAATAAGCAAAAGCTACAAAAGTGTTTCACTTGATGACCTGTACTAAAATAATTGTCAGGTACAGTTACTCTACCTTAAGGGTAATAAGACCAAGTTGAAATCTGAATTATGACAGAAAGGAACAGTGATGGATGTGGTAATATGCGACTAAACATAAAACAAAATATTTTCCCTCATTCAAATTTAATTTAAAATAAATATTTAAAACCAGAATAACAGCTACATGTTTTAGGATTAATATCAGACAAAAAATATATAAATAACGCATAAAGGATAAGGGGGAAATGTTTTTTTATATATTTCTCAGCATTTATATGAAGTAGTATATAATATTACTCATATAATAATAGAAAATGTGAAACATTTATTTCAGATTTTACATTCTAGATTAACCTTTAAAACAAAGGAGTATAGCCAAAAAGACAACTGTCATGATAAAATTAATTAGCAAACAAAAGTAGACAAAACCTCTCAAATCTGAAGGAATCATAACAAGGAAGGAAAGGAAAACAAAGAATGGAGAATAATGGATGAGAGAAAAAGAGTCCACATAAACTCAACTAATCAATTATTTTCCATGTAAATGAATGGAACACCACTTTAAGATAGAGATTATCAAACTGAAAAAGAAATGTAAGAAAATGATACAATTATGTGCTCTTAACATCAGAATAATTTTTAATATAAAGATGTGAATATATTAAAATGACAGTGATGGATAGATATATCATTGAGATGTAATCAATCAATATGGACCTTCTAGTCATAATTCCTTTTGTGGTGTATTTTAATTCTCGACTCTTATGACTATAACACCTTTTTTTTAGGGATTTCTCAGGTTATTAATGGATTATTAATTATTAATAATTAATTGTTTATTAATTATAATGGACTGTTAATTATTAATAATTAATTATTAGTGGAAGATACAGTTGGCATTAAGTCCTGGCCTTAATAGATGGTGAGAACCAAGTCACATTGATTATTAAATTGGGAGTAAGGGCTGCTGAAAGACAAAACACACACCCACCAGAGTCATCCTCCGTATGAGAGCCACCTTGGACAGAGAAGTCCCAGGACCTTCAGAAGAACATGTCCGCCTTCTCTGTCTAACTTGGCAGAGACTGAGACCAGAAGTCCAAGAGACTGTGCCAGAGGGACTTAGAGGAGCAGTGGTGAGACTGTGGGATATCTTCTCCTCAACTGGTCCAAGATTTGGGGACTGCGACAGAGTGACGGATGGGCTTCCTGATCTATAGAGGCAGAAACTAAGGGACCACTTGGCTGCAAGCCTGAGAACCAGAGAGACTTGGCTGCTGGCTTAGGAGAAGTTTGCTGTAGAACAACGATTCTATTCTTACTGTTGACTGATCCTGACTTGTAGTAACCTATTAAGTTCCCTAGTAATCGCCTGAATCATGACTACTGTCTGTGAGTTCTGTGTGGCCATTGTCACGAACTGTCAACTCAGCATAGAAATAGAATGCCCTGGGAGAAAGAGTTGGAATCAGAACAGTGTAATGCAGGATGGAGGGTGAAGACATTCCTGACTCCTGCCTTGGGGCAATAGAGAAGCCAGAGGAGGACAAACATGACCTCCCAGGCTGTGTATAGGAATCATGAAAACAGTAACCTTAAGAAAACTGAAGCACTTAGCCAATGGAGATTTCAAAACATGGAGTGTTACCAGAAATAGAGAAGAACAGTTCATAATGCTAAACAGATCAATTCTTTAAGTAGACAAAAGATTCTAAAATTGTGTGTGCCTTATAAAAGTAAAGTATGATACATGATCTAAAATTGAAAGGAGAAATAGAAAATAGAATATAATTAGACAACATAATTTTTATATAGAAATATTGATGCTCCCGTCTCCATTATCAATAGAAAAAGCACACCCAAACTAAAAACACATATGAATAAGTATATGGATTCTTTGAACAGTAGTCTCAATCAACTTGCCTTAATGTATGGTCACACCATTGAATAGCAGCAAAAAGCACCTTTTCCTTAAACTCATATAGAATATTACCCAAGATTAATCATGTTATGGTTCATGGAAGATAGCTCATTAATTTACAAAAATTGAAATGATAATGCATTTCAGTGTGCCGTGGGTAGCCATCTATAGAATTCTCTAGATATTTGTTACCTAGAAATCACCTATTTAAACAATGAATCAAAGCTATCATAAGAAAGTTTAAATATATATATATTTGACTGTAGTGATACAATAGGATTTGTGGATTTCAACAAAGGCAGTTCATGTAAAGAAATGTATGAATGCTAATTTTAGACAAGAGGAAATAGTTAATGGTGATACTCCAAGCTTTCACCTTAAGAAGCTAAAATAATAATACAAACTCATACACCAAAGAAGTCGAAGGGCTAAATCAATGAGGGAGAATCAAAAGGACATGAACGAACATAGGGAAAATCGTTTCCCTTATTAGATCAACAAAGTAATAAACTCCTGGATAGACCAACCAAGGAAAAGAGAAAACAAAAATAGCCAATATCGGGAATAAAAGGCATAGGGTTCCCATTAATCTGGAAGGCGGAATAAAGGACAATGAACTGCACACACCAGTGTCTCCTGCAGTACCTGCTCTGGCGTTGACTCCCATACTGACTTCCTCATGGGCCTGCAGGGCCTGTGCTTCCCCTATTTGAACCTTTGCAACAGCCGCAGTCAACACGGTAGGATGGAAGAGATCATGCATGACTTTCTATGCTGGATCAGAAAAAAAGCAATATAGGTTTTGCCTGGTTCTCAGTCACTAGCAGGGAATTCACCTTGAGATAGTCTATGTGTTATAAGATATACAGTTACCATGCTGGTTTAGTGATAGAATTTTTATATTTCATGCAGAAGACCCTGACTTGACTCCAAGTTTATATACTTTGTGCACACCCACATGACCTTCAACGATACGGAAAGACTCAGAGAAAGAGTGTTGATTGTACCAATCCTGTTTACATGTGTCTATCTCTGACACCAAGGAAGTGTGTGCAGGAGCTTGTGAGATGCATACAGCCCTAGAACTGCCTTGACCGCAACTTCATGAGGGCTAAGTAAGAACCATGGCTCTGAGCTGTTCTGAACTCAGAGCGCAGGTCAAGTTCCAAAGATAGTGAATGATTACCATGGATGCAGGCCATTCTGTTTGGGGTGACTTGTTATGCAGCAGTAGATCGTATTAGTAGTACTAGGCAATAGCAGTAGTAAAGTGTGCTAGCTGCAAGTGAAGGCAATCTAGGCAGAGACATGAACCAGCAGACATTAGAAGCCTCTTGAAAAACTGTTAGTGGAAGCCTTATACTCCATAAGGAGGTTGTCAGTGAAGATAGAGGAAATTAATGTAAAAATTATTGAAAAACAAACCTGAGGTTGGGAGGCTTCTTACTATGAAGTGGTAAAGGGAAAAGCAATTGCAACAGAAAATATACTAATAAACGTTTGGTTAGGAACTTTCCAGGTAGAAACCCGATAGTACTTTCTTATTGCTGTTAGAAAAATGTCAGAGGAGAGAGAGAGACACTAGCGAAATAATTATAAAGGGGGTTGAAAATAAAAGTGTTTCTCATTTCCAACCTTTACAAGAGTCTCAGATTAAGAAACGGCATCCAAGCAAAGAAATAACCCAGGTTACTATTAGGGAAACATTACCTAAAGGGGAAATGCCAGGTGAGGCTGCATCTGTAGCCTTGCCTGGGGGAGATGCCTTACAAGGTATTGCTGAGAGCCCCCAGGAAATACCCCCACCGCCCATTAATTCCTCTAGACCTGTAACTAGAATTAAGTTTCGGAAAGTTCCTAAAGGTCAGGTTCAGATGATGACTCAGGAAGAGTGTGCTCTACTCATAAAGATCTGCTTGAGTTTTCTAATACGTACGAGCAGAAGCCTGGGGAATATCTCATGGACCACCAAGTCATCATGAGGCCTGAGCTGCCCATCATGAACTAAATACTGTCTGACCCACAGAATCATAAAGTTGAACGTGCACAGCAACACTCAGTCATTAAATGGAAGTGGTATATACGAGATCGGGCTAGAGCAGGACCTGAAGGTACAAGTAAGCTGCATGAGGAAGTGGCCCAAATGCCCACAGTCTACACTCCTGCTACAGAACCATCCTTTTACCAGTCTCAACCTGGCCTCCTGGGAAGTTCCTGATGATAATTTAACTGAAGAACAGAAAATTCACTCTTGGTTCACTGATGGCTCTGCAGGATATGCAGGTGCCACTGATAAGTGGACAGCAGCACCACTATAGCCCTTTTCTGGGATCTCCCTAAAGAACAGTGGTGAAGGGAAATCCTCCCAATGGGCAGAACTTTGAGGAGTGCACCAGGCTGTTCAGTTTGCCTTGAAGGAGAAATGGCCAGATGCGAGATTGTATACTGATTCATGGGCTGTGGCTAATGGCTTGGCTGGAATTGAAAAAATCATAATTGGAAAATTGGTGACAAGGAGGTATGGGAAAGAGATATGTAGACAGACCTCTTTGAATGGAACAAGAAAGTAAAGATAATCATGTCTCATGTGACCACTCGCCAAAGGGTTACCTCTGAAGAGGAGGACTTTAACAACCAAGTGGATAAGATGAAACACACTGTGGAGACCAGTCCTCTTTCCTCTACCCCTCCTGCTATTGTCTAATGAGCACATGAATCAAGTGGACATGGTGGCAGAGATGGAGGTTATGCATGGGTGCAGCAACATGGATTTCCATTCACGAAGGCTGACTTCCACTGCCACTGCTGAGTGCCCTATCTGCCAGCAGGACAAGCCTAGACTGAGTCCAAGATATGTGATCATTCCTCAGGAAGATCAACCGGCAACCTGGTGGCAGGTTGATGGCATAGGACCAGTCCTGTCATGGAGGGGGCAGCGATTTGTTCTTGCTGGAATAGACACCCACTCTGGATATGAATTTTCCTTCCCTGTATGCAGTGCTTCTGCCAAAATTACTATTTGTGGACTTATCGAATGCTTTATACACTGGCATGGCATCCCACATAGCATTGCTTCAGATCAAGGAACTCACTTCACAGCAAATGCAGTGTGGCAATGGGCCCAAGGCCATGGAATCCACTGGTCCTATCATGTTCCTCATCATCCTGAAGCAGCTGGCTTGATAGAATGATGGAATGACCTCCTAAAGACACAATTATGGCACCAGCTAGGTGGCAACAACTTGGGGGGCTGGAGAAATGTTCTCCAGGAAGCAGTCTATGCTCTAAACCAGTGCCCAATATATGGTGCTCTGTCTCCAATAGCCTGGATTCATGGGTCCAGGAACCCAGGGGTGGAACCAACCTGGAGTGGCACCACTCACTATTACTCCTAGTGATCCACTTGCAGCATTTTTGTTTCCTGTCCCAGCAACCCTAAGCGCTTCATGCTTGGAGGTCCTAGTCCCAAAGGAAAGAGCTTTCCCACCCGGAAACACAGCACAGATTCCACTGAACTGGCAGCTGAGAATGCCCCCTGGCCTCTTTGGGCTTCTTATGCCCTTGGATCAAGAGGTCAGTAAGCTTGTCACTGTACTGAGTGGTGTGATTGATCCTGATTACCAAGGAGAAATTGGACTAGTGCTACATAATGGAGGTAAAGAAGAATACGTCGGGAATCCAGGAGATCCCATAGGCCTTCTCTTAGTACTACCATGCCCTGTGATTAAAGAACATGGTAAGCTACAGCAATCCAATCCTGACAGGACATCTAATGACCCAGAAACCCCATGAAGGTCTGGGTGAACCCACCAGGCAAGCAACCATGGCCAGCTGAAATGCTGGCCGAGGGCAAAGGTAACACAGAATGGGTAGTACAAGAAGATAGTTCTACCTATCAGCTATGACCACATGATCAATTGCAAAAGTGAGGTTTGTGATTGTCAGTTTGTCTTCTTTATATGTGCTTATTGAATACCTTTCCTTTGTTCATGTATGATGTTAGGTGGGTGATTTCATTAATGTCTGGAAATTATATGTAGCTAAATAATTGTGTACAGTTGTCAAGTTGGCAATGGGTAGACTGTGATAGGTAGGTTTATTGTGCCAACCTGGCCAATAGGAACATGTGGGATTAATAAAATAGCAGTTTGATTGGAGGGCAAACTGATAAGTGGCTCGGCAAGCCCCACCCCTCTCTCTTGCTCTCTGGTGATTGGACCAGCATGTGGCTGCTTTAGCTAGTTCTCTGCCCCAACTTGTGAGCTACACTACCTGTGGGAGAGCCAACCCATGGATCATGTCACTAGAGCTTGAGGTTCCTTCAAGACCTGCTTTGCCATGCTGCTTGGGTATACATTGTTTGAACTTGATGCTGTTGGATCCTGTGGTCTTGCATTGCTTGAGTTCAATAGCCCATCTGGCCTGCTTCACTATTGCTTTAGTTTGATAGCACATCTGGCCTGCTTCACTAAGTTCCTGAGCTGCTGACTGTTGGCGACCTGTCCTGCTGCCTGTGACTGGACTGCCTGCTTGCTCTAGGGAAGACTCAGCTGTCTGCTTCCTTGACTTTAGACCTAGCAGCCCTTGTGAGTTGAAGGACCTCCAGTATATTAACTGTTCCAAGGAAGTGAGTTGAACTGAGTCCTCTGTACTGATGTGTGGACTAATTAGCTGTTATATTCCTTCATGCTGTATATATCTATATCTATATCATCTATATACAACATCTTAAGTGTCCTGGTTTTATTTGTCTAGAGAACCCTGTCTAACATATTCACTTACACACACAAATATTACAAAGATCTTGAAAAATACTAATTAACAGGGTTTATATTGGAATGCGCATATGATAAATATTTTTAATACTTTCATGTTTTATTTTTATATAATGACTCAAGATATTTTCATTCTTTTCAGGAGTACTAGCATATATGTCAATCAAAAAAATTACTCATTACTCATATGGAATGCTATTTGGAATTATTGAATGGATGAAAGTCCTGGGTAGATGGGGAGAAGAATTAGAGGGATTGGAAGAGAGATGGAGTTTCTAGTTCCTTGTCTTATGGGCAGTCATCCACTCTGAGGTCAAGACCTCACTTTCTAGGGAGAGTACAGGTCATTTGCTTTTAACTTTACCAAATCTCTACCTGTGTTGGAGCTACCACAAAGATAGGTCACCAGATAACAGATTCCATCTAGTCCACATATAATGGATAATAGTCCTTGCCTATTATCATGGGCTACAAAATTTCATGTCATAGAATCTTCCTTTGATACCATGTCGAGAGAGGGAGAATTACAAAGTACAACAACAGCATAGTAATCTAGTTTGCTTGCCATATTATTTTGTAAGTACCTAAGCCAGCCCTGATGGCATAGTGGCTAAGCCTTGGGTTGCTAATTACAAGGTCTGCAGTTCAAAACCACTGATGGCTATGGGGGAAGAAAGATGAGGCTTTCTACTCCTGTAAAGAGTTACAGTGTCAGAAACCAACAGGGGCAGTTCTAACTTGTCCTGTAGGATCACTAGGAGTTGTAAATGACTTGATGGCAGTGAGATTTGGGTTTCAGATACAAGAATCATAGAAATTATAACACTATTGGATCATGAATCAACACAACATTCACAGATTTGATGAATGCACAATCAAAAAATGCAATGACAATTTATGATGAATGAAAATAAACTATTGCTTAAGAGAAATTTTCAACTATGTTTCCTGAAGATCCTGAGTGTTACTTCATGTGTATTTGAGCTTGAAATGTCTGTAGTCTCTTTCGCTTATTATTCATGAGCTAACCCTCGTTCTATCTTGGCTCCTAAACTCCTGAGGCTCACTTAAAGATTGAGAGGATATTGCAATAGCTCTAAGAGTTTAAGAATAAATGTAAAATTTTAAATCAGGGCCATTCCAAAGTGTGTTTTATTATTAAGGGTTTCAAAACATAAGGGATTTCTAATTTTTAAAAAATAGATTTTAAAACGTAAAACCTTGCTGTTAAGCCATCTGCCAAATATGATGCCACAGAATGTGTAACTAGAATGAGGCCTTTAGTATTGTACACTGGAGCTTATTGTGCCAATTAAAGTGGAAACACGAGAATGGGCAAATAGTGCAGGTCCTTTGATTCTTCTTTGGAACTAAAATCCTTTGGCACCTTCTCTGTCCTTGAAGAGAATCCCTATTTCATGATGACTCCAATTTTCAGGTTTACCTTGTGGACCAATAAGGAAGAGACTTTCTTTTCTTCGGTTAGGTTACTCATTCCCTCCTACAAAAGGCAGTTCTGCAGTTTAAATGCTAATTGGCCATTCTGGCTGAGGAATTCCTAGTTAAAAGGTTTGCCATTTAATCCCAAAGTGTCTTTTGATTTCTTGAGAATGATTAAATGGAAATTCAGCCCTGATTCAGTATCACAGGAGCCCATGTGAGCTCCCCTGTTGAATTTCCCTGGCTTGAGCATCCTGCTGGGAAACTCAGGCTGCGATTTTATTGAATTGAGCCCTCTGTCGCCAAACTTAAACTAACCTCCAGAACACTGATAAAAATAATGACCCTTTTGCAGTTGTGAAACTTGAAACTATTCCTTGAATGTTAACTAATACCAAAAACCTGTTTCTGCAAATGAAACCTGGGCCTTGGCGCCAAGAAATCACTCTGGATGAAGACCTAGCAATGGCATTCCGCTTTTCCTCTCCACAATGGCAAAACTGGGAACTTTCCCTCAGAGCATGTGAAGTTGCCACTCTAGAATCCATTAAAGGAACAATACGTGGAGAAGGTGGTGCCCCTGGGCAGGCCTCTGAGAATGGAAAAGCATCCTCTGCCTAGTTAATTAATCAAGAAGACTGCCTCAGCCCCCAGTGACATTGACTTCTGAAGTAATAACATTATTTAGCTTGTGGAAAAGAAAAAATAGGAGCTCAAATTAAGTGTGAGGAATTGCTGATAACTTGCTGCATCTGACATCTATTTCCAAAAGTCCTCGACATCATAAACACTTTCAGGTAAAACGACTCAGTCCTCTCATCTTGCTGGTACTCTCTCACAGGCTTGGAAGTCTAATACTCACAGCCAGTTTAATAGGCAACGGGAAATAGCCCATTAGCTAAGTTTATTTATGCTGACACAAAGGAAACCAGGAAAAATCTGAGTTCTAAACTCTAATTTATTCCTGATAAGTAGTAAATCAGCAGGATTCCACTGCCCAAGTAGCGACTTGCAGTTAAACAACTGAAACATAATAAACTTCATGAATGTTCACAGTGCTAGGGAGCTGTTATTTATACACAAGCTCAACAAACTCTCCTGCTGGCCTAATCTTGATAACCTGGTGTCCTCAATACACTGTCAGACACACAAGAATAATGGCACCTCATTCTAGAGTTGAAGTTCAAGAAAGGTGGTGTTTTCTTAACTCAAAATTCCCTCATGCTGCCAGATTAACCTAGTCCTTGTTACACAGATTTTCTCAACATGTAGAATAATGTCTCCAGTCTGTCATTTGCTGTGACAGTTAGTAATGATATTTTGAGCAATAGTAGGAATTTTCTGTGTTCATCTGTGAAGAGCAGTTAGATAAACATTTGAACATTTTTCTTCAACTGAAACAGAAGTTGGTTGACCTGTTACAATGAGGTATAAAGTCAATCTATTAAGATAACAAAGTTCTTATTTCCAAAGTAAATCATGGTCTGTTACGGTGTACATATAAAAAACAAATAGGACTAATTATATATTCATGTATGTGATATAACACAAAATAAATAGGCCTTTCAGAATTATTACGGTGGAAAGTCACATTGAAATGATCAACAAAAAACCCACTAGGTTAAGAAAAAGAAAGCTTGAATTTTAATCCCAAATGCTCTCTATCTCCCTGCTGTGAAAATGACATTGACTCATATAACCTCAACCTTAATATAGATTTTATCAGTAGGAAAAGGGACAAGTAAATGGATATTGAAAGATTAGGGGTGAATCAAGGAAAATAGAGGAAAGAGCTGGGAGGAAAAGGGCTTTTATACAGGTCTAAATAAACATGTGCATATGCAAATATATTTATATGAGGATGTGGAAATAGATCTATGAGCCTACATTTATAGGTTTAGTATTAAGGTAGCAGAAGGACATTAGGCCTCCACTCAAGTACTCCCTCAACGCAAGAATACTTTCTTCTAGTAAATTGGCATTCTATGATGCTCACCTTCCCGACACAACCGCTGAAGACAAAGCAGGTGAATAAGCAAATGTGGTGAA
>NW_022103928.1:50408313-50430639 GCF_000313985.2 Echinops telfairi
TGAATGTACAAATGCGCTTTACACAATTGATGTGTGTATGGATTGTGATAAGAGTTGTATGAGCCCCTAATAAAATGATTTTTAAAAAAAGGAAAGATTAGGAGTTAAGGGATATAGGGGAATTCAGAAACATCATTATGCTAGGATAAAACTGAAAGGCACCTGGAAGGGTGGTGGTGTCTTAGTTTCCTACAGGTGCTATAGCAAACATAACACTATTAGGTGGCTTTAATGGATGGAAATATCTGTTTCACTGCGTTGGAGGCTAGAAATTCAGATTCATAACATTTGCAGGGCTGTCCTGCATACTCTGGGGAAGAGTTGTCCTTGCCTTTCCCAGTTTGGGAAGTCTTGCTGTTCCCTGGATTATAAATGGATATTCACAGGGCTTCTGTGTGTGTGTGTGTGTGTGTCTGCATTTCCCCCTCTTTTACAAGAGACCACGCAGAAGAAATTAGTTATTAGAAGAAATTAGGTCTAATCTTTATGATACAGTTTGGTGTTGACCACTAATTTCAAGTTTGGTGGTTCAAACTGAACAGCCCTATACAGAAAAAGGTGTTGCTGTGTACTTCCATAGAAATTCATGAGCTCAGAAACCCTAGATATGGCCACTATGAGTCAGAATCCACTCTCTGGCAGGGGGTTGGCTACCGCAATCCAATATTACCTCACTAGTATTAGAAACAACAACACAAAGGTGATTTTTCAAACAGGGACACAGTCACAGGTACAGGGGTTAGAACTTGAGCATGTATTTGCAGGGCATATCAATCAATCTAAAATATGTAGCCTATTAATCTGCAATACTTTTGATATTGGGAAAGGAAGGACTGAAAACAATAAAGAAAGAAAAGATCAAGGGCAGCAGTTCTCAACTTGTGGGTTGTGACCCCTATGGGGGTCAAACGACCCTTTCACAGGAGTCACCTGATTCATAACAGTAGCAAAAGTACAGTTATGAAGTAGCAATGAAAATAATTTTATGGTTGGGGGGTCACGACAACATGAGGAATTGTATTAAAGGGTCGTGGCATTAGGAAGGTTGAGAACCAATGATCTAGGGAGTGTCAACTCTGAGCTTCTACTCATGTTTCTCCAAGAATTCACTCAGTTCTACTCCTGCCCAAACACAAATGACTATGACCTACATTGATGCCTTTTGGTTGCATTGACTTTTGAGTGCAGCAAGAGCAATGAGGGAGATGTGACATGGTTGTCTCGCCTTGCCAAGGAGGCTTCCACCATTCAGTCTTTTGCTCTGTTGTTCATTCTCAACTGGGACAGCACACACTCTCATTTGTGTGTCATTTTAATTGATATTTCAATTAAAAATAGGTAGGTAGATTTTATATCTACTTGTGTAGGCCAGGATTCTCTCATGCTATGACCTAACACAGGGTGGTCAACTCCATGATGGGATCTTCTGTGATTGGAAGAGCAGTGTGATATACAAGCTCCTTAATCTGGTCACAGTCTTGATACAATTGAGGGGGGTTGCATTTGGGGTGTGTCTCCCTCTTAGTATAGATGGATAATCTGCAGAAGTTAGCTCACTTTTACTGCTGCTTCTGGATCCTGGATCCCATTCCCTGACCATTGTTTGCCAATTCTAGGAGCCATCCTAGCGGACTGCCAGCCTCAGATTTAGTCATCTCTGCATCCACCAGCCTGCGGTCTTTCTGCTTCATCTTCCTGCTTCCAGGTCATCAGTTTCTGCAGCTACACGAGTCAGTAGAAGCCTCCAGTTTACATCTTACCCATGGACACCAACCGGACTGGACTTACCCTCATCAAAATTGTGAGTCATATTTTGATATAAATCTCTTTCTGTATACAAATATATACAGGCATCATTTGTGTAAGAAAAAAGAACCAAGGGCATGCTATAGTATACTAGAGTGTATCTGATAGGTGCTGCAATGTGTAGATGTCATAGATCAAACTCTGGGACCACCTAATTAGGCATGCCACATGGCCCTCTCATGAGATAAATGTAAATGCAAAAGCACAATAGTTCCCTTTGGGTGAAGAAGAAAGTTAGTGATGGACTCCCTCACAACAATAGTCTGTTTTGATCTCTTTTCATTTTTTGTATGAGAGGAATCTACTGTTTACAAGTATAACCCCAGCATCATCCCAAGTCTATGAGACATTCTCATGGGAAAAAAGCCTCTTGAACAAGGGAGGGTTTTTAATGACAAGCAGAAACAGAATCCAAAGCACGGAGGATACTCCCTATGAATTAGCAAGCTCTGGATGCACGTCTTGAGTGTCTTGCAGTGTTTCCAAACTATCCCTGGCTCCCTAACTGGGAAACTCACCCCTGTCGGTGAATTATTTCCTTTTGTTGATTTGCATGTCTAAACAGGAATATCTTAGTCATATGACCCCATGAAAAGTCTTGTTCTTCTTTTACCGAGAGCCTACATGTATGGCATTTACTCAAATGGAAATTTTAGCACCAAAAGAAACCACAAATTCATAAGAGCCAATAACACTTTCATAAAGTATATCTCTCACAATCTATCATTATGAAACTAAACCTCAACAGTGAATGAAACCAGGGCTATTTCCAGAATTTTCTTTCCCACTCAAAAAATAATTAATTTTGGATTCCATATTTATAGCTTCTGCAAAATTTGCAGAGCATTTTGATGGCCATCATCAAAGTTTCATGTAAATTGTATAGACTTTTTGTGTTCTGAGTAATTACCCAAAGAAAGTGATTTGTTAATGACAGATTTTTTTGGCAAACAAAGAAAAAAGAAAATTGGTTGTTTTACTTGCCTTTATCCTGTAGAAGGAAAAACATTCATATAAAATAATTTGTTTTTGTCTAAAACAAATCAGAAAAACCCTTCACAAAAATAGAAAGATTGTGTTTAAAAATGAGAGTGGTTCTTTCAATAAAAGAAGAAACTGACAGTTCCAGTAAGAAAATAGACACTTGCCAGAAGGAAACTCAAGGATACTTGAATCTCCTCTCGGGAAAGATTCTGACTACTTAGTAAAACACACACAGACATGCACACACACACACACACACACACACACAGTGAAAACTGGGTGTAAAAAATTAGTATCTACCTCTAGTAGCGTAGAACAGGAACCTGGTAGACACAGAGATTACACTCTCCACCGTGAACTGAAAAGTCAGTGGTTGAAGCAGGCTGGCTGTCCTGTGGCAAGGTGTGGCTATCTGCTATCATAGAGCTTCTAGCCTGGGAAACTCTGTGGGCAGTTTCCTACTTTCTCCTCTAAGGTGACCATGAGTCAGAATTGATTTATGAGTACGGATTATTTTTTTTTTTTTGCTTGTTAGATTTTGTTTAAAACTAGAAAATTGAGTAGGAAGGAAACATCCAGAGACAGAGAAGGAAGCCATTCCTTAGCTGTGGTTAGTGAATGACCGAGGGAGTTTAATATATAATGATCTCGATATTTTGAAGGGATTTACAAATGGATTTCAGAAATAAGAATAGGAAAGAACACTTCCCCACTGCTAACTTCAGGACACAACCTGTAGACAAAGGCTGAAATCCTGAAAAAGTCCCAGATGTTCATGTTTGGACAGTCATAGACTCCGGCAACCTGCTAAGTGGTAACACATGCTATATAAAACGTACATGGTTAAGCAAATCTGGTGTTATGGCAATTCAGAAATTAATCCAGGTGACCCCTAACATGCTTCGGCAATTCACCTTCAGCTTGACATTTCTGTTGTTGGAAAATGTGGTGGAACACCCTCCTGTACAGAGGTACTTTAAGCCTCTCTGCAGGAGATGAATCAGAAAATAAACTTGAATGTGACTCTTTAGTGAAAATGGGTGTCAGCCAGTCAGGGAAATTTTAAAACAGAATATTGTGTACTTAAGTCACTGTTACAAACAGATTTTTATTACACACATACACATACCTATAGCTCTGTAAACTATATAAACACTAGTCTGCCTTATAAGGCAATATTTATTTTTAAGGGGGTTTTGGGGGGTGGCTGGGGGGGAATGGAGTATGATTTGAAATATTTTAATTGGTTTATTTGACCTACTACTATGTTTATGAAATTAATGTAGGTTATTAGGGTGATATTCATCCATTCATGTTGGTGAGGATGATCATCCCTGTACAGATATACCAATACTGATTTTCCATTCTAAAAGAAATAAACCTTTGAGCTAATCAAGGTTTTTACCCTTATAAACGATTGCTGTTATGAAAATTTTGTGCATTGCTTTTTGGTAACCAGATGCCTATATTTCGGTTGACTAAATTGAGCAGTATAAATCTCCAGGTCATTGGTTATATCTACATTCAAGAATAATGAATAATGTCAAAGAGGCTTTCAAAATTATTTTTCTAATTTGCCCTCTAACCAATAGTTTATATGAGTGCTATTCTCACAAAATGTATTATGGTCAATCTTTTTAAACTAAACCCTTCTAGTGGCTGGGTGGTTTTTTATACTGTGGTGTCAGTTTTCATTTTCTTTTTCTTTTTTTGTTTGATTAAGAGAGTTAATAGATAACCACAAGTCCACAGCAACACCTCTTCTAAGCTAGCAGCCACGTCTCTCTCAGGTCCTTCATCTCTCAACCATGTGGTCCCTTGGCTTTTGCTTCCATAGATCAGGAAGTCCCCCTACCTCTGTGTCTCACAGTCTCATAGTGTCACATCAGATGAAGATAAAGTATGCTATAGTCTTGACATTGCCCCTCTAAGTCTCCATGCCACAGTGTCTGACACCTCTAGTATTGGCCTCCACCACTTTAGACAAAGATCTCAAACAATGGTCTTGGGGATTCTCTTTCTCTCTGAGATGGTTCATATATACAAAGGAATGGCTTTGGTGGAGGTTTGATTTTCTCTTTTAACAGATCATGCCCCCAAGGAAACAGAAGGTATGACTTGGTTCAGACCCTCTACTAAGGTTAGGACTTAACACCCCTTAATCTTGTTCATTAGTATAGCAGAAAACTCCTTCCAAAATGGGATTACAGGCACAGGTATTGAGAAGAATTTTAACACATCACATTAGGAATTGTGGCTAGAAGAGCCATATTCATTGACTACATCTCACACCCTAACTACCTAAAGTAACACAAGTAGAAGTAGCAAAATCTAGACAGACACATAACAAAAAAAGAGATAGAAGATGTCATCAATAACAGAAATGTGGGTGAAGGGAGACAAGGGATAGTGTAAGATGTGAAATAATAATAACAATATATAATCGATCAAAGATGCATGAGGGTGGGGGGGGGGGGGGAGAGGAGTTTATACCAAGGGCTCAAGTAGAAAATGTTTAGGAAATGATGATGGCAACCTATGTACAAATGTGCTTGACACACTTGATGCATGGAATGCTACGAGAGCTGTAAGAACCACCAATAAAATTATTTAAAAAACCAAACTCCTAGCAAAAAAAACCTCCAGCCCCGATGGATGAAATTTTGTTTTCTTTATGTTAAACTATAGTTCATACTGAAGACTGTAGTCTTTGATCTTTATCTGTAAATTCTTCAAGTCCTTTGAGTTTTAGCAAACAAGGTTATGTCATCTGGATAACGCAAGTTCTTAATGAGTCTTCCTCTGTTCCTGTTGTGGATTTCTTCTGCATATAATCCATCTTCTTAGATTATTTTCTCAGCATACAGATTAAATACATATGGTGGAAGGATACAATCCTGGCACACGTATTCCTTAATTTTAAGCCATACAGTACACCCTTGATCCGATTAAATGACCCCCTCTTGTTTTATGTATAGGTTCCTCTTCACGACGAAGTTCTCTGTGACTTCCATTCTTGGCAATGTCATTCATATTTTGTTATGACTCATACAGTGAAATGCGTTTGCAGAGTCAGTAAAATACAAGTAAAAAATCTTTCTAGCATTATCTGCTTTCAGCCAAGATTTACCTGATGCCAACAACAAAAGCCTTTGTCTGCATCCTCTTCTGAACATAGCTTGAATTTCTAGCATCTCTCTATTGGGACCATTTTTAAATTATCTTCAGTAAAATTTTACTCCCATGTGATATTAATGATATTATTCAATACTGTCCACATTCTAAGTTTTAAGTGCTGTTGAATTGATTCAGACTCATAATGACCCAGGTACAAGAGAACAAAACCCTGCCCAATCTGGAACCATCCTCACGGTCCCTGTTCCACAGAGGACCATAGCTGAGCACTGTGCCCATGCATTTCATTGACGGTCTTCATCCCTTTTGCTGGCCCTCTGTTTTACCAAGAATGAGATGCCCCTCTGGGAACTGGTCCTTCTGGATAACATGGCCACAGTACATGAGATGAAGTCTTGTTTTCTCCCTTCTTTGGTCTTACTTCTTCAAAGACAGATTGGTTTGTTGTTCTAGCAGGCTACGGTATATTCAATATTCTTCCCCATAATTCTAATATGTCATGCTAAGGTTCACATTCAAGGTCTTTACTTGTGAGTATCCTTTTCAAAATACCATTGAAGTAGTAAGGGTGGAATTAAAATGAGGACTGCAATACAAATGCGACAAAGAGTTTAGCCAAGGCCATGGGTAGTTAGGAGCTGGACTGATCGTTCATAGTTGTTGTAAATGGAGTGAGAGGGCAAGGCCTTTGTGTCTCCATACGGAGCACTCATTGCTTGAGCTTGCCCCTGAAAAGGGAGCATGCATTTAGTGTAAACAGTTCCCGTCAGCAGAGGAAATGTCCTGGGAGTCTTCACCAGGCAATACTCTCAATGACTAGAAGAATGAATGCTTTAGACTGAAGAAAAAGTACACCACATTCATTTCACCTTGACTTTCTCAAAGTCTGGTTCGTGATTACAGAATAACTGTGGAAATCGTGGGCTTTGCGTACTCATTAGCTGGGAATGAGGACTTACTGGTAGTAGAGGATCTGGTTCAGCATTTAACTAAAAGAGTTCTAATGTCAGAATAAATTCTTGACCCGAGAAGTTCTCTTTCACCAATTGAAGGGGAAAATAAAGAAGTAGTGAGATAAACAGTCCTTGAACTAACTATAAAACAAGAAGTAGTGAGACATAGAGACTTGGGATACCTTGGTAGATGTGGCTGGCAGCCTCGAATTCCTAGATTCCTTGAATCTTCTGGATCCACACAAATGACCCTGCATCCTTATTTGAATATAAAGCTCCATGTAACTTGATGAACATGCGCAAGCCTCTAGTGAAGGAAGTGCCTTATGAAATAATTTCACAATCCACACCAAGTATTTTTCTCATCTCCTCATTGGAAAACTAGAATAAAAACAAACATCAAACCTCATACTGCCTCTACTAGGAGAAAACAAAGACTGTCTGTGAGAGACAAAACGAAGAAAGAGCTGGAAGTCTGGTTCTTTGCAAATTGTTAGCAAGCACGGCATGCATGCAACTTGATTCTGAGCATCCTGGGCTGACTGGCGCAGAAGATAACTTTGGACAAGAAGGAGTTCATTGATATTGGAACACTCGCCCGTGATACAAGCATGATAATTTTAAGAAGCACCCCAGAGACCATTCCACTTTAAATACTAGATGGAATCATGGAAAATAGAAAACATAATGCCTATCCCTAAGCGAAGTAGAACTATCAAAGCCATCATGGCAGATGATAAATAAAAAGATCAACATGTAGAGAGAATCTGACCACCCAGAGCTGAGTAAAGCTACAAGGCCACTATCTAATTATTTTCATAAGAGGGATAATAAAATACTCTATTTCCCGAAATGATAGAAAAAAAACAACATGATATAACAAGGACACTGCCATCACTAAATTCAATGGTGACTGTCAGGGTTGATGGTAAGCAGTACTACAGAGATGGTTCCCTGATATCAAAGGAGACATAATAATACAACACAGGAGTTAACCATACTTAGCCATCAAAAACAACATTTGGAAAAACATCACAAGGAATGGTAAGTTTGACACGACAGTCAGAGAGGCCCTGGCATAAGAAAACTTTAAAGACAACGAGAAGAACTCAGATTTCCTAGGAGCACTATACAAGGGCAATAAAAAGAAATATTTCTTAATTTGTATAGGCAAGAACAATCAGAGATGCATAACCAGGGACTGAACACAGATATGTCAATATAAATTCATAAATGTGCGTCTCGTTTCCAGTCCTGAGGCAGTTCATAGACCCAGGACCCACTTCTAACTACAAGATCAAGCTTCTGCGGAGGAATTGGAAACAAGCAGGGAAAGTCTATCAGGAATCGGTTCTCTAGTCCTTTCCAAAAGGAACAGGCACTCACACACTTGAGAAGCTGTAAAGTGCGGCTAGAAAAATGCAGATTTTTCAAGAATCTGTAGACCCAGGATCTGAACTGACTTTGCTGCCAGACATCAATAATACCCCTAAATTCCACTTTTAGAGCTTGGGCCTATCAGGGCTTGGTAGTAAAATGAACTCCGGGTTCAGTCTGCATCAGAAAAGAATCACTGAATGCACAGACTGACCTGTGGTGGATATCTCCTAAGCATGTATTTGGACTTGACGTACCTGGCTGTTGACGGCATGCTCACATTGCTGCCTTCATTTGTGGAGCAGGAGTGAGAGCAGAGAGAGATTGATTCTCTTGCATTGGTGCTTCCGAACTACAGTGGCTTTCCCCTAAAAGAAATAAACTGTGTTTTGCTTTTCATAGCTGCCCCCGCCCCCATTTCTTCAGTTCTTTTGTCTCCTTTGTTAGGGCTACAAATCAAGGATCTCTTCCCAAGAATGACTGTGTTTTATAATAACTGCATTTTTTCCATGATGCTAAAATTTGAGAAACCACTTGTATTGTTTCAGTGATTTACTACTCTTCCATCTTTGCCAAACTAATGACTTCTGCTGTGTTTGTTAACATACATTCTCCTCCCACTTGAGATTGCTAATCCTGCTAGTCACTGGGACTGCTGCTAGCCCTGCCCACAAACAAGCACCGGGGATGTCATCGTCGCTTGCTTATCAGAGTGACGTTGCGCATATAACACTATGAAATTCTGCAAGAGTGCATAGACCAACTCTTTTTGCAGAGTTGAAAGTAAAAATAAATGCACATTATTTATATAAAAGTTGTACCCCCAGATAATTCCTGAAAATTAACAATCACTCATGTGAGATGTTGATTAGTTGACAGAGAGAAATCACTCAGGCATGTATGACTCACTGGGGTTTTCCTGTCAAACGTTAAAAGAGCCACGTGTGAAATGGGAAGGATAGCTGGACTTTGTATTAGACAAATACATGTAGTTTTCAAATTGTATATAGTTTAAAGATATATAAAATAAAAATCCCTTAGTACAACTTGGACTCCTTCCTTCAACCTTCTCCATTCTTTCTCATATGCCACCTCTTGAACTGGTTAAACATCACTTATTTCTGGTCCAGTGACTCTATGTATTCCTTCCATCTTCTTTCGATATATTCTACTTCCTTCAGTATTTTCCCATAAAATCCTTCAATATTGCAACTGAGTGGTTGAGTTTGTACTTCAGTTATTTCAGTTTGAAAAATGCTGAGTATGTTCTACTTTTTGATTTTCTAACGCTATGTCTTTGAAAATCTCATTAAATGCTTTATGTTGTTTTCTCAGAAACTCTGACATTTTCTGGTCGGCTCTGCTACTTCATGCTTGCCCCATTTGCTTTAGCCGCTCTATCGACAAGAGCAAGTTTTAAGGCCTCTTTGACATCTGTTTTGGGCTTTCACTCTTCCCTCTCGTATTAATAATCTTTTCTCTTTCTTCTTGTGTGCCTCTCAAAAGAAGTCTCCAGGTATTGACTGAATGAAAAGTGAAAACTTTCAACAATTTGATGCAGTAACGTAAGCTTCGAATCTATATCAAGAAATTTGAAAGTTAGCTACAGTGATAGTTTAATTTATTGTGCCAGTTAGGCTAGTAGGCAACATGTGGGGGGAGTTTGACTAGGTTACAGCTTGATTGGAGGATGACAGAAATAAATAAAGACAGCCAACATCCCATCTCCCTCTTGCTCCCTGGTGACTGGACCAGCATGCTGCTGCTTTAGCTAGTTCTCTCTCTCAACCTGTGCTCTGCGCGGGCCAAGCCAACCTGTGGATTGTGTCGCTAGAGCTCCAGGCTGCTGCTTCTCACCAGGATGCTAGTGTGTACGTTGCTTGAGCTTGAAGCTGGTGAATCCTGTCACTGGGCTTGAGTTTGAGATCCCATCAGGGCCTGCCTCCCTAAGCTCCTGAGCTACTGACTGTTGCTGACCCACCCTGCTGTTTACTGCCTTTGGTCAGACTCTGCCTGCCTTACCTGAGGGAAAACTCCTCTGTCTTCTTCCTTAACCTTGGACCAGCCCATGTGAGTTCAAGGACTTCCAGGATATTAACTTCCACAAAAGTGGGTTGAACTGAGTCCTCTGTACTGCTGTGTGAACTACTTCGCTGTTTTACTCCTTTTCACTGTATAAACCTATTTATATATAAAATCATAAGTGTCCTAGTTTTGTTTCTCTAGAGAATCCTGCCTAGCACAGCTATGTAATCATTTTATTAAAACAAATCCATATCTGTGCTCATTCCAAAGAAAGATAAGTAACCCAACAGAATATGGAAATTATCAAATAATATCATTAATACCACATGCAAATTAACATTGTACTGCAGATCACTCCAAAATGGTTGCAGCAGAATGTCAAAAAGGGCCCAGACAGAGACCCAAGGTGGATTCAAAACAGGACACAGAATGAGAATAGACAGGATGTCAGATGGATCGCGACTGAAAGCAGACTATCAGAACGATATTTACTTGTGCTTTATTGATTATGCAAAGGAATTCAACTCTCATAGCACACTATGAATAACATTGAGAAGAATGAGAATTTGGAATCTTTATTGTTTATATGGGATTTTTATATAGACCAAAATTCGGTCATTCAAGAACAAAGGAATAAATTACATGGTTTGAAATCTGACAATGTATGTACCAGGGATGTATCCTTTCATCACATTTATTCAATCTGCTGACAAATTAGTTGGAGAAGCTAGACTATATGGAGATCATGGCATCAGGGTTGGAGGAAGACTCATTAACAACCTGCCATATGCAAATACCACAATTGTATTTGTGGAAAGCAAAGAGGACTTGAAGCACTTACTGAGAAAGAGCAAGGAATACAACTCAACATAACCCTAGGTCAATATAGGTCCTCACAACTGGAGGAATAGACGACATGGCAAATGAAAAGGTGATTGAAATTGTCAAAGATTTCATTTTATCGGGACCCACAATCAATGCCCACAGAAGTAGCAGTCTAGAAATCAAATGAAATATTACATTGGGAAAATATGCTACACAAGATGTCTTTAACATGAAAGAGCAAGTTTGAAGATTAAGAAGTAACTTGTCACTTGGGGGTTAAGGTTCATCTTGATCCAAAGCATGGCATTTTCGGTTGTCTCGAATGCAAACAAGAGCGTGACAAAGAGTTATGCATTTGAATTACAGTAGTAAAGAATGTTGACTACCATGGACTTCCAGGGAACGAACATATATATTATGGAAAAGGCACTACCAAATTACTGTTTAGAAGGGACAGTGGTGAGACTTTGTCTCACATATTGTGGACATGTTATCAGAAGGAACCAGTCCTTGAAGAAAGACATCATTGTAGGTCAAATGAGCACAGGGTCTACCCCCAAGAGGAAAGTCCTAAGGCCCTGAATTAATACAGTGGCTGCAACAATGGGCTCAAACATAAGAACAATTGTGAGCATGGTACAGGACTAGGCAATGTTATGTTGTTCACAGTGTTAAAAATAGTAAAATTCAACTCAGTTGTGCCTAAAACCACCACCACAAGAGGATATGACTACAACTTTATCCATTGAGCCTTAGAGAAATGTTACCATTTGTTCAATATTAAAATATCATTGAAGTATATTTTCCACCCAAGGAGAACCTTTGAAGTATAGCCTGTCTGAATTTATAGAATTTCTAAATATAGGATTTCTATTGTTGTTAGGTCTCAACGAGTTGGTTCCAACCCACAGTGACCCTATGCGCCACCCTGACAATTGTTCTTATGCTTGAGACCATCCTTGTAGTCACTGTGCCAGTCTATGTCCTTAAAAGCCTTCCTCTTTTTCAATGCCCAGAATTTCTCAAGGGCGGACGGGTCTCTCCTTACAGCTTGTCCAAAGTATGTAAAATGAAGTCTCGCCATCCTTGCCTCTTTCACGTTCGATACTTCTTTGTTCGTGAGAGGTCACACATACTAGCTGATATATTCGGTTTGTAGTCAACGTCATGTCAAGGGGTTCTTCTTTAGGAGACTTTAAAGTGAAGTCTCTCGTAATCTGAAATGTCTTAATAAGCTTTGTCAGAAAAGTTGCATTTGTTCCATACATGAATAATGCCATGAAATGCAACAACAGTGAAGCAAACAAAATTGTAGACAATCTCAATGGTATCTCACTGTCAGCCGAAAGGACATTAAATCATGTTCTAATCTTTCCTTTTAATTATGCACAATTTTAGAATCTGAGTGCTGCGCTAGTATTTTTTCTCCATATCTGCTTCATTCATTCTTATTTATATTTTCTTCATTAATACCCTTATATCTCTGTCTACCTCAGCTATTCACATTTTGTAACTAGTGTCTGTGTGACACAGTGATTAAAAAATAAGTATTGCTGCTGAGTGAAAGATTGGTATTTCAAACCCGTTCACAAGACCTGCTGGTTTGCTCCAATAAATGATACCATATCCCGAGCTAAATGGAGCAATCCAAGTCAGTCACATGGGGTCACTATGAATCAAACATCAACATGACAGTATCTTTTACCCTGTTAATAGTCTCTCATGACACTCACTGTCTTCAAGTTGATTCTAGCCCACGGCCATCGATACAACACAATATAACGGATGCTGTGGGTTTCGGAGGCTGTAAATTTTTATGGGAACAGAAAGCCTCATCTTTCTCTTGTGGAGCAGCTGGCTGGTTCAAACTGTTGACCTTTCCATTACCAGCCTAGCATGCAACCCACCTGGGCTCCTTTCTTTAGTCTGTAAGCACCTACAAATCCCTTAACTATATGACGACACATGATCCTTCTACTCTCCGATTTAGTATTCCTTATCCCCTATGTTTATCGGATACATCCCTAACCTATTTGAAGGATGGGCAGACTTTGCTTGCTTTCTTACGTATCTCTTTTCTTCATGGTTTTGCTAACACAGAGACTTCCCGACCAAAACTTCTATGCTGGTTGTCCAAGGAGCAGAGGTTATTCGTTCCTTTGGAGTCCCACTCTTATCTCATCTATGATATAACCCTGATGCCAGTGTTATTTCCAGGTGAACCATTGTCTGCATTGTCCCTTAGATCTAACTTCATCATAATCCCTGAACATAGCATTTTTCTTAGCCGTTTGAACACCTGTGATCTTCTGGGGGCCAGCACCATGTGATATCATTTTGTCCCCAGAACCTAGGCACCCCATTTCTGAAGACAGGGATCCAAGATCACGTCTCTAACAAACTTGCTGTTCTGAACCAAGAGCACTGCCAGTAGTTTGGAAAATGTCATTTTCTGAATGTGGAAACCCACAGAAGTTCTGGGGAGAATAACTTTGCTTGTTTATTTGTTTACATTTACAATCACTTTTCTATCGATATACCCAAGAATTCCTACTATTGAGAAAATGGTTCCAAATCTCTATAGAATTCAAAGAGCCCGAATTTTATATGTCTCACTTGCCTTGGAAAAGTCTTGATAGTCTCCGCATCCAGTCAGTTCCCGTAGATCCTGGCATCCTTTGTCAAACTGCTTCCAACTGCATACATTTGGGGGACTCCCTAGACAGGAGTTTAAACCCACCATCTGCTCTGTAAGATAAATGAGAGACTTTCTGCTCCATTAACAATTTACAGCATCAGGGACATAGCCTAGGGTGACTAGGAATTGGAATTGGGTCTTTGGTTGAGTCATTAAAATCAGGGAGAAATTTAGGCTTTCTGTACCCATAAAGGTAGAGCCTCTGAGATCCTAGCAGTCCTGCTCTGCCCTATAGGGCCTCTGTGAGCAAGATTGGATTTGATGACAGGGGGCTTGTTTTTTGTTGTTGTTGTTCACGTTTTTGTTTTTCTTTTGTTCATTTTAAAGGGGTTATTTCAATCTTAAACAGATAGACACGTGAATGATTCAGGAAAAGGACCAGGAACCGTAACGTCAGTCTGTGAAGATTTGTTCTGAAGAGAGATCAAATTAGGGGAATGACCTAGGGGTAATGCTGTTCTTCAAATGCAAAAAATAAAAATAAAGCTATATAGCAAATAATAATAATAAAATATAAACAACATTGCTGTTAAATCTCAGACAATTGCAAATAGTGACCTTCTAATGAGCCAGTCTGCTGGTATCTCAAGAAGAGGGCAGTATAAGTGCTTATATTGCTGAAATTGGCACTTAATCCTGCTGAGAACCAAGATAGGCTTTAATAGACTGGATAAGTAGGATAATAGTGTGTGCTAAAAGAACTCTGACAAAGTCATTTTGTATTTAATTCCAAATGCCCTGTGAGGTCAAAAGCAGTCTGCACCCTCCACCTGCTTGCCTGGCATGGTGGAGAGAACATTTGCACAAGAGGAAGAAGGGGTAGATGATCTATTATTTCTCTGGGCCTTCAGCAGAGTTGCCTCATTTAACTCATAAAATGAATCTAAAAATAATTATACACAAAGTTGTGCATAGCGTAATCATGTTATAGAACTCTATCTAAACATCACCATTTCAAATCCAATTTCAAAATATATGTAGCTTTCAAAAACAATTTAGAGATATATGTAAATATTTAACTCTTTTTTTTTCTTCCTAAATTATTTCAAAAGACAGGCCATTCCTTATTCTGATTATAAGAGTTAGTTTTCAAGTCATATATTTTCTTAATGTGGGAGTTAAAAGCTGTAAGTATTAAATTGAAATATCTGAAGGGAGCCGTATACCAACCTAGGAAATGCTGCTAGTACAGTTATAGTTCATGGTAGAAAAGCATGCCGGTTAACAAGATGCGTGATGTCTAACAGCAGCAAAGGGAATCCTCGAAGCTGACTTCTCTTGGACCTTCCAGTTCGAACATAATTTAAACCCCAAATTCATTTTACTAAGCTAAAAGTCCTTTTGATTCATTGTCCTTAGAACAATATATTGAAATGCAACTTCCATGGCCAGGGGACCTTCCTTCCAAAGGTTTCTTCTACCAAACCAACTGCACACTAGCCTCTGTAGCAAAATTGGTCTGTTCCTTCTCTTAATGACTAGGGCAGTGACGTGGACCAGCTAACACATGCATGTACACACACAAGCTCAAGCACACACAAACCCTCCTAGAAATATCTCTTTAATCTCTCACTCCTAAAGCCATTCATCAAAGGAAAACTATCTGCTCTTTACTTTCTTCTTCAAAATCTGCTTTGATTCACCTTTGTTTATGCTTTGGTTTACCCCTGCCTGGAGTACACCTCTTCTTGTGTACACTCAGATCTCCACTCTGCTCTGAGAAGGGTGGGAGCTCTTTATATTCCAATTATTGGGTCCATGAAACTTATAATACCTAAATACTGATTACATTTTAGCTAGAGATGAGAGATAGAGGGACAATGAAAGATCTCATCACCTCTTCTTTTTGGAGAACTGTCAACATATTCATGACAACTTTTTAAGGGTAACAGTGCTTCGCCATATTTTCTCCATGATACGTTTATGATACCTTCTAAGGCCCCTCCTTAATGAGGAAATAGAATATAATGTGAAGTTTCCAAATATTTGAAAGGGTAAATACCATGAATTATAAGAGGCTTATGAAAACTACATACTAACATCAAGGGATTGAGTTTGTTCTAAGAAAAAGGACAGAGGATATTGAATTAGGATTTGTGATTAGTAATCATCGGGTCTTAGGTCTTATATCAGTTGTTTCCAAGGAAATTGTTAATATGTGATCTCTCAACAATCATCAGATACATATACAGTTCCTCAAAATGTATAGGAAAAGAGTAATATGGGCAAAATAATGCATGGATTTCAAACAAATTTTGGCACAGAAACAAACTCTTACTAACTTGTTACAATATATTTGAACATTATCTCATTTGAGGCACTAAAAAAATAAATTAAACATCAGTTTGAAAAACATCCTTAGCAGAGCAACAAGAATTCTGCCAAAATTGAAGCAAGAATAAACATCAAATTTTTGGTCAAGATTGGGTGGAAAGATGGTGTTTTCTGAACACTTGTGATAATGACCCAAAGAAAGCAAGAGCTTACAAATGGTGAATTTGTTTTATGAAGAGATGTAATCTTATTGACGAAACTATATTGAAGATGAGGGAGACCATCAATATAAATTTGCTGGAATGCAATTTTTCTAGTGTTTTCACTGAAGATGACAAAAAGGTGATGAAAGTAAACAGCATAGACCCTAGCATTTGATCCCACTGACACATATTTCACTAACAATGAAAAGTTGACTTTGTGAATGATGGCTGTAACTGTTGCTGCCAGATCAGCCACAGACCAGAGTAGAAATTTCAATGCAAAATTTAAACAGTGCGATCAAGATCCCAAGTATTAACTTTATGAATTGTAACAGGAGAGGGAACAGGATTTATAAGTACTATCCTGCAGGCAAAGCACAATCAAACCAATGACTCCCCCAAAGTGGGAGAGATCCAGTCAAGGCAAAGTGGACTGATCAAGAGATAATGTCGTGGCAAAATTGTTATCTTCAAGATACTTTGCTCCTTGACTCTCTGGAAGGCCAATAAAGAATAACATTTGCTTATCATTAGTGTTTGGAGACACTTAGCAAAGAAAGACAGAAAATGTCCAGGAAAGCTTCGCCAGAGTCCTTCCCCACCATGACAATGCTCCTGCTCATTCCTCTCGTCATAAAAACAAAAATCTGAGACTATTGATGGGGAATCTTGAGGCATCCAAATTATAGTCCCGATTTTATCTTGTTCTGATTTATCTTTGTTTCCTAATCTGTTGAAAATCTTTCAAGCAAACTTATTTTTTCTTTAGTTAATAATGTGAAAAAGAAGCAGTGACCTAATTAGGTTCCCAGCAACCTCGGTTCTTTAGGGATAAACTAAATGACTGGTATCATTGCTTATGAAACGTCTCAACCATGAAGGAGATTTACCTTTTTTATTTTAGCTGTATAATTATTTTACCCCCAAACTTATTGTCATTTTCTAACTAAAGTATTTGAAACAGTACTTTCACTGTGATGGAGACCAAGCTATTGGTTTGGTCTCTTCTTTGCGTCTAACAGGGATGTGAGAGAAAAACGTGTCTGTGGTTGCCTTACTGGTTTTGTTATTCTGCTTTGAGACCGGCAAGGAATTATTGGAAATGTTTCAAGTAAATATTTAAGTTGAATATTCTTATCTCAGTGGCATTTTAGTCTTAAAAAGCAGCTGACTGCCAAGCCAAGAGTTCCAGTGTTTTCATCTTGAAGAGCAGAGCAGAGCAAGAAGCATATTATAAACATTAATGAAACTGCTCCAAACAATAAGCTTCACTAATAGAAGCAATAAAAACTACCTGGTGCTAAGGCAACTTACAATGAACTGGCTTCCCTTTTAAAATAACTTGCTTGTAGGAATCAATGCTTTAGTCGTATGTAAAAGCATTCTTATAAACTATCTATTCAAGGTAGAGATTAGCAATGCTTTGAGGGGAGCCATAAGATGTGCAAACATCTCTCAAAGAACTTATGGGATTGTGACACAATATTGGAGGTAAAGAGAAAAAGCATCACTACAAAATCATAAATAACTTTATTGATCATAATGACCAAAATGTGAATTACTGTTCCTCAACCTATCCTCCATCTTGGTCTATACACTTCTAAAAGTCCAATTTCTCGCTTTTGAATCCTTCTTTGAAAAATCTGTGCTCTCAGTTTACACCACATTAAAATTGCAATGTTGGCAGTTTCCAGTGACTCCAAATTGATGCTTTTTAAACTTTCTTGCGTTTGAAGAACAAGAGGGAGTATTAAAAGGCAAGATCCAGGTTGTAGGGTGAATGGAGTAAGGTTTCGCAATGAAATTCTAGGGAAAGAGCCAGGCACTCGCAGTGAATGAGCAGGTACATTGTCGTGTTGGGAAAACTTCCTCTGTGGATGTTCCCTGGCCTTTTCATCACCTTTGATTCTTCAGTTTTCTAAATCCTCTTGCATTCTAGCCTTTGTGTTACTCTTGATCTTTCTAGAAATTCTGTTAAGGAATCCTCTTTGGAATTCCAGAAACCAGTCACTATAACCTTCCAAGCAGACCTCTCTAAGTTGCCCTCTATCTGCCTGGGAAGACAATTGTTGGATGGAACCCTTTTTGCAAGCCTTCCTAGTTAGATTAAGATGAGTGTATTATTGATAAAACTTGTCTGTGGCCATCCACTGATTGCAGATATATTAAAGGCATTTCATTTTAAATACATGTATACCTGTATAAACTAGAACCTAATTGCCATATTTTATGACTTACCTTCACAAAATCTAGTATCATATATCTAAATATATGATAGATATAGCAATAAAGACAAAGCGATAGATATAATATTCTGGTATCTATAATTCCACTTTCCAGAAACATTTTGAAGCCCCTTTGTATGGTGATAAGTTTGTTCAATGGTCAATTTTAGGTAGTAACTATCTTGTATTTTTAAATTACTTACATTTTACAAGTCAAAACTCTTTAATTTCAAATTGACACAATTACTAAAATGAGTTAACTTGAAGAATTAAAAAAGGCTAATGTCTGCATTTCCATGACCAGTCATTGATTTTCCCTAACTCTTAATGACAAAAAAGAAATGAAACTGTGCTTTCCTGTGATAAATATATATTAGGATATATTCAAAGAATTATCAGCCTCTTTACCTGATTCCTCTGTCCAGTTATGCCTTTTAGATATTGGAACGACTCAAGCTTCTTTTACATGGGGCCCTTTTCTCACCTCCATCAATGGTGTTAATTACCATCTATCAGTGGTTCTCAGCCTTCCTAATGCCACGATCCTTTATACAATTCCTCAGGTTGTGGTGACCCCTCCCAACCATAAAATTATTTTCGTTGCTACACCATAACTGTAATTTTGCTACTGTTATGAATCATAATGTAAATAGCCAATGTAATCAGATGTAATCATAATGTAAAAATGCAGGATGTATTTTCATTGTCACAAATTGAACATAATTAAAGCATAGTGATAAATCACAAAAACAATATGTAATTATATATTGTGAAATATTTATTTCTTATGAAAGGTAAATGAAATGTTGTCTTGAAGCATGGTGTAGCATGGGTAACAGTCTTCACACAGGGTACTGGTATGTGGGCATATCTGCATGTGGGTGGACCCGCCTGGAGACGATAGAGGAACGGTGTCTCATTTCCTAAGATCATCAGAAATATGTGCTTTCTGATGGTTTTAGATGACCCT
Organism: Echinops telfairi; assembly: GCF_000313985.2. Classification (NCBI taxonomy): domain Eukaryota; kingdom Metazoa; phylum Chordata; class Mammalia; order Afrosoricida; family Tenrecidae; genus Echinops; species Echinops telfairi. Next base: position 50,427,789 of record NW_022103928.1, read on the forward strand.
TGTGAAAGGGTTGTTCGACCCCTGAAGGGATCGCGACCCACAGGTTGAGAACCGCTGATCTCTCAGGTCCCTGGAAAAGGATATCATATTTAGTACAGTAGAAGGGCAGCAAAAATGGGAAGAACCTTAATGAGAGGAATTGACACATTGTCTGACACCATGCAGCACTCCAACACAATAACAATTATTATGAAGATGATGGAGGATTGGGCTGTGTCGCCTTCTGTTGTCCATAAAATCCTCATGAACTGTAACCAACATGAGCGCACCTAACCAGAACACCCTCAGACCCAGGATTCTGGATCGATTAATCCCACCCAGGCAGCACTCTTGGGTTATGGATCAATGCGTTCCATTCGACTCCACAATTTTGCTTTGTCCCAAACTAAGTAAGTCATTCTCTTCTCAGCACGTCCATTTCCTGTATTTTTGTCATTACTATCAATTCCAATGACTAATCAAAAAATTTTGTTTGCATTCTCCCTCTATTACCCTACTTCATATCTAATCACTAACTAGGACACATCAACTTACCTCCTAAATACTTTTCTCACCTGACAAGTTTGTTGCGATATAATTGACATACCATGCAATTATTCATGAATGTTAGTGTATTCATGAAGTTACACAACCATCATCGCTATCAGTCTTAGAATAATTAAGCATTCCCCCAAAAGCCCAGAACCCATAAACAGTCATTTCCTATTTCTCGCCAATTGTCTAACTTCTCACACTGTGCCACATTATTTTATTTCTGTCTCTATAAATCTGTATATTATGGATATTTTGTGAATGGCTCCTTCCAGTTAACAAACATTTTTCAAGGTTCATTCGGGTCGCAGATAACTCTACTTCTCCATATTTTCATGTCATGTTCCACTGTTCAGATAGGCCATATTCCATCTCTCCATTCATCTGTTGTTCAACACTTGAACTCTTTGCACTTGGGATATTAAGAATAATCTTGCTGTGAAAATTCTTGTTCAAGTTTTTATGTAGACATTGTTTTAATTTCTCTTAGGCAATTTTTTTGTAGTTCATATATGGTGCTCCCGAGAAGGAAGGATAGTGAGACTTCACCCCGTGTACTTTGGACGTGTTATCTGAAGAGACCTGTCTCTGGAAAAGGACACCATGTTTAGTAAAGGCGTAAAAGAGGTAGACAGTTTCTGAGAGGGATTGATACAGTAGGTGCGACTATGGGCTCAGACATAATAATGATTTTGAGGATGTTGCAGGATCTGATAGTGTTTCATTCCGTTGTAGATATGGTCCCGATCAGTTGCAACTGAGTCAACAGTCCCTAAAAACAACACGACTTTCCAAGACTGTAAATCTTTACTTGAGACGATAAGCTCATCCTTCCCCCTCATACTGGGCCTTGGGTTTTAGCCACCAACTTTGTGGTTTGCAGTCCAAAGCTTGCCTAACAGCTCTATCAGGACTCCTCAAATATTATTAATTTACCATAAATAAGTTGACTACCAAATTCATTAAGAATATGAGTCTAATAAAATGATAAATTGGAATAAAATGAAGCTATACAAAGTGTTAAAAAATGTGCCATAGTCAAATTAAAAAATGATCATATACTTATACTTAACAGAAATATGTAAATTCAACATAAACTTATAAGATATAATTTTTAGAAAAGCATGGTTTTTTAAATCTGTAACTCTTGTATCTTTTACATATGCTTTTAGCTGTTTGTTACAATGAGATTTTTTTCTTCTGTTATATCCTATTAGAGATTTAGACAATCCATGAATAAAGCAAAATAACATATTATTTTATGTTCTTGGGCAAAAAGTGATTGCAGGATTAACTTGATGACCTGATATATAAAATATACTTATTCTAATCCTAGAGATGCAAGAAAACTGTAGGAGGATAAAAGGGAGAGATTTTTTAAATGCCCTGGAACAAACATTACATTATAAACAATATGCAGTTTCTCCTGGGAACTTAACCATGGAACAGAAGCCTGTTCATTGTGCCACAAAGTTGAACAGGTTGTGGGGCCAATGACACACATACGGATGGGTGGCCAGAGTGTTAACAGGTGAGATCTGACCCAGTATGATCTCACATATGAATCTGCCTTTTTCTGAAGAAAATCTTGTGAGGCTTAGAGATGACATTTTACTTAATTCATGTTTATGTGTATATTGACCATTTATTCCACATGATTTATTTTGTAAAGTAATAGAAATGCAAGAAACCTACATTAGTGGTTGTAACCAGGGAATCCAAAGTCCAAAGTTCATTCACAGGTCCAACAATGGGTTCTTGTGTAGTAGTTGACAATGTTCTTGCTTTCTGCAATTAGATTTACCGTAGCTTAACTATGTGGTACATTAATTTCCCTCTTCTCTTATTTAGAAAATAACGTCATAGTTGATGAGGTCCAACGCTACATCTGGATGGGTCCTAAGGGGGCAGGTGTGTAATTGAGGGGTACATTAAAGAGATGTGCGACAAGGCAAGCAAGGGTTCACCTCTTCCGATGGAGACTGGAAACAGAATGAGGCAGTCACATATTCTCTCCAGCTTTATATAATCTCAGGCATGCAAGCCACAGTAAACACATACATAACAGGAAGGGGTTGTATTAGATGGATATACATTACATGAGGGGAGGTAGCTAGGGGTATACATGCAACAGGAAGGGAGACACTAGAGGCATGGATGAAGGGAGACGTCGGACAGGGCAAGATATGATAAAATACCCATTTATAAACTATCAAGGGCTCATGCGGGAGGGGGGAGCGGGGAGGGAGGGGAAAAATGAGGACCTAATGTCGAGGGTTTAAATGGAGAGAAAATGTTTTGAGAAACAATGTACAAATGC
>NW_022103928.1:50430739-50447464 GCF_000313985.2 Echinops telfairi
CTTTACACAATTGATGTGTGTATGGATTGGGATAACAGTTGTATGAGCCCCTAATAAAATGTTAAAAAAGAGAAAAGAAAAAAAATAAACAAGATGAGCTCTAGAGCCAAGACGGCAGCCTAACCTTAGTCACCTCTGAGCTGGCTTGATCTCAAGTGTCATTGAGTTCTTCTCCAGGGGAAGAATGGATAATCCTTATCAGAAGGGCGTGAACTGTACTTGGGGTGGGGCAGACTATGCATAGGGTCAGATTGCTCTCATTGGCAAGTAGCTTTCAAGCAGTTGAGTTTCAGAGCATATTACAGGAGCAATCATGTGCTTGTAAGCACCTTAAGATTGTCATTATTACAGGGGAGCATCACAGGAATAACTTTTACTTAGGAAAATGTGAGTGGGATACATCTCCAACCCATGCTAGTTAAGGTTCTCTCCACGGGAGGCCCGACCTCCCACACTCCTTGACTTATCAACATTGAGAGTTTGTCTGTATGCACTCTCTTCCCAGTTCTGTTTCCCACAATAGTTCATCCATTTAAGCAATCAACATTCATTGTGTACCTATTGTGTATAGGAATGTGTGGGTGGAGCAGAGGATTCAGCCCATAACCATAAGGTTGCTTGAAATTATCCAGAAATGCTGGGGGGTGGGGCGCAGGGAAGACCTGGTCTTATGCCTCCCAAAGGTAATACACTGTTTCCCTGAAAATAAGACAGTATCTTATATTAATTTTTGCTCCAGAATATATGCTAGGTCTTATTTTCAGGGGAAGTCTTATTTTTCCATGAAGAAGAATACATTACACATTTATTGTTGAACAAAAAAAAGGAAGTTTATTACCTGTATACGGTACAGTTGTAGTTGTCATCACAAACCAGCATAACCAGACAAACTGTGAATCCTACAGTATCAAGAATTTCTTGTTACTACCATTATTTCCATGTACAACAATCTGTGGTACATTTACTCATTTATTCAATGACAGTCATGTCATCATCTCCTGGAACATCATCATAACAATCCAAACCCTGAATTTCCTGGTGAATTTCTTGTGACTCCATTTCTTTCAGAATCAGTGGACCAAATCTCTCATGTTTAGCAATAGCACTGTCCTTAAATGAGTACTTCTCGTCAAGGTAGCCTGCTCGTAGTGCATTTGCAATGCAGTTGTCAGTGATTTTCTCCCATGAATTCTTCACCCGAGTCACAACCTCTTGCAGTTTAGATTTCACAAAGTTTCCATGCTGATTTCTCTCCATTCTATTTTCAATGTAGTCATTAATTTCCATGCACAAATTGTCCTTGAATGGCTTGTTTATTGCAATATCAAGAGTCTGGAGATAGGCCATCATTCCTGTGGGAATCATTATTTGATCTACTTTTCTTTCATGCAGAAATGTCTTCATGTCTTTAGGGCAGTGCGTGCTGGCTGCATCCCAGCCTAGCAGACCTCTTTGGCTCCCTGGCATAACAAGCGGCAGCATTAAATCAACCCACTTCCTTATAACTGCTTGTGTGGCCCCGGCTTTTTCAGTTTCAAGAATAAAAATGCCCAAAACACATTCAATCTTTTCCTTCTTGCCCTTAGAAATGATTAAAGGTGGGATTTTAGTGCCATCCAGACGAATTGCCAAAATACAGGAAACACGTGCACTTTCGTAAGCAGTGGAGGGAATGTACACTGAGGAGGCACCCCGCTGTTCAATTGTTGTTTGAGATGATTGGCCCATAAACAGTGCAGTATCATCCATAGCAGTCATGTTGGAATGTTGGAAAGATTGTATTTAGAGAAGTCAGCATCATCAGTAAAGGACTTGAATGCAAGTGCTCGCTTAATAACGTGAGCATCTTCCAGCCTAAACAATGTTGTGGATCTTCCTAAAGACAGTTGACTTCACTGAAGGAAACTAACCAGCCAGTGTTGTGATGCTTTGACGTCTTCAGGAGCTATGTCAAACTGTGGTGCCATTGCAAGGGCAAATTCTTGAATCTGAGCCCTGTTCACAACCAAAGCCTTTGCTCTCCTGTCAACAACCCATGCACAGATCGGGTCTTCCAGCTCGGAAAATAATGGTTGCTGACCTGATCCACACTTGGGTTTTTTAGCATTTCCCTTGTCCACGTGTTCGATGAGGTTACCATACTCTGCTCGCTATTTTCGGACCAATCGGATACTCAACATCTTCTCTTTGCAGAAAGCAATAAGATTTTGGCCCCAAGAGTCTTCCACGATTCCTTTCTTGTACTCCATGGAGTAGTTTTTCTTTTGCGCTCATGTCTAGGGGTTTAAAAAAAAATGACACTGGGGTATCAGGGTGGGGGGAGGGGAATCACTTAAAATGACACAGGAGGATAAGAGGGAGGAATCAAAATGACACAGGAGAATCAGAGTGGGGGAATTACCATTTTGTAACCCCTTCTGATCCTCCTGTGTTATTTTAAGTGATACCCCAGTGCCATTTTAAGTGATCCCCATCCCTCCCCCACCCCTGTGACAGTGGATACCTTCACCAGACATCCCCCCACCCCTTTATCAGACATTTCCCCCCTCCCTCAGTCACCCCTGTGTGTCCACACAATGTGCCCGACTCCTGCCCCACACGACTCACTGTCTAATTGTGAGTCAGCCAGACTCCGTCAGGGCAGAGCAAGCAGCAGGCGGCAGCTTGTCCTGGCAGCTCTCAGATTAAAAGAGACCTCGTACTTCCTGTCTGCTCCAACTGCCCTGCAGCCAACAGGGAGCTGTGCAGCATCGCCCGCCACTATGGTCGAGTCCAGAGTTATAGTAGCTTCTGGGGGCGTTATTATCAGGGCGGCCTTATGTTCAGGGGAGGCCTTATTATCGGGGAGGTCTTATTTGCGGGGAGGTCTTCTTTTCCGGGGATGCCTTATATTTCAGCGACAGGCAAAACTGAAAGTAGGTCTCATTTTGGGGGGATGTCTTACTTTTGGGGAAACACGGTAGCATTGAAACCCCTATGGTAGTAGTTCTACTCTGCGTCTATGGATTTGCCATAAGTAAAATTGGTTAACTGACAAAACCTTGGGCTTATAACATGATGTAGAAGATAGGGAGCCCTGGTGGCATAGTGATTATGCATTGGGCTGCTAAAGACAAGAACAGAAGTTCAAAACCATCAACGTCTCCTCTAGAGAAAGACAGTTTTCAACTCTGATAAAGTGTTGCAGTTTCAGGAACTCACAGGAGCAGTTCGACTGCCCTACAGGGCTGCTGGGAGTCGGCCTGAACTCAATGGCAGTGAATTTGTTTTTTGCTTTTTGTGTGGGAGGATTTGATAGAAAATACAGAGCCACCACTTTGTAGCATATGGTCTAGAAGGGGCACGTTGTGACTGTTTTCAGTCAGACATTATGTTTTGTAACAACTCACCAATGAAATACACTTGGAATTTTAATAATTTCACTAGGAATGGAAAATTGATGGAACAGTGGTGTGACAGACATGCCTCTCCAGACATTTCTGCGATGTTTCTGAATTCCACAAATGCTTCCATTAGGTGACTGAAAGCCAAATTTGCTGCACTTGAGACCTGATGTGGTTTACAAACAAAAAACCAGTGGCAATTATATAAGTCCTCTTAATCCTGGAAATCTCAAAATAATAACATTTCTGGTATTGAGCTCTAAACAGGGGCATACTAGAGTTCATTCAAGTATCGTAGGCTCTGCTCTCTTCTGACCCTTCATATGTTGCATGTTTTCTGACAAGCTGCTTATCCCTTGATTTTTCTCATCTGTGAAATGGGAGTAACAATTCCCCAGATGTAATTGCAGATGGAGAGATAAGATACTGTGAGGTTGCCTTTTACTTATGACAAACTTCTGTACAAAGGAACAAAAAAGTGCCTAGCCACTACCTCAGTGTATTGCCATATAATTATGTGTACCTAGGTGAATGCCTCTATTTTTATGAATTAATGTATTTACATATATACACACCTATGCTTACACACTGAGGTAGTGGATGGACTTCAGGCATCTGCTCATGCTCTCCCTCAATGCAATAACACTTTGTTCTAACAAACTGGCATTCTGTGATCCTCACCCTCCCAGCAAAATTGCTCAAGACAAAATGGGTGCATAAGCAAATGTGGTGAAGAAAGCTGATGGTGCCCAGGTATCAAAAGATACAGCATCTGGGGTCTTAAAGGCTTGAAGTTAAACAAGTGGCCATCTAGCAAAGAAGCAACAAGCCCACACGAAAGAAACACACCAGCCTGTGCAATCATGAGGTGTTGTGAGGACTGGGTAACAGGCATCAGAAGACCACAAACAAACAAACAACAAACAAAACATATTTTTGAGAACAATGGGGGTTGGAGCAGAGACCCAAAGCTCATCTGTTGACAATAGGACATCCCCTCACAGAGAAGGGATGAGTCAACCAGGGTGCAGTAAAGCACCAATAAAACATACAATATTCCTCTGGCTCCTTGAGGCTTCCTCACCCCCCACTATCATGACCCCAGTACTGCCTTTCACTGAGGGTTAAACCCTGAGCATGTGAACAGGTAAAGATAAGAGCTCGTGACACACGGAATCCGGGAACAGGAATGGGAATAGCAATACCAGAAAGGTAAGGGAAGGTGGGGAGAGGAGTGGAGGAAGGCCAATCAATCACAATGATGGACACATAACCATACACACATACCCCCTCCATGGGAACAAACAACAGAAACCATGGGGGGAGGAAGACAGCAGTTGGTGTAAGATATGAAAATAATAATAATTTATCATTTATCAAGGGATCAGGAGGGTGGGGGAGGGGCAAGAGGTGCTGATACCAAGGGCTCAATAGAAAGTAAATGTCTAGAAAAGAATGATGGCAACATGTGTACAAAAATGCTTGATACAATTGATGTATGGATAGTTATGAGTTATGAGTTAAGAGCCCCCAATAACATGATCTTTAAAAACAAACAAACATAAAACATTTCCCAGCCCTTCATTAGCCTCACAAACTCCAGAATCTCTGTGTCAATCCATCTCACCAAGGGCTTCTCATTCTGGCTGGCATTCTACTTCACCAAACATGAAGCCCCTCTTCAGTAACTGATTCTTCATAATAATGGGCTCCAGCAAGCACGTTGAATATTGTTTTATTGTGATCTATAAGATTTTCATTGGCTGATTTTCAGAAATAGATTCCCAGACCTTTCTTCTTAAATCTTAATCTAACCGATCTTAATTTGGATGCTCTCCTGAAACCCATCTCCCAGGTGTGACCCTGCTGGTATTTGAAGTACCAGTGCATAGCTTCTAGACTCATTGCAACATGCAAGCCCCCACAGTAAAATAACCTGATAGGTGGGTGGTGGATGTGATTTTAAGAATTACATAGAACATTGTAGTACAGTGACTGACATGTAGAAATTTCAATAACCATTAGCTCCGTTACTTCACTGACCTTAAGCTCCTTAAGAAATATATTTAATAACAATTGCAACTAGTATATCAGTAACATGAAAATTACATTTTAACCAATCCAGATTCTAGTCCAATATCAGAGAGTTGACAAAACATAAAGCAGTACATATTAGAAAAACTGAGCTGGGAGTCCTTGCCTCGCCTTTGTGTTGTAACCTTGGGAGAGTAATTCCGAATCCTCGAGCCTCATTTAATCACTGGGGAATGAGGAAATTAATGTATTCCAGTGCTTCTTATATGCTTTCTGGGTGAATCAAGTCAATAGTAGAAATGGTTCAGGAAGAAAAATACTAAATGCATTATTCATCTGCCAGGTATTCTGAGCGGAAACTGCACAGAATGGTGAAAAGGATATAGAATTGCATCCAACCATTCTCCAAGAATAAATTTCAGAAATCTTCATATTATGGAGAAATTAGTTCAACATACCCAGCACAGATTTCCAGAAAGACAATAATCACTTTGGACACAAACCTCAGCCTAGTCGTGCATTTCACACGAGCCAGAAACCTTCAGACTCAAAGCTGCCTGTACAAATGGCCAAACAACGCACCCCATTTCAAAGCTAAGGATAATAATAGTAATAAATTATGAAACTTTGGAGTCTCAATTATTAATAGTAAAGTAAGAGTCTGATGAGATAATTGGAAAGAGTCAGTCATAACATGTTTCCAACCCCACCCATGACATTTCAAATGAGGTGTTTAACCTTATGAAACCTTCCTTGTTAATCTGGGGTTCCCTTTCATACTATTTAATTTTTTTAAACTGGGCTAGTGCAATGTTTTCCACAATCAGCTACTAAGAATATGCTCGTTTTTCCTTCTCCAGAAAAAGCATCCCAGAGGATTTGATTGCACAGAGATTTCTGTAAGAACACCAGGAGAGTAGTCATTAAGTGGGAAGCATTGATGGAGGCAACCCAGGCTGAAGAGAAGAGGCCAAGTTTAACCTTTGTGCCTTCTGGCAGCCAGTGCAGAGGTGGGCTCTCCCTCCCTCTAAACAGAATCAATGATTATTACTTCACATGAACAGAGCAAAGAATAAAAATGCAGAAATCAGAAACACAGAGAAAACAATCCCTTCAAAACACCAGGACAGATTAAATGAATCATTTTGTTGTGCTCTACATTAATTTTCTGTATGGCACTTTGTGCTCACTGCCGTCAAGCCTCCATCCATTCAAAGCAACTCTACAGCAGAGGAGAGTTGCCCCCTGGGTTTCTGAAATAGTAAATCTTTACCTGAAGAGAAAGATACAGCTTTCTCCCTTGGAGATGCTGTTGGTTTTGAAATGTAAGCCCAGTGTATAACCCACTGCACTACAGGGACTCCTATAGAAACTCACACTTTTTTTTTCTTTTTCTTTTTTCTTTTTTTTCTTTTCGTGAGGCAGTGAGTGAGTGAGACAGTGAGAGAGTGAGAGTGAGGCAGTGAGAGAGTGAGTGAGTGCATGGGGTAGTGAGAGTGAGAGAGTGAGTGAGTGAGTGAGTAAGACAGTGAGAGAGTGAGAGTGAGGCAGTGAGTGAGTCAGTGAGACAGTGAGTGAGTCAGTGAGTGCATGGGGCAGTGAGAGTGAGTCACTGAGTGAGACAGTGAGTGAGTGAGTGAGTGAGTGAGAGAGTGAGAGAGTGAGAGTGAGGCAGTGAGTGAGTGAGTGAAACAGTGAGTGAAACTCACACTTTTTTATCTCTAAAGTTTCTCTCCCTGAAACTTTGAATCATTTTGTTTGAATGAAAAGCTTGCTTTGCATTCTCCCATCATCTTGCGTCTCATGCTTGTTTCTTGGTGTTATGATGTACACAGTGAAGATGAATTTCTAATGATTAGATGACATGCTATAATATGGAGCTCCTTTTATGACATAAGGGAGAACGCAAAAGATCGTGAAAAAGAAAAGAAAGGAAAGCGGATGGTCAAAGAGACTCTGAAACTCGCTCTCAATCCTTGAGCAGCCAAGGCAAATGGGAGTGATAATCAAATCAAATGGCTGCACAGAAATTTTCAAGGGCCGTTCCAGAAGACCAAGCCAAATATTATAACATGATGTGCAAACACCTAGCGTTAGATGAGCAAAAAGGGAGAACATGATCAGCATATGTGAAACTGAAGGAACCCCCCTAAAAAATTCAAGCCTAGTGTTGCAATATTGAAATATTGAATGATGCAAGAATCATCCAAAGAAGATGGAAAAAGTTTAATCTGTACAAATTAACAATTCATGTAATGTTCAGAACCAGCCTCTCTTCATAGTGTTTCCTTTTCTCAACTGTGTGTTACATTCTATACCAATGGATCAACGAGTGACACTGTCCATAGAATGACCTTATGCTTCAGGGGTACAATAAGGAGGCCCCTTTAGATGTATGTCATCATATAGCTGTGTATGGATTATGGGCTTGCACTTAATTATAACCCAAATTCAAGAACAATGAGTTCTTATGATAGCGTCCACTCCATGCTCACCCTCATGAAGCGATCACTGAAGATATGGGAACTACATGAAAGTATCACCAAGAAACCAGATGGTGCCCAACTATCAAAAAGCATAGTATCCAGTGTCTCAAAAGCTTGTCTTCAAACAAGCCACCATCGAAGTGAGGCTTCAATTATGAACACATGGAGGAAGCACATGAGCCCATGTGATCCAAGGATTGGAAACAAAATCCAGACCTACAGAAGGAGTGATGTCAGAGCTTAAATTGTGAGGGCGCCAGTGGCAAAAGGATATGGATGACAGTGGAAGCCCCAAACCCATTTGCTAGGTTCCTACCTGGATAAAGACTGGTGAATCCCCTCTGACCACAGTTGAGGGATGTAGGCAACCATACTATATGATAAAGAGCATTGTAATCTCAATTGGACAGAAGTATTCAGGTTAAAATGTAATGCCTTATCATTTGACCTTTTTTTGACCCATTTTAAACCTGATTCATGTATATATATATATAATAAATACACATGGATTGAGCCTCTGGTAAATCTCCTCTGGCCATGGTCCAGAAATGTGAATAACCTTGATAGTGAGCAGAGTGCAATGGAAAATGGATTTTTGCAGAACCATCTTGTTTAAAATTCAATGCTTAATCATTTTCTCTCCCTTTTGACCCATTTTAAATATCTTCTAGTCTATTATGTGTCCTTCATTCTTTTCAATTGTGGTTTTCTCTGGTTTATTTTGTTATTATTATTGGATTTAGCTTCTTTTTGCTGATTTTTGGTATGTTTTCCAGGATATGAAATCCAGGCTAGGTGGCTCTACAGAGATAGAAAGTGGGACAATGCCTTATTGGGGGATGGGTTAGGGAAGGTCAGAGGGAAATGGGGAGCCAGTAGCAGTGGGTGCAGGAAGGAAGAAAATGTTCTGGAATGGATTGTGGTTATGATTGTGCAACTTTTTATGATATGACCAAATTATTGGAGAGCATGACATGTGGATTATAAAAATTAAGAAGGTGAAAAATAATAACAGTGTAATAAAAGTAAATCATCCCCATTCTATCATTTCAGAAGGTCGCTTGTGAGCACAAAGCAATGTTACTGAAGGAAGAAGTTCAAGCTGCACTGAAAGCATCAGAAAAAGCAAGGCTCCCGGAATTGATGGAATACCAATGGGAATGTTTTCACAATTAAATAATCAGAGAAACTGGATTATATGAAGAAGATCAGGGCATCGGGACTGGACGAAGGTTTCTTAACGACCTTCGACGTGCATGAAACACAACCCGGCTTGCTGAAAGCGAAGAGGATTTGGACCACTTGCTGACGAAGCTCAGGCATTGCAGCGTGCAGCGTGGATGCCAGCTCACTGTAAAGAAGACCCAAATCTTCGCAATTGAACCGAGAGGTAACATCATGATAAGTGGAGACATAAGAACAAACAAATCTGTCTTGGAAGTGTAGTCGGAATGTTCCTTAGAAACAAGGATGGTGAGACTTCATCTCCCAGGCTTGAGATACGTTCGAAGAAGCCAGTCCCTGGAGCAGTGCTTTGTGCTTGGTGAAGGAGAGGGTCAGACAAAACGAGGAAGACCCTCCACACGAGGCATTGCTACACAAGTGGCTGCCACAATATGCTGGACCCTAACAAGGGTAAGTGAGGATGGTGCGGGAGCAGGAAATGATTGTATCTATTGTGCACAGATCGTGTCGTTGCTCTGAATTAGAACGGACTCAACAACACCTGACAACAACAATTTGTGTGTGGATGTTTTCATACACATTTCATAGTTAGGCTGCACAATCAACTCCATCAAGAACTTTTCCCATGTGCTCCTAAAAACCGTTCCAACATTGGCCCAGTCCAACCAATAAACTAGGGCACTGAGGTGAATTAAGGAGTGTGTTGAACCAAATTAATGGTTTGGGAGGCTGTAGAAATAGCCGGTATCATATTTGCATTTTAATTCATGTATCGTATCGTCAACATTTTTACCTGCATATGTATTGGGGAAACATAGTTTTCTCTTCACATATTTAAAACATTTTCAGCAAATCTTCGTATTTTTCACTTCATGAGTTGGGTTGAGAGCTACAGAGGGTAACTCAGACATAGGCTTTCTGATTCCAAGCCTCGTGCTATTTTTTATTATGTTAGTTGCCGTCTTGCCAAGACAGCCTAAAGAAGCCACTTTTTACAAAGTGAAAATATACTTTTATTGTAAGTTCTTACACACTTCTTGTAATACACTGGCCCAGATTTTCAGGTAATGCTTCATAATTGAAATTGAATTTTGATTCCTTGGCAAAAAAGGGGGGTCAGCATTTAAAAGTAAACTTTAGGTAGTGTGGTTTCTTAGCACAAAGTCCATGATGTTAAACTGATATTATCTATACAGAGGTGTAATTCAAAGACGGAATAAAATAGCCATCCATAAAAACCCTGATTTTTCTCCAGGACTCGCTGGTAATGGCGTGCAGGATGTGACTGACCTACAGAGGCCGCGAGGAAATCCATTGAATAGTACTGTTCAAATGGGTGAGAGATTTTTATTTCTAAATCAAAAACCTGAATGGCTTGCTTTCTTAACTTTCATCAGTGTACAAATTTGAGAGATTTTCCACAACACAGAAAGGAAATTAGGCCTGAACAATAAGTACCTAGGGTATTTTTTGCTCATATGATTAGAATTACTGATAAAAAGAAATTAGCTAAACATCTTCTCTTAATTCAGTTTTGCTTCAATGCTTGCCCCACACATTGTTATTCCATTTTCAGCCAAATATTCATTTTTCTTAATTCCCTCCCCAAATTATACTGCACGGATGAGGTATCCTCCTCTGTAAAGATTAACTGGCCTCAGTGAATCATAACTCTTACATTATTATAGTCATAGAGATTGTTTTAAGCAGAATGATTGTGTCAACGTGTTGGGGTTTTGTGTTCTTTTATTGCTAGTTTCACAAATAACAAGATATTTCAGTCAGTACTAACAATAGCTTGAGAGAGTTTAAGCATCTAACTTGTAAAGTTATCTCTGGGCATAAGATTTCCACCAAGACAATATTCTGATCTGGACTTAGTTGTAAGTAAGTATTCAGAGGAGACCAAGGCTCTCATTGGGAGTCACTATAAAACTGTATGCATCACAAAAATTACATTTGAAAAAAATCAGAAAGATGGAGAAATAATTAGGACTGGATGGAGAATTGATCCAGAGAGGAAGGACCTTTCAGAGGGAAACGGAAGATCCACAGAAGTCTCTGGAGATAATGATTCTGTATGCTGACCAGAGGCTGCAGCTGCTGGGGGGATAAAGGAAATTGCAAAGTTTTTGACAGTCACGTGATTAAGTGACAAAATGTTAGACATGAGGTTCCTCAAAGTATTGGCTTCCCTTAAGACATTCTTAACACGTTCACTGAATTTGGGAGTGGAGATGCTGGACAAATAGGTAAGTCATTGAAGCAAACTCTGAAGTGTTTCGATGCTTAGGAAATAGAGGACTTGTGGGGCAACACCCAACATAATACATGTGTTGAAATCCCTCCTTGGAGTGGGGAATGAAAGTGAAAAATCTCCAGTCCTTTTCTTCCCGGAATCCCTTGCTATTACAGGCACAAATGGAGGCTCTGCCTCCTGTGGGAGCACTGGGCTACTCACTGAGCTGCTAAATGCAAGGTCAGCATTTAGAACCCACCACTCGGCCGCAGGACACAGCTAAGACTGTCTGTTCCCATAAAGATTTACATGTTTCTGCGATGCAAGAAGGTGCGTCTACTCTGTCTCACAGACTCACTATGAGCCAGAGTCAGCGGAATGTCAGTGAGTTTGGAGCTGTTGAGAGGCTTTGGGTACAGCAGGGGGTGACTGGTACAGATGAGAAAAACTAATCTAGAGCGGCTCTAGTGGATGCAAAGGGCTGGCGTGATAAAATTAGACATTTGTAGAGTGTTAAATACACGTTAGCTCTCCCTTCCAGACGTTTGCCACATTCCGAAGCTATGCTGGGAAACATACTATAGAGCTAAGTAGAGTTGAGATGCTAAACAGAAATTGCTACAATTCCTAGGTACCGAGGAGACAAAGGCATACCAGATTTCAAATAAAAGTGTGAAGCAAAGGCAAACCAAATATAAAGTAAGCTTGATAAAAATTGAACCCAGCTTTGCTCCAGTTAAATTTATAGTTGGGTTATCAATCACTGACTAAATCATACCAAACAAATATACAGCCCAAAGTAAAAGCAAACCGACTGCTATCCAATTGATTCTGACTCACAGTGACCTTATAAAGTAAGGGTGAACCGTCTAAAATGAAAGGGACATCATTCCAAGCTTCTAATGTTTGCCATCCATAACATCTAGCAAACAATAAACTGTTGCTGGGTGTATTAATTTTATTTAGTCTTTATTGCTAATCCAGCTAAAGCTACTGCTGTTGAGTTGGTTCAGACTCATAAGGTCTTTGTAACACAGCTGTTAAGCACCATGCTGAAAACCAGAAGTTCAAACCCATGGGCCACTCTGCAGTGCAAAAATGTGACAGCCCACCCCATTACCAGCTTGGCAAACCTTCTGTGGGGAAGTTCTATACCATCTGTAAGGTCACTAGGAGTTGGAATTGACTTGATGAAACAATAATGCCATATTACAAATCACCACTCAACTTTAGCTCCACACTTATTTAGGTCACAAATATGAACTCGTATGACTTAACAAGTACAGTTCTTCTATTTTTACCAACTTCCATCTGATCTGGGCAGGATTTGGGTAGAGGTGACTCAGGATTTGGGTAGAGGTCAACCCAGTTTCAGCTTTCCAAAATTGCAATGTTACAAATTCTCATAACAAAGACAGGGAAACCAAAAGTTATGCTGTGTTAGTGTGGGTAAACTAGTGTGGGTAAACTAGAGTAACAAAAGCTAGGACACACATGTATAAGAAAGAGATTTATATACAAGAGCAATTGAACATGGAAGATGAACAATATCCCAGCCCAATCCAGATCAAGTCCATAAATCCGATATTAGCCCATATTTCTGATATCAATCTATAAAGTCCTCTTCAGACTCATGAAACACGTGCAATGATGCCGAATGCAGAAGATCATAGGCCAGTAGGTAGAAAGTCTTTAGATCCAGTGTCATTAGAAACATCTCAGCGCTGGCAGGGGTCTCTCTGTGGTTTGTCCAGCTTCCGAGGTCTGGTTGCATCCATGTGGCTTGTCTTCCGCACTGTCTCCCAGGGAGTAGCAGTGAGAAAGAGGTGTCTTCTTCCTCTAAGGAAGAAGTACCAAATTTCCCAGAATTCTCAGGAGGAGACCATGCCCACACAGAAGTCTCATTGGCTGTCTCCAGATTGAGAGCCTAGACTCCACCGCTACACTCTTAATCCCTAAATTGACACCAGATTAGCTGACTGCCACACATACTAAGCTTTACAAGCTCTTTTTTGGGGGCCTCAGCATATGTATGTCCCTTTGTTAACATAGAGAAAGAGCGTCATACAGCTGAACTGATGTTACACCTGTGGGGCTCAGCACACCGCTACAGCAGGCAATGAGTGGAAAATGAAATGGCTGTGTAGGAGGACATATGGGGCGGGGGTAAAACTTGTGACTTCAATGCATTACATTTATCACATCTGAAAACAAGATAATATGACCAAAATACGAATAGGAAATAACACATAGTAGAAACAGACCCACAGGTTATCACTGAAGCGTTTGTGTAGAAACTGTCAAAAAAGGCATCTCATTTGCTGGGTCAACTTTCATTGAAAACCCAAAATATGATATTTTATATAGACAATAATTTTAAAAATATGACAATCAGTCCAGAAAAAGATATAATAAATAGATAAAAAGTGTATCATTTTAGCAAGGAATGAGCATTTACAATATTAATCAGATGAAAATGAAATCTGAAAAATAAAATTAGGAACTCATTGAAACGCACATCATAGCAATGTGCATATAAGAAATCCTGACTTGGGAATTAAAGATAGCTAAGTACAAAATAGTGATACAACTGAGCAAAAGGATTAAAAAACAGATGACGGATCTGTGAGACACAGCAAAAGATATCACGTCTATGAAATTAGCGTCATCCTAGGTAGAAATCGGAACGAATGGTTCAGCAGAAACATTTCACGAGAAATACATGATAATTCCTTTAAATGTGGGAGCAGGACAAAAACATCCCACAAGTCCTCAATGAAGCCGCCGCAAGGTGAACGCAAGAGCAACAAGAGGTTGAACTTTTCAGCATAAAGCATGAAAGCCAGAGTGTTTATCTACTGGGATCAAAAAATGAGTCAGCAATACTCCAAGGAGTCACACAAATGTTGTGTCTATATGAAACATGCAAATACATTGCTCGAGGGGGCACCATTAGTCCTTATACCATGTCCTTCTCTCAAGAATAGTCATAGATCAGGTAGGAGATCAGTCCACTGTGGCATTCCAGTAGCATCATGAATTCATTTGAAATTTGTAAAAAAATAATTCTCATGTGTAAAGCATACGCCGGATGGGGTAATTTTCTACTGGAGCAATTTTTCTTTACTGCAATTTTGTACTACAAGTCATATGGGAAAGTTCCTGAAGACAGTTTTGATTGCCGCCACTGGAGGGAAAATATTACTGGATTTACTAGGTGCTACCTCGGATTTTTGCTAAGCATCACACAGTGTACAAAACAGATCTCCACAACAAAGAATTATCCAGCCCCAAAGTCAATAGTGACAACTCTGAGAAACACTGTTGTAAGCTTTCTCCTCTCGTTACTGCCCTGCCACTCAATACACTTAGCTCGATCATAGAGCCCTACCAGATGTGAAAGTTTGTGAGAGAAGACAGTGTGCTGAAATAGCTGTCAGTGAGTCTGTCTGCATCTGTTTGGGGAGGTTACTACAGAAAGATAACATTTAGTCTAGCTGACTTAATCAGTCCAGATTCAAATGCACAATGAAAGAAGGCCGCCTAGATTGGCCCATTCCCAAGATTGCAGGTCTAACCCTCGTAATCCATAGGGATTTTATTGGCTGATTTTCAGATGAGGATTACCAAGCCTTTCTTCCTCATCTTGCTTCATCTGAAAGACCAACTGAAAACTATTTAGAATCAAAAGAGCATGCAAGTTCCGTGGACATCTGGGTAGTAACTGTATCTGAGGTGCTTTGCCCAGGAATCAACCTTAGGCTTCCTTCCTGGAAGGCAAAGACACAACACGGAATCACTCCCTCATCACATGGGTTTATTTCTACACAAAATAAAAAGCCATTGAGATGATCTCATTTTCTGGCTTAATTGTTAGATTACTCATGCAATTTCTATAAATCCTATCACCCATTACTAAAAGATAACTATACTCTCGGGCAATCATTCAGACTTTTTTCCTCACGTGTTTGTCTGATTAGGAGATTACAAATCAAAATGTTCGTGCGTGTCAAAATGAAAAGGAAGCTAGCATTGTTACAGTGAGGGAGAGTCAGAATGGAAACTTTCATTTAATTGTTTATGAGGTCATTTTAGTAGCCTAAAATTTTGACAGATCTTTCGTTCACAAATGAGTAGCCGAGTTCCTGGTCTTGTTGATTGGAATGTTAGGCATTCATGTGAAGACTGTCACTTAGCTCTTGAACAAATCTTCCTCTACGAAAAGATAATAATTCTGAAATTACTATGCCTGGTGTCACTTATGCAAGTAGGACACAAAGCAGAGGCATTTAATTATTCTGAATACAGTCAACTCAACAAGTTAATTTTCTTAAAGCATGAATTTACCTCTTTAGTTCAAATGGTCAACTGGAAGCCTTCATAACCTTGTACCCCTGCCCTGCCCGGGGGATCCTACCTTATCCATGGCGCCTGACAACAGTGCCAGGGGTCCAGACCGAGCCAGTCTTTCTCTGTGCCCTGACCAAGCGCTGTCAGTCTCTTGTTCTAGGCAGCACCCATCCCCAGAGAGGACCACTTTGCCTGCAGGCTTCCCTTTGGCATGCAAATTATGGTGACATCAGACAGAGGTAGAGCTGGAACCTACTGAGAGCTGTTCACTTGGGCTTTTTCCCCATGGAAGGAAAGAATCTATTTTTATCTTGGAAGCTATTGGATTGAAAAAAATGAACGCAGCCAGGTAGTTTGGGGACTACAACTATAATGGCTTATTTTACTCCCTCCTCTTTTGTAGGAATAGACAATGACCTTCCCCAAACAGTAGTGTAAGAATGGTTGACTTTCCTAAGTCCACCTTATCAGTGACCAAAACGCCAGTCTTTCCTATGTCTACACTGTGCTGAGGATAATTACCTTTATTCAAACCATCAGTCTGTATTTACGAGCATTCCCAATTTGACTCTTGATAGGATTTCTGCATTCAAGGGATGGTGAGTCTGGTTGTAAGGTCAGGACAAACCTCAAACAATGGATGTGATAAAACGCTCAGGTGAAAAGAAGAAAGTAAAAAAGCAGAAAGAGAAAAGTAAAGAGAATAACGAGCAAAGAATACATTAACATTAACTTATAAAATTGGTAATTTATTAGAAGAGTGGATCTGATTTTACATCTTTCTTAGCCAAGAGGTGATGAGATTTCTGTTTTGTCAAACATAGTACCCAGACCCTTAAGTGTAAAGAGAGAATACGTGTGTATCTTATCTGGTCTGGGTAGCTATCTCACTTTGGGCAGGTATAACGTATTGCAGTGAAGGAAATAACCAGGGCTATGAGGTACCTTCGTGACACAAGCTGGCATAACACTATCAGGGGTCGTGACCACTGTGCACAAGCTGGCATAACACTATCAGGGGTCGTGACCACTGTGCACAAGCTGGCAT
>NW_022103928.1:50447564-50524776 GCF_000313985.2 Echinops telfairi
CGTGACCACTGTGCACAAGCTGGCATAACACTATCAGGGGTCGTGACCACTGTGCACAAGCTGGCATAACACTATCAGGGGTCGTGACCACTGTGGAGATCTGGAAACCCTTCTCTAGTCAAAGGAAAAAGCTGCAAGTGCAAGTCCAACATTGGCACACTATCTAATACTGGAAGTGCCTATAAATCTTTAATTATTTTAACCTAAATTTCCCACCTTAGAAATATTGGCAATGACACAAATTATTTACAAATGTAGTATGAGCCAAATTAAATATACCCACAGCTGTAAGAGTCAAATGATAATTAAAGCATAGATAGATGTTTGTTTAGAAAGGATGGCAGTTCCACAGGACTGTAGCACTGTGTGTGGCCATGGGAGGAGACAGGAGAGACAGGGAGCACATGATCAGAAAGGACTAGGTTCTACTGGAACCTGCAGACACTGGGAGGGAATGTGCACTGTGATCAAAAGTGATACAGAATTTTACAGAGCAAAATGACATGAAAAACTTACATTTTGAACATCTTTCTGCCTAGGTGTAATTTGAAGCATAAATTTAAGTGGGTCAAACTGATGTCCGGAGAATAAGTTATGAAATTGCGGCAGCCTTTAAATACTTAAATATCACTCTGTGATATTTTTCATATATCATATACCATTATATCTGCATGGGGATGCTACAGACCGAGCAGTATGGGTCCTGTGTGGGTTCACTATAAGTAGGAACTGGTTCAGCTTCACCTAAAAACAGCATATACATATATTTATACATGTATTTATATATGCATGTATATAAATACACATGTATGCATATATAGAAAGACACGTACACTTACAAATATAAGTAAAAATATTGCTATAAAATCATGAAACTATTAAACAAAAATATCAAAATGTGAAACTCTGATTTCCTCACCTAGCCTCCATCTAAGTGGGCACATGGCTGAAGGTGGTGCTTCTACCTCTGTAACCATTCCCTGAAGAATGTTGTGCTCTTTGACGTCGTCCATGTCCAAATGATCATTTGGGCATCCCAAGGGACTCAATTCATATGCATTGCTCTTGGGAACAAAAAGAAGTCTGAAGGGCCAAGATCAGGGCTGTAGGGTCGATAGAATAAGATTTTCCCATGACAGCCTTTGGGACATTGCCATGACGGGGGGAAAATAAATTATTTGTTACAACTTTCCTGACTTTTCACTAACTAAAAAAGTTTAAAAATTGTTTAAAACCTTTTCCTAATAAACTCCCGTGACTTTCCTGTATCCTTTTAGAATGTATATCAAGATCACACCTTCGGATCCAAAAGCCTAATGGTCGTAACCTTCAGAGCTGACCTCCCTTTCTTAAATTTAACTAAGTCAGCATACCACCTCAGAAGCCACTGTTCTGATTGAAGCTATTTTGAAGGCACTTAAATGAGATGGGGCTTGGTGTAATGGTTATGCTTTGGGCTGCAATCATCGTGGTTGGCAGTTCGAAATCATCAGTAGCCCTGCAGGAGAAAGACTACACTTTCTATTCCCATAAGCAGTTACAGTCTAGGAAACCCACTGGGGATCACTCTAAGTTAGCATTGACTCGATGGGACAAGTACCATTCTGTCTGGAGTAACCCTGAGCAGCGATGAACTGGGACCTGGATGGCTAGATTTTCTTTTTTTATTTCACTGTTTTATTAGCGCTTCGCCCACATATCATTCAATTCAATAATCCAATCATATCAAGAAGAGTTGTAAAAAGTATCACCACATTCAATTCTAGACCATTTTAAAAAAATCATTTTATTGGAGGCTCATACAACTCATCACAATCCATACATACATTAATTGTGTAAAGCATATTTGTACATTCATTGCCCTCATCATTCTCAAAACATCTGCTCTTCACCCAAGGCCCTGTCATCAGCTCCTCATTTTTTCCCCTTCTTCCTGCTACCCCCTCCCTCATGGCTCTTTGATAATTTACAAATTATTATTTTGTCATATCTTGCACTGTCTGATGTCTCCACCTACTTTTCTGTTGTCCTTCAACCAGGGAGGAGGTGATATGTAGATCCTTGTAATTGGTTCCCCCTTTCCAACCCACCCTCCCAGTATCGCCACTCACACCACTGGTCCTGAAGGGATCGTCCGCCCTGGATTCCCTGTGTTTCCAGTTCCTATCTGTACCAGTGTACATCATCTGGTCCAGCTAGATTTGTAAGGTAGAATTGGGATCATGATAGTGGGTGGGGGGGAGGAAGCATTTAGGAACTAGAGGAAAGTTGTATGTTTCACCGTTGCAACATTGCACGCTGACTGGCTTGTCTCCTCCCCGAGACCCTTCTGTTTAGGGATGTCCAGTGGCCTGCAAATGGGCTTTGGGTCTCCATTCTGCACTCCCCGCCCCTCATACATTATGATAAGATTTTTTGTTCTGATGATGCCTGATACCTGATCCCTTCGACACCTTATGATCACACAGGCTGGTGTGCTTCTTCCGTGTGGGCTTTGTTGCTTCTGAGCTAGATGGTCACTTGTTTAGCTTCAAGCCTTTAAGACCCCAGATGCGATATCTTTTGATAGCCGGGCACCATCAGCTTTCTTCACCACATTTGCTAACGCACCCACTTTTTCTTCAGCAATTGTGTCGGGAAGGTGAGCGTCATAGAATGCCAATTTAATAGAAGAAAATATTCTTGCAATGAGGGAGTACTTGAGTGAAGGCCCAATGTCCATCTGCTACCTTAATACTAAACCTATAAATATATCCACATAGATCTATTTCCCCAGCGTCATATACAAATATATTTAGATATGTACATGCCTTTATTTAGACCTCTATAAATGCCCTTTGCCTTCTAGCTCTTTCCTCTATTTCCTTTGACTTTCCTCTTGTCCCACTATCATGCTCAGTGTTCATTTGGGTTTCGGTAATTCCTCTTGGTTACACTACCCTTCATCATGCCCTACCATGCCTCCTACATACTCCTCACCACCGATTTGGATCACTTGTTCCCTTGTCCCTGGGTTTGTTAACATCACTACCTTTGCCCCCACCTCCTCCTCTCCCATGCCCTCCCAGAACTGTCGGTCCTGTTGTTTTCTCCTCCAGATTGTTCATCCAGCCTATCTTATTAGACAGACCTGTGGAGATAATAGCATGCACAAAAACAAGATAGAGCAAAACCGATCAACAATGTACAACAAAACAGCAACAACAACAAAACAATGACAAAACAAAACACAAGAAAAAAGAAAAGCTTGTAGTTAGTTCAAGGACTATTTATTGGCCTTTAGGAGTGTTTTCCAGTCCAGTCTGTTGGGGCACCAAGCACTGGCCCCAAAGTCCACCTTCGGCATTCCCTGGGGACCTCGCCACTCCATTCCCTTGCTGTTCTGTTGCACCCCCTTAGTGTTTTGCCTTGGTGTGGCATGATCACATTGGGTGCAATTCCCACACTGTGTCTCCATTGTTGTCCCCTGTAGGGCTATGGGTCAGTGAGGGATGTAGTGTCTCATAGGGGGGCCAGCCATATGGTCTTCTCTATGGACTGGCTGCTCTGAGAGGGAACATTGTCCTCAAGGCCTGGTGGGCCAGGATGTGTTCCACTCTCTCCTCCTCCCCCTTCGTCTGTTCCCGTGTGCTCCGATAAGATATGTCCCTCTCCCAGAGCTACAGATTCAGTGGCGTCCTCTGAAATAAATTCTTCTGGGGGGAGGGGCAGGTGTCCACGTTGTTGGGATTGGGGCAGTCCCCTCAGACCTCTCCACTGGTTCCCTACTCCATGCCAGCATATTGCATTCACATCTTGGAGCACTGTGTTGATGTCTGATCCCTCTTTCCCTGTGGAGATATAAACAATACCCTCCTCTTGGGTGGGTTCGTGCCTTGTGCCCCCGCTACCCATTTCTTTTTTCTTCTTCTTATTATTTTTATTTTTTTGTCCCTTTCCCCATCTCGTTTTTAGTTGTCTAACATATGTATCCCTGTATTTGGTCTGGTCCCTGCCATACTACCTGGTCCTCACCCCAGGAATGTTTGTATACAGTAGCTTTTTCCCTATGCCCATTTTGCTTTTTTTTTAAAGCTTACCTCAGTGGACTCATGTTGTACTTGTCCTTTTGTGCTTGGCTTACTTTGCTTAGGATTATTTCCTCCAGTTCTTTCCATGCAGCGGTGTGCTTCATACGTTCATCACTGCATTTTCGTGATGGTAGTACTCCATCATATGTATGTACCACAGCTTTTTAATCCACTTGTCAGTTGATGGAAATTGGGTTGCTTCCAACTCCTTGCAATTGTGAACTGTGCTGCAATGAACATTGGAGCACAGATGTCTGGCCTTGGCTTGTTTCTTGCCTCTTCTGGGTATATGCCCAGTAGTGGGATTGGCTGCGTCGTGTGGTAACTCAATTTCCATCTGTTTTAGATATCGCCAGATCGATTTCCATAGTGGCTGTACATACCTACAGGTCCACCAGCAGTGGATGAGAGGTCCTGTCTCCCCACAGCCCCTCCAACACTTGTTGCTTTCTGCTGTTTTGAATTTGGCTATCTTTGAGGGTGTTAGTTGGTACCTCATTATTATTTTAATTTGCATTTCTCTTATGGCTAAAGATCAGGAACATTTTCTCATATGTTTGTTGGCCATTCGGATTTCTGCCCCTGTGAAATTTCTCTTCAGATCCATTGCCCATCTCCTCAGTGGGCAATTAGTTTTTTTTCTTTTTGGAAGCTATCAGAGTATTGTAGATTTTAGTAATAAGGCCGTTGTTTGATGTGTCATTGCTAAAGATGCTTTCCCAGTCTGTAGACTCTCTTATTACTCTCTTGACGTGAACTCTTTCTATATACACAGGTGTATTATTTTCAGTATGTCCCATTTGTCAATTTGTGCCTTCTCTGTGTTTGTGCCCTTCCCTATTTCTGATAGCCTATGTATTCCCTGTGTCAAAGTTCTCAAGTTGGTCCCAATTCCCTCATTGATGGCCCTAATCGTTTGGCATTTAATTTCAAGGTCTGTGATTCTTGAATTTATTCTTGTGCATGGAGTGAGATAAGGGTCTTGCTTCGTTTTTCTGCAGGTAAATATCCATTTTCTCCAGCACCACTTGTTAAAGATGGCATCTGCTTCCCATTGGATATTTTTGGGGCCCTTATCAAAGATCAGTTGTCTGTATGCTGATGATTTTACTTCTGGGTTTTCAGTTCTTTTCCATTGGTCTGAATATCTGTCATTGTACCAATACCATGTAGTTTTGACAACTGTGGCTGTATAGTATGTGCTAAAGTCAGGTAAAGCAAGCCCTCCCACTCTGTCCTTCTTCTTGAGGAGTTCTCTGCTAATTCTGGGCTTCTTCTTCCTCCATCTGAAGTTGGTAATCAGTTTTTCCATTTCTTTGAAGAAAGATGAAGGTAATTGTATGGGGATTGCATTAAACTTATATAGTGTCTTAGGCAGAACTGACATCTTTACTGTATTGAGTCTTCCAATCCACGAGCATGGGATATTCTTCCATTTGTTGAGGTCACTCTTGGTTTCTTGTAATAGTGTTCTGTAGTTTTCCCCATATAGATCTTTTGTTCTTTTAGTCGGGCATATCCCTAGATATTTCAATTTGTGTTTGGCTATTATGAAGGGTACCACATTTTTATCTCCTCTTCTGTGGTTTTATCCGATGTGTATAGCAGTCTGATGGACTTATGTTTGTTGATCTTGTATCCTGCCCCTCTGCCAAACTCCTCTATTGCTTCCAGTACTCCCCTTATGGAGCTTTTGGGATTTTCCATATATAAAATCATATCATCTGCAAATAATGATAGTTTCACCTCTTCCTTCCCCAGATGAATACCTTTGATGTCTCTTCTTTGCCTTATGCTGTTAGCTAAAACCTCCAGCACGATATTAAAATAGAGTGAGGACAAGGGGCATCCTCGGCTGGTCCCCTTTTTCAGTGGGATTGTGTTAATCTTTTTTCCACTGACTACAACGTTGGCTGTTGGTTCTTCATATGTAGCTTGTATTGTCTTGAGGAATTTTCCTTACATTCCTATCTTCTCAAGTGTCTTAAACAGGAATTGATGTTGGATGTTGTCGAATGCTTTTTCTACATCTATCGATATTACCATGTGGTTCTTATAGTTTTTCATGTCAATGTGGCAAATGATACTAATGGTCTTTGATATGTTGAACCATCCCTGCATCCCTGGTATGAATCCCACTTGGTCATGGTGAATTATTTGTTTTATATACTTTTGTATTCTATTGGCCAATATTTTGTTCAGGTTTTTTGCATCAATGTTCATTAGAGATATTGGTCTGTAGTTCTCTATTCTTGTGGGACCCATCCCCACAAGAATGACTGAGAGTGGTAGCAGGAGTGATGGATGAAGAGGGAATTGAATATGCTCAGTTCACCAAACTCACTTTTCCACCTGCCCAAACAGCAGGAATAGCCCCCACCTGTTCTTGCCACCTAGACAAAGTCCCCGGAGTCTGATCCAGAGCCATGTCCTCTGCCTCACCTGCCTGTATGCCTCCCATAGCCCAGTGCTGAAAGAGTTTGAATCTGGGGTCTTTAAAACCATTAGGTAGTGTGTTAGGCAGGGTTCTCTCTATATATATAGGTTTACACAGCAAGAAGGAATAGAACTGCTAATTAGTCCACACAGCAGTACAGATGGTTCAGTTCAATTCACTTCCATGGAAGAGTTAATATACTGGAAGTCCTTCAACTCATGTGGGCTTCCAGGTTCAGGGTCAAGGAAGCAGACAGCAGAGTCTTCTCTGGGGCAAGGCAAGCAGAGTGCTCACAGGCAGCAAGCAGTGGGGTGGGACACCAACAGTCAGCAGCTCAAGAGCTTAGTGAAGCAGGCCTGGATGCGCAAGCAATGCAAGGTGACAGAATCCGCCAGCCTCAAACTCAAGCGATGCACGCACCAGCAGCATGGCAAAGCAGGTCTCGAAGGAGCCTCAAGCTCTAGCAACTCGATCCACAGATTGACCTGGCCCACAGAGAGTGTAGCTCACAGGTTGGGGCAGAGAACGAGCTATAGTAGCAGCAGGCACGCTCCAGCACAGATCACCAGAGAGCAAGAGAGAGGGGGGTGGGACTTGCAGAGCCATTTATCTCTTGCCCTCCAATCAAGCTGACCTCATTAATCCCACATGTTTGTACTGGCCAGGTTGGCACAATACACCTACCTGTCACAGGTAGAAATAACAAACAAAGGGAGAAATGATATTTCTTTTAAATAAAACACAATTCTTAAGAGAACATGTCCAAATGGATATGAAGAGATGCATACTTCAATAAGTTTAGATGCTTAAAGCATTGCTGGTGATAATAAAACCCGAAATCGAATTCACTGCCATCAGATCGACGCTGATACATAGTGACCCTATTGAATAGGGGAGAGCTGCCCCTGTGAGTTTCCAAGATCGTAACTCTTTATAGGAGCAGACAGACATGTCGTTCTCCAGTGGAATGGTTGGTGGTTTTGAACTTCTGACCTTGCGGATCACAGTCGAACATGTCTCATTTGATTGAAGCTGTGATCATTGTTGTACCCTGTCTTTTGGCACTCTGATGGTGTATTGTTACATATTGAGCTGCTAACCATAAGATCAATTACTTGAGCCCACCAGACCCCCTATGGGTCTGTCTAGTCCTGTAAAGATTTAGAAGTCTCAGAAACCCCAGCGGGCAGCTCTACCCTGTCCTACAGGACTGCTGAGTCGAACTGACTTGATAGCAGTGGTGTCTTCTTTGTGCCCCCAAACACAGCTTATACTCCCAAACATGTTGATCTAATTCCAACTACTTTCTCTTATATCTCAATACAAGAAGAAACCAAAAACCCACTGTCACAATCACTTCCAACTCAAGTGCTTTCATACCACAGAATTGAGCTGCTCCTTTGGGTTTCCCAAACTCTAAATCTTTACAGTGGCAGAAAACCTCATCTTTCTCTGGCAGGATGGTTGGTGGGTTCGAACTGCTGACCTTGTGATTAGCAGTCCAATTCATAATTGATCATATCAGCAGGGCTCTTTAGGTCCCAGCAGGTTGAGAAAATCAGTACAAACAAATCATAGTGTACACAAGTAAAATTTTCTTTTCAGATTAGTACAGTTTACTCAACTTGAAAATATTCAGTCTCTTTAGAAAAAGAAGAAGGAAAGAGGGTGAACAATTAGTTGCCCTGATTTTCACCAGTTCATGGAGACCCCACGTGTGGCCGCAGTGGTGGAACTTTGTTCTAGGGGTTTCAGTGACGGCGTTCTCAGAAGTCAATTGGCAGGCCTTTCTTCACAGGTGTTTCTCATGAACTGAAACCTGTGAGATTTTGATATCAGCCATTGGTGCTGGTATTTAAACCACTCGGAGATTTCTTTACATTTCTTAGAGATAATAAAAATAAACAAAATTTTAACAAGATCAGGGACCATGATAAAGCGAGTGCATATAGACTCTGAAAGGTCCAAACAACAGAGATGAAGCACTGAAGTTCAACGCCTAACCAATTCAAGATTAAAGATATCAATGAAAACAGTGCCCTGGAGAATAAAATAATTTTGTCACAAAGTGGACAATTTTTTAGCTACATAGTGAAGCATACACCCTGGAACACTAAATTTTCAAACACTCTTGAGTAATCTAAGCAGATTAAGTAAGAGGCGTTTTGTCATAGAGATAATCAGCACAAGAAATATCTATGAATTTACACTGCCCTTTATTATGCAGTAGATGCTCAATAAATGCTGGTCTACTGACAGAGCATTCTCAAGTGAGTACAATTAGACCTGCAGGGAATTCACAATTAACTATTGGTCACCTATTGCTAACGCTAATCAATCCCCCAAGCCCTTGAAAAAGAGGCTTTGACAGACTACTTGGCCCTGTGGTTTAAACACATCATTAGGGTCTCCCTCCGGGGTACCACACTGACTTCATCAGTTAACAGATTTAGCGTGATTATCTAGCTCATTACCCAAAAGTGGTCACCTTCCTTGGTACCATAGCCCAAACAGCTGCTCACAAAGCAGGCCCTTCTACTCAGCACAGAAGGCTAGTGTTTCTTAATAGTCTGATGAGAGGCAATCTTTGTAGCTGTGTGAGGTTCCAGGGAGGATTCTGCTTCTAAGTATGGCTGTATCTGTCTGTCTACACCAACGGTTCTCAATCTGTGGGTCGTGACCCCTTTGGGGGTCGAATGACCCTTTCACAGGGGTCTCCCAATTCATAACAGTAGCAAAATTACAGTGATGAAGTAGCAATGGAAAGAATTTTATGGTTTGGAGGGGGAGGTGTCACCACAACATGAGGAACTGTATTAAAGAGTCAAGGCATTAGGAAGGTTGAGAACCACTATTCTACACCTTCCTACAGAATCAAAGACATGGTATAACCCATGTAAATTGCTCACTACCATTCAGTAACTAGAGTTTGGGCTTTTAAAGATTGGATTCCTAGAAGTTATTGTCACTATTATCATACTGTTTCCATGTATTTATATTACTTTTATGGATAAAAAGATATTGTGTAAACTTAGATTGCTCTGGCATCAGATAGAGACTGAGTTCAAGTTGGATTCTCCTTCTACATTTGAGAAAGTATATTACATTATTTTTATATTTTTTCATCCATAAAATGAAGATAATTAAATAGCATATGTCCTATAGGATTGTGAGTGTTGACTGAAATAATGTGTAAGGAATATTTTACAGGATATGTACTAGACACTCACTGATGGAAGGTAATATGTGATCTTTATATCATGAGAAATTACATTATCAAACTAAGATAAAAGGCATGCAAAGAACCCATCACAATGCCTTAAATACAGTCCCTCCTAGTAAAAAAAAAAGTGCTATATTACTACTATTAACCATAGTTTTACATATTGAATTAGTATTAATAAGAGTAGTTTTTTTGTTATTGATCAAAAGGCATATGGCTAGTAAATGACTAAGCCAGTATGATTTATTCAATATCTATATCCCTAGCACCTTACATCGTGATCCTACTGCTACCTAATGCTGATGGTTCTGTGGCATAAGCCTTGTGCTACTGGCAGCGAGGTCTGCAGTTCACAACCACCACATACTGCATAGGAGACAGGTGAGGCTCTCTGCCAAACCCTGCAGAGAGTGACTATGATTCAGAATCACCTCCAGGCTGTGGGTTTGGCCTCTTACAAAGAGGCACAACACTGTAAAATAAATAGTACAGAAATACAAGAATAATACAACAAAAGACAATTGGCCCCAGAGCTTCACAGGGCAAAAAACGTTAAGCATGTTAAGGCAGAAATAAAAATCCAATAATGTTTTTAGAAATGTGCCTGGCAAGTAATTACAAGCCTTCATAAAGGGAGGATTCCCAGCTTGTCACGACTGACGTAGTTGCTCTTCAAGATGCCCCAAGAAACATCCTGGAAGGCCCAGGTGTAAGGTTCCTGGGAGCCACACCTCAGACCAGATCCCTACCAACTAGCTACACTGTACTTGGGTCCGTTTCCAGCAGATTCAAAATAAGTCACATAAATGATCCTGAAACCAATATCTTCAGCATACAAATCAACTCCTAAAAGCTGAAGTGTTCCTCTCCCCGAACTAGCCCATGGTTGCATAATTATCTCTTTGTAGTGGGTGTTTCACTCTCTGACCTAGATCACCTTAAGACCCAGGTAGATGTTGTTACTTCCTCCGTGGCCCCAGAACCTAGCCAGCACTTGGCACACGCGCAGTAATTGTTAAATGAATCAATAAACCAATACCTGGATGAGCAGATCTTTAGAGGCAGTCAAAAAGAGCAGAAATCTAAGCTGAATATATATTCAAGGAGCAGCAGGGGTTCAGTGGTAGAATCCTCCTCCTCCGTGCTGCGTATTCTTTAGATTAGATTATATCCTTGGAAACCTCGTGGGATAATTGTTCTGTGTCCTAAAAGATCGCTATGAGCCAGAACTGAGTCCACAGCAATGGGCAGGAGCCTCTTGCATGCAGTCACCAAGCGCACCCATCAGTAAATGGTGTGTGTTGCGATGATGCTGAACAGGCTTTAGTGAAGCTTGGAAGAAAGGTTCGGTGATCTGTGTTTGAAACCAACAGCTAATGCAAAGAACCAGAGTCCACAGCAGTCCAATCCTGCTGTAAATGGGGTCACCAAGGGTTGGAGCAGTCATGAGTCAGGGTCCCCATATGTCAAGGTAGCCATGAGTCAGCTGACAACAGCGTCCCCAGCAAAGTTCTATCCATGTGAAGAATTTAAGGGTTCTCACTAAGGAAAAAAAAGTTGGTCAAATAGTTTTATGTCAGCCGTGATCCTTAATACAAGTGTTGAGGAGTCATAGATTCATTTTTAGGAAGACGGAAGGAGTAGGTTTGATTACAAGTGATAAAGTAGATGTGTTTTTTCCAAGTCATGTGAAAAGGAGGACTAAAGTTATGTTTTCAGCACGGGCATATTCTTTTGGGTTCAGAAGAAAATATGCCTTGGCTTGCTGTCACTCTAGATCATCTCTTTGCCTTTCCACTCTTCTTGCAGAAGAGTACGCCAAAGTGGCAAAGCGTTCTCCTCCTCTGAGAATAACAGGGGAAACCGGCCTCCTTCAAATCAGTCGCAGGATAAATTGTCCACCACTGCCGTTCTCGCAGGACACGGCTGTACTATCAGGTCTGTCACTCTGTGGGATCAGGGCGGAGAACAATCACAACAGAACAGCAAAACGTATCCAAGTGGAATGCTGTGGGAGTTATCACCGATTTCTCCAATTAGAGTTGGAGCCTCGCAGCTTCACCTGAAACCCACCTGCCAGGGAATAGTATCAGTCCCGTTAGATATATGATAGCGTTGTCCTAAATACTCACTCCTGACATGGAAAGTTTAAGGCTTATTTAGACTTTAACCCAAGGCAGCTGATGCTGCATAAGCAAAGGATTTGATTGTTGTCCCAGATATCAACATGGACTACTGTACCAAGTGCTCAGAGCAGACCGATAGCAAATTGTTACTGACCTGAAGTATTACCAGTTGTGTATTGGCTATAAGGTGTTGTGAGGATTTAGCTACCATATATGAATGCCATTCCTATAGTTTATACTATCCCTTATGAATATATGAGCTATATATCCACCTATTCCCGCAAATGATTTTCTGTAGTTAATGCAATGTAACAAAGTCTGAGTTATATTAATTTCCGGGGGAACTAGTTTAGACTATTTTTAATTGCTTTTGAGATCTATAGCACCATAATGCAAAAGCTTACAAATTCACCAAATATTCATGATTACAAAAAGCCTGGAAATGTATATGTGGGATTAGACATTGAAATAGTAAAATCCCATAGGTTTGTAGTGTTAACATGTTTCCATTTAAGAGGAAACATGATATTAAACTTTAAATAAATTAGAGATTTGCAATGCTTCTCTTCAGAATGAGATAACATTATCTTACATAAAAAATGCCTTAGTCTGAGATACTATTTTATAAAGGAGAAAATGTTGGAATAGTCTACCGTACAGGATTTTGGTTCAGAAAGGTAACTTTAGGCTGTGGAGAAGATAGACTGATAAATTTGACAACAAAAAATCCAAATTAAGTGAACACACAGAAGGGAAATTCAACGAAACAAAATAAAATGCAAACCTTGTGGCAAGGAGAACTACATGGCTAGCTAAAAAATCAGTAAATAAAAGGAAAATAACAAAATGTAAAATAAATGCAATTCATATTACAAATAAATGACTAATTTCTTTAATGGATTCTCAACTTTCTGAAGAGGAAGGGCCCAAATGAAAAATAGGCAGAGAGTATAAGCAAACAATTTTCTGGGGGGAAAAACATAATATTTCAAAAAAGAAGTTTAAGGCAAACAAAAGAAAACTGTGACAGAATTTTCTAGGAGTTAGGACAGTGGTTCTCCACCTTGCTCAGTTCCTCATGTGGTGCTGACCCCCAACTGTAACATTATTTTCATTGCTACTTCATCACTGTAATTTTGTCACTGTTATGAATCGTCATGTAAATATCTGATATGCAGGATGTATTTTCATGGTTACAAATGGAACATCATGAAAGCATAGTGATGAATCACAAAAACAATACGTAATAATATGTTGTGAAATATTTATTTCTAATGACAAATAAATGAAATTTTGTCTTGAAGCATGGTGTACCATGGTGTACCCTTCACGCAGGGTACTCGTATGTGGGAGGATCTGCATTGCATGTGGGCGGACCTACCCGGAGATGGAGAGAGGAGCAGTGTCTCGGTTCCTAAGACCATCGGAAAGATGTTTTCTGATGGTTCTAGGCAACCCCTGTAAAAGGATGGTTCAACCCCCAGAGGGGTCACCACCCACAGGCTGAGAACTGCTGAGTTAGGATGATCAACATGCAACTGTTTGGTAATGCAGGATGTTAATACAACCGAAGGAAAACAATTCCATTTCTGATGATAAAATGTTAAAATCCTTATGAAAGATAGAATCTTTCAGAATTACAAATGAATTTATTTTGGGACCAACCAATTCCTATTTTGGGAATTTATACTAAATGTACAGCTACAGAAGTATAAAACAACATTTATGTGAAATTATCCTTTCAGCATTAATCAACACAAAATATGTAACATAACTATGTTCTTTTATTGGACACTGCTTAAATGGGAAATGTCCATGGCAGGGAATACCATGTAGCCATAACCATACAACAGAAGTTGACCATATACCTGTGTGGACAGAAATGACAAGGTGCCCAAAGTCACTACAATGTATGTAAACTGAAAAACTGAAAAGCTACACAAAACAAATATAGCTAATTCCCTTCTCATGAAGGTGAGGTAGCAAGAATGAACAGAGGGGAATAAAAGGAAAAGTTTTCAAAATATGCCTTTCTATCTAATTTTCTTTTGGCAGGATGCAAATATGTCCATTCAAAAATAAGTTTAAAATCTCAAGTGGAATCTGTACTTCAAATAAAAAGCAGGAAGCACCACTTCTGTTGGGAAATTCTTTCCATCAGTATCTCTCTAACCATTCCAATTCCCAAATCAAGGATTTCTAACATGCTATTTCCTGATGAATTCACTTTCATATCACATTGTCCACGTAAATATAGACTAGCAATGACTTTTCCTCCTCTCGTGTCTATGAATGCCATGATGGTAATGGATTATTTTGCAAATGCTGCTATGATTCTGAATTAAAACTTCTTATACAAAATGACAACTAGGTGCAGTCCACAGACGTCAGACACAGTTAATGTGTTTGACTACTAAGAGAAAGTTTGGAAGTCGGAGTCAGCCCAATAGTGCTTTGGAAGAAAGGGCTGGCGATCTATTTTCAAACAGTTAGCCATTGACAGTCATATAGAGCATGTGTCACCCTGGGAGTCGACATCAACTTGGTGGCAACTGCTTTTGTGATCATTACTTATAGTGGCGTAAGTATGTGTGTCCTGTTAGTTCCTTTGGCTGATAGGAAAATGAGTAACTCGATGTTCTTTTTTATGTTAACAGTCTTATTGGTATATAATTCCCGTGCGATAAAATTCAGTGGTTTAAATATATCAAAGGGCATTGTGCAATTATCACAATCAATTTTAGAACATTTTATTCATTCTTGTACCCATTATTCTTAAATCCCCACTACCCTCCCCTGCCATAATCCAAAACAGTTATTAATCTAGTTACTGTCTATATGTATTACCATCCTGTATTTTATATAAAGAAAATTATGCCAAAAAATTCCAACAACAAAAGAAGACACAGAAAAACCTTGCTTCAAAAAAAAAATGCACAAGACAGTAGAATCTAGAATATATATATTTTTTAAAGGCCAAAAGGAAAACAAATGATTATATGCCAAACTTTAACCTAACTATGGCTGCAGTAATTCACCCTCAAATGCAATCTGCTTGAAGGCAAGACCATTCACTTAATTATTTTGCATCTTTTCAAAAACCTGTAGTAAGTACACACTAACTTTATGATGATAAAAGGAAAATCGGTAACAGTTGATGTCAAAGTTATATTGTATTGCCAACAAATCTGCATCAAAGGAAGATCAATAATATGTGACAAGTGCAATTCAAGTGAACGTGGAAATGATTTTTGCACTAGCATGTTCTTCAGAACATGCAGACTTCATGCTCAGGTGGCCCAGACGTTGTCAGACTCCCCTAACAGCCTCTAGAAGCTAGCCCCGTCCTGCTGCAAAGTTTAAATAGTGGATTGTTTCTAAAAGGAGAGAGATTGCCCAGAAACCAATAACAACTCTGGGCCCACCAGTCAAGGCGGAACGCTGAGTCCTCTATTGTACCCTTTGCTAATGATATAGGCTGCCCATTTCCTTAACAAGCCGGGTTTGTTCACTGGAAAATGTAGCAAATAATTTCAAGGTTATGTCACTCTTGGCAAACACAGTGATGCTGGTGGAAAAAGGAAGTTTTCAGAGCAAAGCAAAGACTGAAATCTTGTTTGGAAGCACCAGCCTACAAAGCCGGCAGTCCCATAGTGTTCAGATTCACAGGGCTCGCGGATGCTCACAGATATGGAATGTCGTTTGGCTTTTCCAAGAATGTAAATTAGAAGAGATTCATTTGTTTAATTCCAGTCCCTATGAGGAAAGGAATCGTTTCAGAATATACATTTTATGTAGTCTATCTTTACATGTTTCCTTGATAAAGGCTACATTGTCTTTCCTTCCAATCAAGGCCAACTTCTGATTCCTCAGGAGACGCTTATTTGCACTAACTCAAATTCTGCCTTTCCTTCCTCTGAGCCACTTTGGGAATTTTGCTGTTTATTAGTACTTCCTGCGTTGGGTAAGCAAAGAAAGGGAAATTGAGGTGAGCAGAAATAATTTGTTGGTTAGAGGCCAATTTCATTTTAAGTGTGTTACCCCTGGTGGTGGGTAATTATTAGGGTGATTAGGTCGAATTTTATGATTGAACTTGTTGAAATACTTTCTTTCGTTGATAAGAGAGGAGAAAGGCGGTGTTCACGGACCTGAGCGATCTAGAGGCTGCTCTCAGGTTTGCAGGGGTTCACGGCACCTCACCATCCCGCCAAGCTTCAGCATCGCTGCCTTTAAACAACAACAACATAAAACTTCCCAAGAAGAATCAAGGAGAATTTAACATGCATATGCAATACACCAAGCTCCCGGAGGGAAGTTTAAATAAGAACACAAAGACACATGCAAACAGATTCATTCTTTCAAGGAATCCCGAACTTGGCCCTTGTGAGCAATGACCAGCTGATTAGCCAGTCAAGGAAATCTCAATTTGTTGCATAGCATTCTATTTCCCAAAGACTCTGTCAGGGTGTTTGATTCCAACAGGTAAAATCACGTTACAAGCAACCCTCAGCTATTCCTAAAATATGACTGTAGCGCTTTTTATGACAATCAGGGTTTTCAAGTTATATTTTTTGATGAATATTTTTTTGTTTGAACATTGGTATATCATGCCACCTGCAAACTATTTGGTCCACAGACTTGCAAAGTCTTCACTCCTAAATGAATTCATGCTCTCCATCAGCTAAATGGAACAGCTGCATATGTGGTTTTGAGAGCAGAAATAGGGATTTTCAATCAATAGTTACGTTTCAGTTGGTACAGTGGGATATTAAATTTATTTTTACTCTTGAGAGAAAACAGATCAAGTAAAGCTTGCTTGGAAAGAGGAAAATAATGGCCACACGTGTTCTTTTTTCCTACGTCTCTGGATTATACTAGTTGTTACTTTTGGCTTGACCATAAGGTTTAAGGTTTGGGTCACCCAGAGATCCTTTTGAAGAAAGGGAAAAAAGGAAGTTTTTACTTTGTGAAAGCCCAGCCATTGACCATGGTATAGAAGACTGTTCTGAGTGCCGCTCGAGAGACCATGGGTGTCCACAGGGAGGGCTGGCGATAGGGTGGAAGTCTGCTTCTGGGTCAGAGAAGTGCTCTGAGTGGTCTTGATACCCCTACTTGTCCCCCAAAGCTTGCCACACACCGATCTCTTTGGAGCTCCAGGAGTGAGCTGCTTATCTGACCCCATCTTCCCCCAACTCCAGTTCCTCTAGTTCTTGAATGCTTCCTCCCTCCCACTATCATGATCCCAATTCTACCTTACAAATCCAGCTGGACCAGAGGATGTACACTGGTACAGATAGGAACTGGAAACACAGAGTATCCAGGGAGGATGATCCCTTCAGGACCAGTGGTGAGAGTGGCAATACCAGGAGGGTAGAGGGAAGGTGGGGTAGAAAGGGGGAACTGATTACAAGGATCTACATATAACCTCCTCCCTTGGGGACAGCAGAAAGGGAGAAGGAGATGTCGGACAGTGTAAGATATGACAAAATAAAAATTTACAAATTATCAAGGGTTCATGAGGGAGGGGTCAGCAGGGAGGGAGGGGGAAAAATGAGGAGCTGATAGCAGGGGCTCAAGTGGAAGGCAGATGCTTTGAGAATGATGATGGAAACAAATGTACAAAAGTGCTTGACACAATGGATGGATGTATGTGTGGATTGTGATAAGAGTTGTACAAGCCCCAAATTAAATGATTTAATTATTTAAAAAAGAAAAGGGACATGAAAGACAGTGATTTGATGAAGTAGAAGAGGTGAAGAAAAAACAAACAAGCATGAAGGAGGGAGGTCTGTCAGCCATAAAAACAGATGAGATTGAGTTTCCAAATATGGAATCACAGATTTGACAAAAGATATTCATTATAATGGAGAGTATTTTGAAGGTGATAAGGTTGCTTTGTAAAAATAATTTAAATACATAGCTTTGAAAAAAAAAGACTGTCTACTCTGACATACATGAGTCACTGTGAGTGGAACTCAAGTGCGCTGACTTATGTAACATCGGCTTTATATCCCCAGTAGTGCATTGTAACTCCATCATTGAAGGAGTAGGGTGGGTCAGCATTAAGGCCATGCAGTCATGCCGCCTATACCAAGGGCTAGAGAAACTTTGACAGTCCTGTTTTGAACCACTTTGTCTTGCTTTTTTCATTAAAAGTTACAAGAGGTAACTAAAGAAAGAATTCTATCTGTATGTAATATGAATATTCCTAACTGTACAACCTGGTTCCTAGTTTAGCATCTGTGTTGAGCTGGGTTTTCTAGGGAAACAAACCAGTGATTCATATGGATAAGGAAGAACTTTATCTAAAGAGAGTGGGGCACCTAGCCACAGAGTGGGCAAGCTCTAGGCTGGCTCAAGTCCATTGGTCAGATGTTAAGCTGGAGGCCCCTCTGGAGTTAAGCAACTGCCAGCCCAACAAACCAGGAAGCAAGAAGATGAAGCTGGATGTGAGAAGACCACATGCTGGTGGACAGAGAGTTGAGGTCCAAGACCGGAAATATGGCAGGCCGACAATGGTTCCCAAGGTCTGCAAGCTGTATGGCAGGCTGCCATGCTGAGTTCCAAAGAACAGATGAAGGTTCCAGGGAAGCAGGAGGAAGAAAAGAGAGTGATTTCTCCGTGTTAACTATTTACTATTATGAAATAGGCCACATCCCCAAGGAGATCCCATCAGGCTGTCATCTGCACCTTGTGGGGGAGGTCTTACAACCACATTACTGACTCCATACACTAAGCCCTGCCAAGTTGACATAAAACCCATCACAGCATCTTGATGAACATCTTAGTGGCATGTTATCTGTATTTATGGAGTTAAATTTATTCGGAGACTAAAAATGCTAAGAAACTCTTAAAGAAATTAACTGGCTTGTTAATTGAATGGTGCCTTTCAATGATTATCCACAAAATTGTGGAACTGTCTTATTTCTTCTGGGAGAGAAGTTTAGAGAATATAGGAAAATATTTGTTACAATATTAATAAGACCCATATAGATTGCTGAATAATGTTATTTTAGTGGAAGGTACCAAGATTTTCAACAATAAAAATTCTTGAAAAAAAATCTAAAATAAGTAAAATATGAAGCGGAAAATGAGCATAAAAATTATACATAAAACCTTCTTTAATATATACTTCACTTTTGGCCTTTTGTATGTTTATTATATTTCAGTTTTTGCCCTATCTTTATGTTAAGGATTCTGATGAAGTAGCACATACTTTAAAATTAAAGAAAACTCCAGCCTGAATAATATCTTATGTCTCCTGATTTTCCCAAGCTATGCAATAGAGATACTGAAACATAGCATTGTTAGAATTAAAAAAGGGTGTGATGTGAATATAAAGCAATATCAAAAAAATGGTTTTACATATTGACCCTCTAGTAATGAATTATAAAGCAATGTGACCCTGTTTAAAGCAAACTTTTTTTTTTGTATTTTTAAATTCCACGTGTCTTTCCTAGATTTTATGTTTTTGTTTCTTGAAGATTATTCATTTTTCCCAGAAATGAACATATTTTAATTTGTGGAAGTCTTTTCAAAATTATTCAACATCCTATGTCATTGAAAAAGCAAATAAGACTCCATATGCATATTGGATTTAGAGAACAGTGAATAAGTTGTAATACAGTAAATACAATATAATTTTACGACCCGTGAAAAAAAAATGTTTAGCTCCTTGGAAAGATAAGAAAAGGACTCATATATAAGTCGTGGTTTAGTGGTAGTATTCACCTCTTCCATGCAGGAGATTCAGTTCAATTCCCTGCCAAGGCACAACCACCTACTCCGTATCAGTAGAAGTGTGTTTGTAGCAATGATGCTGAGAAATGTTCACCAGAATTCCCAGTGTAAGACAGAGTAGCAAGAAAGGCCTGAGATACTTTCAAGAACTGGACAAGGAAAACCCGACAGATCCCCATAATCCGAGGCCATCATGCATGAGGTGACCAGGAGTTGCGGGGGAGGGCAGCTAACTACAGCATGTCTGTACCCATACACATCTACATGCGCTATTTATACATGAGTAGCTCCACACAACAAATACATACACATCTTTAAAAGAATGTCATTTCAGGAGGAAAACTTGGAAACTACAAATTTGACAGAACTAAATAATAGGGTATTGAAAAAAGTTGTTGACCATGCACTTCAAGAGATTAAAATTCAGGAGCATTGGAAAGATGCCCTACCTACGATGGAAACTAGGAAAAGAAAATTCATATCTACCTCTATATACACAAACACATTAAAAGTTTAAACTGGTGGAATGAAATCACGTCAATCCCATGGCTAACTGTCCTAGGCCTCTCATCATAGCTGCTATTTCGTACATTGTTTACGTGTCAAAGCCAGGAAGGGAGAAACTTAAAATTACTTTCAAGGAAGTGGTAATCTATTCAGAATTCAAATTCAGAAATAGGGTTTGACAACTTGGCTGACAACTAAAGTTATTGGCTATCAGATTTTAAAAAATTAATTATGTGTGTGCCAGAATTCTGGTTTGCTATCTTTACCGTGCATATTTACTACTTGTTTCCATCATCATACACAAATTGTAAGAAGTAGCTATCTGAGGGCCATTTTTCTTAAAATAGATGATCCTTAAAATGAGGTTCTAAAGTTCAGAACCTATTTAATGTGTGTCAGAGAACCAGTCAGGAAAAACAGAAGAGCCAATATATCAAATAAATTGTTTTGATAAATATACCAAAAGCTTTCATACTTTTAAGTAAATGCTGTTTTTAAAATAATCATGCTAACAATAACATCACCCAAAATATTTTCTAACTCATGTCAGACAGTATCATAGGCTTTATATATAAATAAATATATTCATATATATATATTAATCAGAAAGCATTGCTACAAACTAATAAAATTATTTATAAACACAGTATCATAATTTGAAGCTAGTATTTCTCAACATGTCCTATCTCTAGGTCTGTACATTTCTGGAAGTGGTGTTGATAGCTCTCTAACCCTGTCCTAAGGAGCTCGCTGGTCTGTGATTTCTACCACATCCCAGTGGCAGCTTGAGCTCATGGGGGGGGTTGAAAGTCTGTTCCTTTGACATTTTTGTTCAGTTTTCAGAACTAAAGCTGGGTGCAGTGGCAAGATCAGGACTTGAGACTAGAAGGATAAGTTTTCCCAATTAAATTATCCCTTGATACCCTCAAAGAATAAGTAAGTGCATTATAGTGATGTCAGATATATATATATATATGTAATGCCATATACAAACAGCTTTCTTAGCTTTTTCCTTACCAATTCAGTTTTTAATATTCTCATAACCTCTTTCTAATAAGCACCTGTGGTGGAAAAATATAGTCACTATAAAAAATTTAGGTTAACCTTCAACCATTTTAACATTAAACCATTTCAACATACATACCTCTTAGTGTATACTAAAATGTATGCTAAATGTAAAACTGATGGTATTGAAGGAAGACATTCACGCTTCACTGAAGGCATCAGAAAAACACGAAGCTGCTGAAATCGAAGGAATAGTAATCAAAATGTTTAGCAATCTGAGACAACACTGGGAGCATTCACTTGTCCATCCCCACCAAATTTGGGAGATAGCTGCTTGGTCACGAGAAATCCAAATCTATGCCCATTACAACAGAGTGTGGCTATTATGAAACAAGACTAGTAATATCACATGCAAGTAATTTTTTCCTGAAGATAATTTTTTAAATGTTGCAGCAAGGACACAAGGAAATGTCAGAAAGTCAAACTAGATTCAGAAGATGATGTAGAATAGGGGGTATCATTGATGACCGTGGGTAGATTTGGGCTAAAAGTGGAGAATATCAGAAAGGAGCTCATTTGTATTTTTATGACTATGCAAAGGCGTTCAACTGTGTGGATCATAGTAAACTATGGATAGCAATGAAAAGAATGAGAATTCTAGAAAACTTTACTGTGCTCATTAGGAATCCACACACGAGCCAAAAGGAAGTTTGTCTAACAGAACTAGATAATACTGCAGGGTTTAAAATCAGGAAAGGGTGCATTAGGGCGCTATTCTTTCACCGCACTTGGTCAATCTGCTGCTTCACAAAAATTGGAGAAGCTGGATTATATAAAGAAGAATATGCTGTCTGGATGGGGGGGAAGTTACTAACCTCCTGAGATACACAAATAGCATGGCCTTCCTCGTAGAACTTGCTGATTAAAAAAAAGAAAGAAAGAAAATATTGCAACCTTTAGCATTGATTACAACTCATATAATGAAAAAAATCATCACAACTGAATGGATGAAATCATGTTAAATGGAAAAAAGATTGAAGCTGTGAAGGACTTAATTTTACTTATGACCACTATCACTACTCAGTGTACAGTATCAAACAGTATATTGCATTGGAGAACTCTTCTGCACAAGAGCTTTTGAAGTGTTAAGAGTAAAGGTGTCATTTCAAAAATTCCTATCCCAAATGATAGGAGCCTGGGTGGCATGGTTGTTGTGCATTAGGCTGCTAACTGCCGTGTTAGCAGTTCAAAATGACCAGCCACCCAGAAGGAAGAGACATGGCTTTCTACTCAAATCAAGAGTTCTGGTCTCAGAAATAAAAAGGACCATTTCCACCCTGTCCTAGAGGGTCATTATGAGTCAGCATCAATTTGATGGCTGTGTTTTGTTTGGTTTTGGTTTTACTCAAGCCATCGTATTTACAAATACAACGGCTTGGGTACACACAAAGATGTACACATAAAGATGTGCAATAAATAAGAAATACTAGAGAAAAAGAAATGCATTTGAATTATTACCACACGCCACCAGAACAAAATCCCTTTATAAGAAGTACAGCCAGGAGGCTACTTAAAAGCTGGAATGGAGAGACTTCCTCTCACAAACTTCAGACATGTTATTAGGAGACTGCTCCCTGGAAAAGGATAACGCTTTTGGTAAAGTAAGGGGCCAGGGAAAACAAAGAAGACCCTTAATGAGATGGATTGACACAGTAGAGGCAGAAGCGCGCTCAACCTTAAATAATAAGTATGAGCGTGTCACAGGACTGGGAAAAGTTTCGTTCGATTGAGCATAGGGTTGCTGTGAGTCGGCACGGAATTGAAGACACTTCACAACAGCGACAGGAGGCATGTATTAGTTTTAGCTAAGATCAACAATCACAATGTCAATTGAACAACTTATGTATCTCTTTATGCTACTGTGTTAGTCTGAGTACTTTAGAGAAACAAATCCACAGAAACTCATGTATAAGAGAGCTTTTTATATAAAGGTTAAGTGCACATCAAGAAAACATCCCAACCCAGTGCTGCCCAAACCCACAAGTCCATTAACCCACATGTCCGACACCAATCCACAAAGTCCTCCGCTATCTCACAAAACAGATGCAATGATGTCAACTGCAGGAGGAAAGGCGAGTCAGTGAATGTGTAAGCATCTCAGCACCGGCAGGGGTCTCCACACAACTGCTCCAGCACCCAGGGCTGCATGGGGGTAGGTCCACGTGGCTTCTCTTCGGGGATGTCTTGCAGGAAGTGAGCCTTGCAAGCTGAAGCAGGGAACTGGCTAAGGCAGCTGCCCCCTGGTCCAAACATCACAAAGCAAGAGACCCGAGAACTAGAAAGATGAGGCTCACTGAGCCATTTACCTCTCCGCCCTTCAATTAACCCCACATGTGTTTATTGGCCAGGTTGGCACAATAAACTAACTACTTCAGCTACATAGGACCTTTCTCATTGTCCATCTACTCACTTATGTAGAGTCAATTCTACACAGAATAGAGCTACTTTCTAGGGTTCCCCAGGCTATAAATCTTTAAGGGACTAGAAAGATTCATCTTTCTCCCACTGAGTAGTTAGTGGGTTTGACGGTTGATCTTGTGGTTAGCAGTCCAAATAATAACCCATTATACCTCTAGGATTCTCTCACAAAGTCCACAGTAGCTTCTAAAGGTATGCGACACATAGGAAGGCTGCATGCTTCATTGTGTCAATTTATGTGTGTGTCCTATGTCTGTTCCCAGACTTCTTTGTGCTTATCTTCTCTAATGAAGAGGGGTTGTTTTATGTTAAGTATAGTACACAGATGGAATTCTTCCAGGATGGAAACCATGGCTTGCTACCTGTATTATGTTTATACAAATGAGAGCAAGTGATAAAAAGTGGGATTGTTGAAAGAGTTTGAAAGTATTCTTAGCAATCTCTTCCATTATAACGTGATTAAACATTGTTGGTTTAAACAGATGATTAAATATTGATGATCCTTGGTCCCATAGCAAGATAATTAAAGTTTAACTTTTATAATAAGGATAAAATGCAATGTTAGTATGGTATGCCATCGCACATACCATGTGGTTGTCTTAGGCAGGGTTCTGTAGAGGAGAAAAACCTCTGTGTGTGTGTGTGTGTGTGTGTGTGTGTGTGTGTGTGACAGAGAGAGAGAGAGAGACAGAGAGAAAGTGAGCGAGAGAATATACTGGAGTCTCTGTTGGGTAAGCGCTGGGCTGCTGAATGTGAGGCCAGTGTTCAAATCGACCAGCAGCTCTGCAGGAGAAAGATGGAGCTATGTGCTCCCTCAGTGATTTACATACTGAAACCCTATTCAGAGTGGCTATGTGGAGTAAGCAACCTGATAACAGGTTCCTTTTTTAGACACACAGACACATGAGAGAGAGAGAGAGAGAGAGAGAGAGAGAGAGAGAGAAGGAGGGCCATGAACTACTATGAAATTATGTCTGCATTAACTCCCAATAAAATGTTTTAAAAAAGAAGAAGAATTAAAGTCTAGGGGGGAAATGACTTATACAGTTCTGGAAGTTGGCGAATACCAAATTCATGGGTCAGGTATTATTAGTCTAGAAGCTTCTTCTGACTCACCTAGTTGAAGGG
Source organism: Echinops telfairi (assembly GCF_000313985.2). Taxonomy (NCBI): domain Eukaryota; kingdom Metazoa; phylum Chordata; class Mammalia; order Afrosoricida; family Tenrecidae; genus Echinops; species Echinops telfairi. Next base: position 50,472,279 of record NW_022103928.1, read on the forward strand.
CTAGCAGACTCCAAATAGGCAGACATCATGCTCACAAGCTGTGGGAGCTTGAAGATAGAAAACTTTGTCGGTTGCCCTGAAGACTGCTGGAACTCAGATAATGGTGAGTCTGATTCAGGAGCAAGAGAGGGTGAATTTTGTCCCAACACCCATATCTACTGACTGGAGAGAAAAGAAATTTTAAAAATATATGTATATGTATCTATGGCTATAGATACATATACACATACACACACATATATATATCCAGAAAAGAAGTATTAAAAACAAGTACAGCTCTCATTTTTCAACACGAGTGTACATATAATTGCCTACTTCCAACCCTCATTCATATTTCCATTGCCTTCAGCCGGCATCTCGGCTTGTTGTGGATCTTTGCCAGGGGTGATAACCCGAAATGCCACTGAGTTGCCATTTAGGTGACATAGGAGCATGGAGCCACTCACCAGCGAGGGAGCAGAGTTGCCTTCACATGGGTCTGGAAAGCAGCGCTGAAGCATAAGCGCTAGGAGTCTCTGCCCGGAAACAAGAGGGCAAAGCCAACGCCCCAGTCAGGAGAGCAAGACTATTGCACAGCTAGTCTCGGAGGATGATTTTCAAAATTGAGAACTGATGTACCTTTTTTTTTTTTGGCTGGGTTTTGGGTTTACTGAAATGTTTCTTGAATTAAACTCTTTTGACATATGCCAAACTAAACTCACTGCTATAAAATTGATTCCAATTCACAGCAGCCCCATAGGACAGGGAGGAGCTGCTCTTGTGGGTTTCGGAGACTGTAGATCTTTATGGCAATAAAAGGCCTCATCTTCCTCCTGTGGAGCAGGGTGAGGTTTCCAACTGCTGACCTTGTGGTTAGCAGCCCAAACATGTAGCCCGCTTTGACACCAGGACGATGAGCGAGATTAAATAAGCAAGTCAAGGAATCAGAACTAGGGAATGAGAGATGCCAAGTCACATGAAGATCACCGGGACACAACCTCCAGAGGTGACAGTGAGAGGAGCCCCCTTAGAGGTAGCACCTTGAATTCTGACCTCTAGCCTCCTGACCGGTGAGAAAGTAACTTTCCGTTTATTAAAGCCATCCATATTTGATGTTTCTGTGTAGCACAACTAGATAACTTATATAGTAGCTTTTTTAAAGCCTTGTGACAAAGAAATAAAGCATTATTAAATTTTGTATGACCTAATCTCTATTTTGTACAAAACGATTTAGCAGTAAGACATGATGTTCGGTACGAATAGGTCAGATACAATGGATGTGTGGATTGTAACAAGAGTTGTAAGAGCCCCCAAAACAATGATTAAAAACAAAGACATGATATTCTGTAAGATTTTCTTCCAGGCAATGTGGGTTAGTTATATACAAGGAGTAATGTATATGGAAAGGGGGAATACATTTCAGGGGGACACACCAAAATATTAACAGTGTAACAGCTGTTATCAGACAGGTAGAAGTGGTGGGATTAATTTCTGCAGAACACTTTAATCAGTAAAGATATATTAAATGGTAACTATCTAGTGATAACTACAACTAAAAAGAAAGATCTTTGAAACTTAAAACTTCAACTTTTATAAATTATCTAGAAACCGATTCTTTATTTTATTGATATCATGCAATTTTGTAAAGGGCCGGAACTAAAGGCACTGAAGCCGCTGCTGCAGATAAACCATGTGCTTGTTATAATAATTACTATGCTTGCATATGGGTGCCTACCAACAACATACTCTCTCACACAGCCTGCAGATAGGATAAAACTTTATTTTATGTTAGGCAGATCAGACATCAGCACTCAAATTCAGTAGGGCCTAATGTTTTACTATATAACATTTGATTAATTTAAGATTAAAAAAGAAGAAACATTTATTATGGTTCCCTGTTCTTCCATTGATCGAACTAAATCTAAGAGACAGATCCATCTCAGTGTCAATGGTAGTTCAAGGCCTGAATTTCCCTCTCTGCTTGCTCAAATTAGTGGCGCAAAAATGGAACTCTATCCTCTTAGACATCTGTAGCAGCATTACGCTTATCTTTCCAGAATTTTCAAGGTGTATTGTCTCTAAAACCTTACATTCAGCATGTCTTACTCATTAAAGTTGATTAGAGCAAAGTTGAATGATTACATTAAAAAGCAAAGCTCTCAGCTAATTGTTTTCTAATTAATTTAGGCAATTTTAATTTGTGATTCAACTAGGATGTTAGATTTCCAGTCAGGTAGGGCTCAGCTCACAGTTCCTGATGGAAGAAAAGTAAGACACAGAATTGAGTTTCATAAATCAATGCAAAATAATAAAAAATTAAAAGGGAGAAACAGTCTATCAATAGCACTGCTGTAACAAAGGAGAGGCTTGTTTCATATTGATTCGGTGCTGTTAAATAATGCATCACTGCTTCCCAACAGCGCAGGCTCTTGCATGGTTGTTTATTGCAAGGGATGGTTGGACAGAACTGAGCAATCAATATCGAAGCTGTAAACACACTTGCAAATTCGGTCTCACAGCTCCCTCTCAGATTAGTTCTCAAACCATTAAGCTGTAGTGGCCTAGAAAAGGGTAAGTAGACGCTACCCATATAATATGGCTCACAATTCTTTCTAGTGAGCATTAAAATTGGTCCCCGATAAGAGAACTTACCAAAGATATGACTTCTGAATGCATTCCAATCTTTCATTTATGACATTGCATCTATAAATTTTTCACAGCAAGCATAAATGAGTTATGCAAAATTGTCCAGATCCCTTGAAGGTGTACTTTCCGAGTATTCCACTATCAATTCCATAGCCACTCATTTTCTTGATGAAATGAATCTGCAGTAGGGTTCTTAATTCTCTGATGTGCTTCACTTTAATTACTTTTTATTTAAAAGCAATGGTAGATGTTGTTGTAATTAAAGAGGCAGGTAAATTGGTACTAACTACAAGGCTTAAAATTCTAATGATGCTTATAATTTAGTAGTAGTAACTACCGTTCACTCCCATGGCGGGAAAAAAGAATACTTTGAAATACTGTGTGATGTGCCTTGCAGTAGGAATTGTGATTTGTTCTTTGTGGCCTTGATGACATAAGAAAAAGATCTGGCACTTAGCCTATTATTCGTATAGAATTTTATGTAAATTTTTAAATGTTTTGATGTGCCAGTTGCTTCCCCTATAGAGTGAGGAGAGTGGTATCTTCCTTGTCTACATTATAGGACTTTTGTAGGAAGGTACATGAATGTACATAGAATAGGTTGGTCAGCTGCAGAACAATACACATCAATAATACATCGACTCCTCCCTTATTCACATAGTGAAAATTCCAAATGAGCGTTATGTGAAAATGGAAGATGACCATATCATTACATAATTGACAAATTATATCATTACATAACCACCAAACCACAGAGAATCAAGGTCCAGCCATTTTGACCCCCTCCTTTCATCAACACAGCTAGTGTTACTCACAGTCCACATCCTGGCCTTTTTTACTGTCAGATGTATATTGCTAATGCACCAGATAATCTGGTAGGATACTTCTTACCATTGCTGTTCATGTGAAAGTTGGAGTGAGGAGTTGGTATATTCCACTACTATTTTTTAAAATAAGGAGTTAAAGAAGTGTATAGAATTCTTCACAGGAACAAATAGCTCCCACTGTTTAGTTCAACTATAATTGTGAAGCTAAGGAAACCAAAAATAAAAGTGTACTTTTGGACAGGTATCACAGAAGTCATGTGATCAATGCATCCTTGTAAAATTGTTATTCTTGTTCCTATTATTGTCATTGTTAGTGGCTAATGAGTTGGCCTCTGATTCACAGTGAACCCAGGCACAAAAGGACTAGACTCCTGGGATCCATAGGGTTTTCAAGGGCTGACTTTTAGAATTAGATCACCAGGCCTTTCTTCCTAATCAGTCTTAGTCTGGAAGAACCACGGATGCTTGCTCAGCATCATAGCAGCAATAACATCTCCACTGACATGTGGGTGGTGGCTGTGTTTGCGATTGCGCGCTGGCCTGGAGTTAAACTCTCTTTACTACATGGAAGATAAACATTTTTCCAGTGACCACCACAGCCCTCTGCTTTCTCATTGATTAGTGCCATTGAGGGTTTTTTATTTTATTTTATGTCATCTTATATACAGAGGATTTCAGTTACTTAAACCTATGCAAGCCACCTGGAGTGGCATGTGCTAAATATATGAGGAGGAAAATCAAACAAAAGTAGACCAGAAAAAATGTTTGAAGAAGATATGATTAAGGCACAAATACAATCAGTGGGCTTGGAGGTACATTGGAATAACTTGCACAGGCCCATCTATATCAAGATGTCTCTCTTCCTAACACCACACTTTAGTGACATAGTGTTGAGATCTGGCAATCAGTCATTGTAGAATTTACACCACAAAAACAGGCAAAGGCTACAAATCAGGGCTTCCCCTCTTACCCAGAGAGACAGTTGTAAGTCATTTGCCAGCACCATGAATGGGCTAAAAAATTGACAGCAAGTTTTAGAGAACCCAATGTGATAAGAGGAATGTCTCTTATGTAGTACAGAATCCACAAGATAATGTTTATCCAATTTGTCAGGAGACCTGCAGCTATTTTTGTTGCTAAACATAGTCACTGCTTGCTGAAGGTTCTCACAAAGAGAAAACGAACTGAGGTAGTGGAAAATCCCTTGCAATTCCTTGGCCTCCTACCAAATTCAGCAAAAACAATTAATGTGTTTAGCATGGGGGAAGGGTAACATCACACGTTTAAATTACCATTGTACCACAAGCCATAACAGAAAGTAAGCAGATTTTTCCCCCTGATAAATAAGCACAAGTCTAGCACTGTTCTCCAAAACAATTCAAGATCATCTAACAGTGGTAAATTAAAATAATTTCCAATAGAACATAATTGCAAGGAAAGAAGTGAAGATGTTAGTGAATATTACAGACATGAGTAGCACTCTCTCACATCCTAGTCATGTTATTATACTGAACAGATAATCTTCATCAATTTAATTTTTCCTACTATTTATTTTTTGGATGAGACTTTATTTTTTTTACAGTCAGGGTCTTACAAAGTACATTATACCCATTCCATTTGCATTCACACAATGGACACATTCTTATTCGAATTACTAGGGTGAGATGATTTCAAACCTGTGGACTGTAGTCTTTTATCTTAATTGACATGTGCTTCAAGTCCTCTTCACTTCAGATAAACAAGGTTGTGTCATCTGCAGATATAAGGGTGTTAAGAAGGCTTCTTCCAATTGAATAAATATGGTGAAAAGATACAACCATGACACTCACATTTTCTGATTTAAACCATGAAGTATCACCTAGCTGTGCTTTAACACTGCCTCTCGGTTGAAAAAGTAACCATTGCTAATATATTCAAGACCAGGGATCCAATATCTTTATGAATATACAAACATATTTATTTAATTTTTGAAAATATTGTATAATAAAGTATAATGTGAATGGTGTTCTCTTAAGGATATCTAGTTAATATTTTGTAGGAATTTAAAGTATTGGATTTGGGAGTGTAACTTTTGTTTTTGATGATTAAAATCTCAGTGCTTATTGCAAAAATATGTTTTGCATATTTCAGTAAAGGATAAAATTTTAAGTCATCATTATGCTTTCTTAATTTGTTTATCACTCAAAACACTGCTGGGGCTACGTACTATGTGATAAGAGCACGATTAATTCAAAGAAGGACTTGCTTTGATTCTTTCAAATTTCATAGACGAGATAAACTCGCAACTAATAAATCACTATACAATAAAGTAACCCATTCCTTATATATATTTGCAACAATTTACCAAAAACAAATCTGTTGAGCGGGCTGTTGTTTAGGTTGCCAGCAAGTCCTTTATAACTCAGTGATGCCATGTGACAGAGTAGAACTGTCCCTATTAAGCTTTGCTTTTTGTTCTCACTTTTAAACAAAGCTGCAAAGATTCAAATAATTAACTTTTCAATGAATAGTCAGGTGGTCAGCCATTTGCACAACTAGGGTTTCTGACTTTAAGGTAATGTGAAGGGTATATCTAAGTGCAAAGATTACAGATTGGATTATATCTCCATAAAATATGTGTTAACTTGGCTAAGCCAGGATCATCAGCTGTAATTGTCCCCCATTTTATAATCTTCTGTAAGCATCCTCGATGTTGCAACCCCTCACCTCGATGATGTTATTGAGGAAGGAAGCAACTACAGATCTAGTGGTACCTTAAGCAAATCTCTTTATTTAGAGATATAAAAGTGGTTTAACAAGTGGACAGAAATGGTGGACACGACCTACTACCATCCAGAAAGAACTGGAAGCTCCTAGACTCAGGGAAAGATTAACGACAAAGATGTTCCCTAGACCCCATAGAGAAAGTCCTCCCTGGAGCTGTGTCATGTTCCAAATGTCTAGTCACCTACACTAAGAGAGAAAAATTATTTTTGTTAAAGACGTCAATTTGTGGTATTTCTGTTTGGCAGCACTGGGTGAATAAGACATTCTGTTTTCAAAGAGCTCGCAACTGAGTGTGGAGATTGGTGCAAAAAAAATAGAAAATGTGAAATACGGAGAAATAAATAATTGAATCAAATATTTTTGGAAAGAATTGGGTAAATTTGATGGTTGATTGGGTGAAGAAGAAGAAATCAAAACTAAATTTGAAGTTCCTAACTGGAAAGACACAAGGGATCAATGAATAATGCAGTTAGGACCCCCACACAAATATACACACACACAAAATAAAATGTATTTGGTTTGAAAAATTGACTTGGATTAGGTGAAGTTAAGATGCTTAAGGTGGATCCAAGTGGAAATATCCAGTGAGCCATTAGAAATACAGGGCTAGATTCCAGGAGAGAGCTCAAATCAAGACGTATGAATTTAGATATAACATATACATTATATTTGAAATGAGAGTCATAGATAATATGAAATCAGTTGCTGTTGAAGCAATTTCCACTGCTGGTCATTGCATTTCAGAAGAAACCCGTGTTCTGTAAGGTTCTCATTGGCTCATTTTTCAAGTTGATTGTCAGGTCTGTCTTCCAAGGTGCCTGTCAGTGGACTCAAACTGTCAGGGTGTGCTTTTGCAGCCAAGAGCATTAGTTGCGTACATAATACAAAACCATTGAATGGTCTTGGAGGCTTAATAGAAAATGTAAGAAAAACACAGTCACTGTACTAATAGTTATTGATCAATATTCATGACTCAAGGAATTGACTAAATACCAATTGACATCTCTTAAATGAGGTGCTGGAGGTACTCAAAAGTCTATCTCAGGCCAACAACTAAGAGTCCCATAGTTGCACCAATCGCAAAGAAAAACCCAAAGAAGTGGAAATTATTAAACAATGTCATTAATAGCACATATAAGTAAAATGTTCCTGATGGTACCTCAACAACCGTACCAGTAGTACATCAACAGAGAGCTGCTAGAAATTTAATTCAAAGACAAAAGTTGGCATGACATGAGGAAGGCCATCAATCAGCACAGTGTAATGTCACCATGGTTGCAAGCATTGGCTGAAGCATCAGAGTTTGAAGGATTGTGCATAGCTTCGCTCTGAGTTGGAGCCCACCTGACAGCACCCAATAGCATCAGCAATAAGATCTCATGGCATACGGATGCTCAGAGAAAGTATACGGGCCAATCACCAATTCTCCACGGATTTCCCTTTTTTTGCTTCATAGGGGCTCATGCAGTGCCTTCAGTGATAGGCAATGCATTTTTATTCATGGTAACCTATTCCAGAGTTGACATTTTTCATTCCTTTCCTTTCATTCTTCATTTTTTAAACCTGATATCTTGTTATTACCCAGACAAGAGTTTGGTATTATGGAAATTATGGAAATAACTGAGAGGCACGTTGGAAGAAAAATCTGATCATCTACTTTTCGAAAACGAGTCATTGAAAATCCTACAGAACATTGGTCTCTTTCTGACACACAATGACCCAGAGTTGAAATTGACTCAGTGGTCACTGATTTTATGTTCTCTGTTACTGTCATTTCAAATATAATTCATGTGTTATTTCTACATTTATGAATGTTGGTTTGAGCTCTCTCCTGGAATCTAGCCTTGTGATTATTTCTAAGTGCCCACTGGATAGTTCCACGTAGACCCCCCTTAATTGTCTTAACTATACCTAATCCAAATTCTACTGAGTGTGTGTGTGTGTGTGTGTGTGTGTGTGTGTGGTGTTTGCATCTCATCTGTAGTAACCATTCATCCCTTGTGTCTTTCCAGGTAGAAACCATGATACTCAATGACCACCTGTTTCACCAAACAGTATGTATTCTCCTTTTATTTATTCCTTCTATGAGCATATCTTACCAAGTGAGTCTGGCAATGTTCTTATGTGATCCATAACTTTTCCTGGGCTTATTCCTTGAAAGCAGATGACCATAGATCTGTCTTCCTCATCTGTAATCATCTAGAAGTTCCCCTAAAATGCATGCAACATGGATAACCATGCTGGTACTTGAAATAGTTTCCATCATCACAGCAAAATGCATGCCATTACAATACAGTAAATGAGGGGTGGTAGACTAAGATGGGGGACAGACTCAGAACACAGAACCTTCCCAACTGTTGCGATGTCTACCCGAGCACGTAAAGGTTAGTGAACTTAGAAGGATGAATATGAAAGGTATGAAGGTTTCCAACAAGAAGCAGCACATGGGAAAGCTGGGAAGCGGAAACTAAAAGACTCTCTCTCAACCCACCACTATTGAGTCATTGCTGACTCATAGTGGCCCCCGTGGGTTTCTGAGACCCTAATTGTTATGGGAATAGAAAGTACAGTCTTTGTCCCATGGAGCTGCCAGTGGTTTTGAACTGCTGACCAATTGGATTGCAGCCTAACGTGCAACCAGGGTGCCATAGAACCAGTCCACCCACAAGGCTCCGTGGGACTTAAAGATCAGCTTCACTAGAACATAGTTATGAAGAGAAAGTGATTCGACTTTAGGCAGAATGGGATCATAATGAAGATGGTCTTCATCTTAAGGGAAAGGCAAACTGACAGATAAACCAGGTACTGGCAATGAGACCCAAAAGAACGCTCTCTAACCTTTGGGGGGAGAAGACAAATGATAGGAAACCAGTTAAAAGGCCATCTTGTCAATCTAGGTGAAAGGTGAATAAGTCTTTACGAAGCAGAAACAAAGGGAATGGAAAGAGAGAGACTTGACATTCAGCAGGCAGCAACGGTTTATAGAGAGCAGCCATGAACTTCCCCAAGTTCATAACTTTGTTTCAAAAATGGGATTACAACCCAAGTTTTTTGAGTAAAATTCTGATGCTCTTCTCAATTTCATAGCATTCCATATATTCCATGTTCAAAAAAATTTTTATTGAATAACTCTAGCAGCAGTTACTGCTACCACCAGTAACTTAAACATTAAAAGCATACAAACAGATGAGTGAGGGTCCTGATTCCATGGTACACCCCCAAACAGGAATCTGAGATGCCCATTTAAGATATTACAATTCAAAGTATTCAAAACATTCCACATAGTTATGATCTGATTACGATGCCCTTTGTGCTCATGTGCAGAATGGGAGCTGTGTAGACACTCCTTGTTTCTTAATGTAGTGTGACCAGAAGGGACCAAATGAATCACATAATCTCGTTGCATACTTTTGGTGATGAGAAGCCTTTGACTGCCAAACATTACCACCACATGGCATCAGGCCACAGAAAATATAGAGCAAGTTTCCAGCATCTGATTTCAGGGACCCCTAGAATTGTTTGGGTTGGAAGCATACTATCGTTTAATTAATTCTCACTGTAAAATATGTGTAGGGACAAAAATTGGGACTTGGCAGTATAGTTGTGATAATGGTCAAACTTGCTTGCCTGAGCTAGCCTGTGCAAAAAGTGTGACATACCTTTTCCAAATGCGTTTATAAATTTACCTTCCGCCTTCTCCTCCTATAGCCCTTGCTTTCTTGATGGGTTTGCCTCTTGGAGTCTCACAGGGTCTTATTTCCCAGACAGCAGCTCACTCTCGCTGTTATCTCTGCTATCTAAGTTATTTCCTCTGTATATTTGATTGCAACTCAAGCTAGTGGAAAATGATTATGCTCTCTCATTGGGATGTTTGCATTGGACACCGGCAATCATATTTTCTGTAACAAGAACTGGAACAAATAAGCTAACAAAGTTTTTGTTTTTTGTGAAAGTAAGACTTTGAACACAGAGCACTCTTTGGAAAACAGAATAAGTGATTCACACAACAATGTAGCCAGTTTAATGCCAATTTGCAAAAGTGTGATAGGGATTGTGTCCACTAGGCAGTCCTGACTAGGAAGAGAGACAAATCTGTCAACCAGTCACTCCCCGATGATGCCTTCTGGAGATCATAAACCTTTTGTAGAAAAGCAAGATAGAGGCAATCTCTCCCTCCCTTCCTCCCTCCATCCTTCCCTCCCTCTTGGCCTTCCTGTTTGCTGGGACCCTGCCACCTATTGAAATGCTAAAGTTTCCTGAACAGCCCAGAGCTGTTGGGGCCCTGTCACGTTGCTACCAACTTCAGGTCCAAGTGACTTTGCCCCAATGCCCTGTGAACTTCCTGCTTCCTAGTCTGCCATTCTGTGTCGCCAATATGAGGCTGTGTGAGTCTGAAGAGGGACTTCAGGGCCCACCTTGAACTTATGGGCTTGAGTTCGACTGGGCTAAGATCATTTCTTGATATATAATTACTTCTTGATAAAAGGCTATTTCTTATCCATAGAGGAGCATGACTGGATTGGATTTGATCTATACAACCTGTCTAACACACACAGTGTGGCTATAACAGATGTTAGATGGTTCCTTGATCTTTTTGAAATAACAGATTTATTACCTCAGGAGAATTAAGGATATAATAGCAGAATTTAAGGCTTTGTGGAAACAGATCTTCTGAATGGCTCCCCAAAGAGTTGGCTTTTGTAACTCTATGTTGTCTGCACATTAGACCATCCCTGATTTAAACACACACACAACTATTATATTGAAGGTGTTGTAGAAAAGCAGCATAGCGTATGTATGTGTGCTTGTGTAGCTGTACAAGTACTCCCATCAAAAGAGGGAGCTCCCTCTTTGACTACTGAAATGCTAAAATTTAGCGAACACAAGACCCGATTCTCAAGAAGACAGGTAAGATACACAATTAGTTGACTGCACAGGGATGTTAACTGTACACTATCATTAATGTAGGCATGTCTGGAGACTGTGATCACTTGTGTTTGGGAAAGGTCTAGCTTAGGATTTTATTATTGGAATGTCAAGAAATTAGAAATATAACAGCATATCTTGAATAATTTACTGTATGTCAAACTATCAGTGCTGTGTAGGTGTGGGTGTGTGTTTTGGGGCAGAAGGTTTAGCTGGAATATAAAATGCACATTTTGAATGCATATATTTTCCTTAAGAACATATTTGAATATACATTCTTTTAAGTTACTGAAAATATGGTTGTACATTCTATAATAAGTGAGGATTTTTTTTCTGTCATAAAATGAGCGTATCATGATGTGATATTTGTTGGGTTTACAAGTTCCATTTCATTTTTAACAACTTTAACTTTTCCTAGATTCACACTACATACAGCTTATGTCCTGCTCCTTAGTGGGTTTTTGCAGCTGTTTTTTTTCTTTTCTTTCTGATTTTGAGTTATTTCATATCAGTAAAGGAGGGTTCATAAGCTTCCCTCCATCCATGTCTGTTGACTCTATTTAAAGAAGCGGCTCCTTCCTGGTCATAGTTTTAACGCCTTCCAATCTGGGGCTCCCTTTCTGGCACACTCCATCAGATACTGTTCCACTCTTAGTTGTAAGTTTGCAGACATGTACAGACTCTTACTTTGTCTATCTTAGTCTGGAAGCATGGCTGAAACATGTTGACCGCTAGTGATCCTGCTGGTATTTCAAATACTAGTGGAAGAGCTTCCACCGTCCTACCATACGCAAGCTGTCATGGGAGAACACGCTCAGAGGTGATGGTGGTCCCTGGGCATTCTCCGGCTTTTTAACTCCTCTCTCTGGCTTTTACTTTCCTGCTTTCCTCCGCCGTACACTGCAATCTTCCTCTACTTTCTAGAAAAATGGTAGATTGTCTCCAATTATTTTGGTGCCCTGTAAAAGTTCAAAAGGCAAAGTAGTGGGGGACCTTGAACAATGTCTGAAAATGGGAAAGGAAATGTAATCATTTTCTTTTCTTACTTCAACTAGAATGGAAAGAAAATAAATGCTCACATCTCAACATTTATTCCTACAGTCTCATAGTTTCTATCATAATCTTCCCCTGAATAACTTATTATATCTGAAATTTTACTTTTGAAGCCCCCCAAATTTCTCACCTCAACTGAATTCCTAAATTAAATATTCCTGAGAAAATGTATTCCCCAATTAAGATGTGTATATTTCAAGGTGAATAAAATATTTTTAATTTGTAACATTGCAAAGCCAAGTATGCAGATTAGTAGGATCTGAAAAATATTAAAAGTATTTTAAGATGTACTTGGTTAACAGAAGAACTTGGGGTTCCCTCCCAACCTTGGTGTTTGTCTCATTCTTCACAAACCGCTGCTTTTAAATGATACACTGTTCATAATGGACATGGCTGTAACAGATAGTCAGTCACAGCAGACAAAAACAGATTTCCCAAAACAACTTATTACATTCAAAGCATTCTTTTCCGTTTATGACAAATAGAAAGTTTGGCTGTATATTACTAGCTTTTCAGTTTTTCCACATATTGATATTGGTTTTTAAAAAAGGAGAATATTTTTAAGGATAGCTCTAGCAGTGGTAATACAATATAATTTGATTTTACGTAGCATACTTAGAAACTGAATTACAGTAACTTCACTTTAATTTGTGGGATACCAGAAAGCTATGTGCAACTTTTCAAATTAAACCAAAGACCAAATCCTGCCGCAAGGTCTTGGCTTCCCTCAAAGCAGGGCGTACTCCCCAGCACATGACCCATCAGTGGGGCAGCACTGATAATAAGAAATGGCACATTCTAGCAATGGAGAACAATCAGAAGACAAGCTGTACTGTGGTTGAATCATGTTGGTCTGGCAATGTTTATGCTCCATCTCAAAATGGCAATATGCTATCCCAGAAATGTCACTTGGTAGAGAATTGGAGAAGCTAAGTGCTAGACCTGACCTATCCATCAGTTACCTATGAGACTACACATTTCTGCATTTTCTTGCTCTACTTTTTTTCAGCTATAGAAGCACAGAGTGTTATTGACTAAACTGCTCCAACCAACAGTTTTGTGGGAATCCAAACCACTGTGTTTGTTGACAGGAGGTCTGATGAGGCATTGCTCAACTACTTGCCCATTAGTTGGCAGTTCGAACCCACTGACTACTCTATGAAAGAAAGGTATGGGAATCTGTCCCCATGAAGATTTACATTGGAAAATCGAAGAGGCAGATTAACTGTGTCCTTTGGGATAACTACAAATTGGAAGTTTCTTGAAAACAACAGCTTTGAGTTGGGTGGCAGTTGACATCATCTGTCAACTTGTGAAGTGGTGATGTCTAGCATCTCAATCAGGTCATAGCCAATGAGGCCTCTGTGGGCATGGCCTTCTCCTGAGGATTCTTGAAACTGCTGTATTCCTCGCTGGAAGTGAGAGACACACTCTCTGCTTCGTATTCCTGATGACAAGACACATGGAGCTATGCTAGAGCCCTGGAGCTGGAAGAACCATGTGGATACCCCTGCCAGTGCTGAGATGCTTACCCCGCCACTGGATGCACAAGACTTTCCACCCACTGGCCTGTGATCTTCCTGCATCTAGTGTCATTGCATGTTTTTTATGAGTCTAAAAGGGAATTTATAAACTATTATTGACATAAGGGGTAATATCAGACTTACGGACTTGATCTGGACTGGGCTTGAAAGTTTTCTTAATGTACAATTGTTCTTTGTTATAAAGTTCTCTCTTACACAGAATATGAATGTATATGAATGTGTTTCTCTAGCCCACCTAGACTAACACAGGTTGGTATTTTTATATACAATTAGGTCTAACACCAAAGTCACTGTCAGCCATGCCCCTTACAACTCGTGACCCTAAGACAGGCTAGACCTGCCTCTGAGTTTCCGAGACTATAGTGCTTTATTATAGTAGAACAGTCCATCTTTCTTCCACAGAGGGACTGGTGATTTCAAACTGCTGACCTTGAGATTTGCAGCCCAATGTATAACCACAATACCACCAGGCCTCTTTTATACATGACAGGTTAAAAAATGTTATTGGAAAAAACTCCACTATCTTTTACTTCCATTTATCTGAGTTGGGGAGGTGGAGATTAAAACAAGCTTGTCACTGTGGTGAAATGAATTTGAGGGAATAGGGCTTTCTTTAATATGTTAATGGGGCCAGATGTATGTGGATTGTGTACTAGACCTAGCGGATTCTGATATATGCAAAGAGCATAAAAGTCACAGAAACACAACAAACAAGGGGAAAATGGAAGTGACATACAGATGGTCAAGGAACTTAGGAATTCTGGGGTTACGGAACCTAAAAAAGACAAGGCTGTTCCCCGGTGGGGTAGGAAGAGAGCCTTGTCCTATAGCCAGTACTCTGAATTCAGACTTTTAGCCTCCTACAACTGTTAAAAAATAAATTTATGTTCTTAAAAGTCACTGGCTTGTGGTATTTCTGTTCATCAGTACTAGATAACTAAGACATAAGACTAGACTGTGTCTAAGCTGCCTTCTAAGTCTAAAATTCCAAAGTCAAAAGTGATAAATAATGTCATGAGTCTTTGCTTAGAGTAAAATTATTCTTGTTATAAAAACATTGTGTTATGTACTTTCTCCCCAAATCTGTGATCAAATATGTACAGTATCATGAATGTTATGGCTAAGAGCTTGGAGGAGTTGCCTATATATTTATTAACAGTAAGAAAGCACATATATATTTGAAAATGTTCTCTTTTCATGACAAATTTACACTGATAAGCTATCTTAAAATTTCTTATTAAAAATAAACATGTCAAATATATATGAGCTTTATTTTTAATAACTTGAGACCCTCCCATTAGCCCTGTGTCCACCCATTCATACACCTCTACAGTCTCATCTCTCTCCAAAACTCCTTCCCCGGCTGTGAGAGATGGTTATCCCCTGGATCTTTCCAACTCTGATGGATATTCATTTGCATGACATTACTGAGTTCAGAAGAGAAATGAAGCTTTCAGATAGATATGTTGAAATCATAAACTCCCAAGAAGATTGTCAACCATGGCAATAGGTGTTCTCTATCCAAAGACTTGTGCACATCAGAAAAGAGGACCAGTGAAGGAAGCATCAACAATTACCAGGTGGATAAAAGGAGAATATTAAGAACGTAGTAGTTAGCCATGGTATTTGCTTTTCTCTGGTGTCTGAAAGAGGATTCTATATCTCTGATACATGGCAGGGAGGCTTGGTCATATGACCAGCTTTGGCCAATGAAATGTGATAGAAGTGAAGTGGTGGAGGTTAGAAGTAGTTTGCTCTTCCCTGGGCTTTTTTGGCATTTTCCTTCGGTCCCCTCTTAATGCTTCCAAGGCTCCTTTAGCTCCTTGATCCAGAAGGAGAAGGAAGACAACAGGGTGAGCACACAGGGTGGCTGAGAGATCAATCTGTGTTTTCCTCTTGAGCCGCTGCGATATTAATACATTGTGAAGAATAACAGGAAGGACTGAGAATGGTAAATCCCAGAACCACAAGCCCAAACAAAAGGAAGGTAAAAGTTCTATGAAGATGGCCAAAAAAGGAGCTGAGCAATTCTGGGGTTACAGAAAGCACAAAGGACATATTTGTCCTCAGAGGGATAGAGTTGTGTTCCAAATCTTGCAGGAGAAAGTATAGGGTGGAACTCAACTGTGTCAAATCCTAACAGAGAGGGACTTCGAGAAGACAACTGTAATCCATTTTGATCTTGTGAACTGTGGTTTCAATTCAAAATGAGTAGCTAAAACCAGACTTCAGTGGCTGGTCTCGATAAAAAGTGAGGGGAAAGAAAATACGATAATGTAGTAACTGTCTTTGAAAACATTGAGGGTAAAAAAAAAATTGCCAGTGGTTATGTAGGCAGATGGAGAAAGAAGGTGAGCAGGGAAGCCCTGCAGTCACTTGAACATCTGGTGACCTGGTGGGCAACAGGTCCTTCGGCATGGACAAACCTTCCCCAAAATGGGAACTTATCATGACATAAACTATGATATGCAAACATATGTGCAGTATATAATCAATCCTTTTTCTAATATCCATATATTATTTGTGGAAGTTTTTAATCTTCTCTGAACTTTGCTCTATTTGTGCTAGGGTATATATATATATATATATATACACACACACACACATACATACACACACATACATACACATACACACACACATACATATATACATATATATACACAACCCAGCATTTATTAAAAGTGTTTTAACATATTGTGATAGTTATATGTTGTATTAACTTGGCTGGGCCAGGATTCTCTGTGGTTTGGTAGTTAATAACCAGTAATCTCCCATGCTCAGACCGAACACAGTCTATTCACAGTCTGTTAGGGTTAAGAACATTAGGATGGTGTGCAATACTCTTGCTCGGGTCACAACCTTGGTGCAATTAATTAAGATGAAATTTCCTCAAGGGTGTGGACTACTTCCAATATAAACAGGAGCTGTGGAAATAGGAACTTGATTTTTGACAGGTCTGGATCTGGCATCTGGCTCATTGACCTCATGTTCTTTAGAATTGAACCAATGTCCTGCCATATTGCCTGCTGATCCTGGGGTTCATCAGTGACCTGACAGCTGACCTGATGGCCTTGGATTCATTTGCCCCTGTAGCCACCAGCCTGTGACCTTCCGGACAATCATGGATTCATCAGCCTCCAAAACTATATCAGGAGGAGTCACCACCCTACCATCTGAGCCATGACATTGGAACCTGCCTGGACTTGGACTTGTGAACCATTTTCCTGATATAAATCTCTCTCTGTCTCTCTTCACACACATACATACACAGAGACACAGACACAGACACACACACAACATCACTTGTTTTGAGTCTTTAGTGATTCCAGCTTAAGCCACATATGCTGAATTTCTCCCACCCCCAAACTACATTCATTTAAAATAATTTGTTCTATAATAGAAGGAAATATACAGAGAAAAAAAACTTGATGAAAATGCAAATTAAATGCAACAAAGGCAAAAACAGTACTAATAGCTCCAAATCCTAAGAATACTATTGGGGGAAAGTATGTGAAGGGGATTGTATCGGTTAGTTTTGAAAATTCTTAAATGGAAACTCATAAAAAATACTGATCATGTTAAAAATGTCATAAATTTAGTATTTTTGCTGTTAGGGGCCATTAAATTGGTTCCAGCATATAGTGATCCCACAGACAACAGAAGGACATGCTACCCGAACTATCCCCATAGTTACTGTCATATTGGAATCCATTACTACAGTCACGAGATGTCTGTTCTGCATCAGAGCAACATGTACAAAAGAACAAAACACTGCTCGATTCTGCACCGTCCTTACCATGGTTATGGTCAAGCCCACCATTGCAGCCATTGTGCCAATTCGTCTTGTCAAGGGTCTTCCTCTTTTTAGCTGCCTTTCTATGTTGCCAAGCAACTGAAATTACTATGGCTACGGGCAGGAGTACCTTAGTCCTCAAAGTAACACTCTTACTGCAAGCTTGTGATATGTGCATATCGCAACCACCGTGACAACCACTGTGTTGTTGTTTTTAGGTGATGTGTAAGTGGCTCCAGCTCATAGTGACCCAGTGAACAATTGAATGAAACATCGCCTGGTCCTAAACAGTTCTCAAAATTGTTCTTATGTTTGAGCCCAATGCTGTAGTCACGGTGTCAATCTGGGTTGTCCCGGCTCTTCCTCTTTTCCATTGTCCCACTACTTTACCAAGCTTGATATCCTTTTGCAGCGTCTGTCTTGCCTGATACCGTGTCCAAACTATATGAAATGAATTTTGTCATTCTTGCTTCTAAGGAACATTCTGGTTATACTTCTTCCAAGACAGATTTGTTGGTTCGTTTGGCAGTCCAGAGTCTTCAATATTCTTCACAGGCACCATAATTCAAATGTGTCCATTATTTTACTGTCTGTCTTATGCAATGTCCAACTTTCACATGCACAGGAGGTGACTGAAAATGTGATGACGTATTTTTCAGTGTAACATCCTTCCTTTTCAACACGTTAAAGAGGTCGTAAGCAGCAGATTCACCCAATGCACTGCTTAGTTTGAGCTCTGAATTGCTGCTTCCAGGAACACTGGTTGTAGGTACAAACAAGACAAAATCCTTTCCAACTTCAATCTTTTCTCCATTTATCACGATGTTACTTATCAGTCCAGTTGTGAGAAATTTTTTTTTACATTGAATTAGACTCTTTGCTGAAGGCTATATAGTCCTTGCTCACCTGCAAGTGCTTCAAGTTCTCCTAATTTTCAGCCAACAAGGCTGAGACATCTACAAAATGCAGGTTGTCAATGAGCCTTTCTCCAAGGCCTCCTGGTGTTTTACAGACTTTGCAAAGGCATTGGACTTTGTATGCCATAACAAACTATGAAATGCCACGAGTAGAGTAGGAATTACAGATCTTGAATCCAATCTGTATGCTGGATTATTTTTCATAGAATGCTTTTCTTCTTCATATAATCCAGCTTCTTTGATTCTTTGCTCAGTGTACAAATTGAATAAGTATGGTGAGAGAATACAACACTGGGGCACATCTTTCCTGACTTTAAACCATGCTGTATCAGCTTGTTGTGTTTGTACAACTGCCTTTTGATTCATGTACAGTTTCCACATGAGCACAGTGAGTTGCTCTGGAATTCTTGTTACTCCCAAGCCTATCCATAGTTTTCTTTTTATTATTATTTTTTAATGATCTACCAAATAGAATGCCTTTGCATATGCACTAAAACACAAGTAAGCATCTTTCTGGTATTCTCTACTTTCAACCAATATCCACCTGACATTAGCAATGCTATCTTGTCCATGTCCTCTTCTGAATCCAGCATAAACCCCTGGGAGCTCCCTGACAATGTACTGCTGCAACCATTGATGGAGGATGTTTAGCAAAATTTTACTTGCATATGATATTAATGCTATTATTCTATATTTGTGCTTCTGCTGGGTCATCTTCCTTTGAAATGAGTACAAATATGGATCTCTTCCATTCAGTTGGCCAAGTAGCTGTCTTCCAAATTCCCTGGCTAAAGTGAGCGAGTACTTCCAGTGTTTCATCAGTTTGTTGAAACATTTCAATCGGTACTCCATCAATTCCGAGTCCTGTTTTTCGTTAATGCTTTCAGTGCAGCTTGATTTTTTTCCTTTTGTACCGTTGACTCTCACTCATGTGCTCCCTCTTGAAATGGTGGCATGTGCACTGGGTCTTTTAGCTACCGTGACTCTGTATTCTTCCCATCTTCTTTTGAAGCTTCCTGCGCCATGCCATCTTTTGCCCACATTTCAATATTGCAACTCAAGTCTGGCTTATTTCCCCTTCCCTTCTGTTCTTTCAGGGTAAGATCTGCTGAGCGTGCTCTTCCTTTTCGGTTTTCTAATGCTAGGTTTTATACATTTCCATAGAGTATTTTATTTCTCTCAAGCCACCTTTTGAACGTGTCTGTTCATCTCTTTGACTTCATCTTTTGTTTCCATTTGTCTTGGCTACTGTATAATTGAGAACATTTTAGCATCTCTTCTTTCATCCACATTCACCTGCTATTTCTTCCCTATCCTTTTTTAAAAATCATTTTATTAGGGGTTCATATAACTCTTATCACAATCCATACACACATCAATTGTGTAAAGCACATTTGCACATTCATTGCCCTCATCCTTCTCAAAACATTTTCTCTCCACTTAAACCCCCGACATTAGGTCCTCATTTTACCCCTCCCTCCTTCATGAGCCCTTGATAGTTTATAAATGGGTATTTTGTCATATCTTGCCCTGTCCGACGTCTCCCTTCACCCACTTTTCGGTTGTCCGTCCCCCAGGGAGGAGGTCACTTATAGTTCCTTGTAATCGGTTCCCTCTTTCCTACCCACTCTCCCTTTACCCTCCCTGTTTTGCCACTCAGAACACTGGTCCTGTAGGGCTCATCTGCCCTGGATTCCCTGTATTTTCAGTTCCTATCTGTACCAGTGTACATCCTCTGGTCTAGCCAGACTTGCAAGGTCGAATTCGAGTCATGATAGTGGGAGCGGGGAGGAAACATTTAGGAACTAGAGGAAAGTTGTGTTTTTCATTGTTGTTACATCGCACCCTGCCTGGCTCATCCCCTAGCCTTCTAATGACCATTCGCCTTCATCATGAGTGCTGTCCGCAATGTCATCCCACAGCGCCTTAAGTCTCCCGTCATTAATGTGCAGTGCAGCACATCTGTTCCTGAGACGCTCTCAACATTTAGGTGAGATAGACTCAAGGTTGTGTTTTCGCTTTCATGGACTTGCTTTAATTTTTTGCAGATTCAACCTGAACGTACATATGAGCACAAGTGGTCTATTCAACCATTGCCCCGGCCTGGTTTTAGATCCTAATATTGAACTTCTCCATCCTCTCTTCCCAGAAATGAAGTCAAGTTGGTTTGTTTTTATGCCATTTAGAGAATTACGCATGTAATTATCACCTTTTATATTGTTGGGGAAACATTTTTGGTATGAAGAAGTCATTGATCTTCCAAAATTCTTTCATGATCTCTCCAGCTTCGTTTCTATCACCAAGACCATATTTTCCAATGACTGTCCCTTCCTCGTTGTTCCCGTTTCATGATTGATCAACTTCAGACTAATAACATTGGCAAATTCTTTGATTTCTGCATCACTAGTTTTAATGGTTGGTGCATACATTTGAATAATAGTTTATTTACTAGATTTCCTTATATATGGATAGATATGATCACAGACAGCATTGTACTTCAAGATATATCTTGAAATGTTCTTCTTGGTGATGAAGGGACCCCCATTCCTCTTGGATCTCCCCTTCCCTGCAGAGGAAACCAAATGATAATCTGATCCACAATGACCAAGGCATAACATAAGGATCTTTATGTGTTCTATCTCATTTCTGATGATTTTCAATTTCCCTAGATATGTACATTCTGAGTTCCAATTATTAACAGATACTTGAGCTGTTTCTTCTCAGTTTGAATCATGCCGCATCAGTAAATGAAGGTCCTGCAGGCTTTACAACCACAGGCTTTACTCTGTCCACACTGTTATGATGCACGCCAGCTGCTTTGAAGAAGGCAGTCATATTTTGGGTGGATTCTGACCCGTGGAGCTCAACTGCTGACATTATATCTGACAGTGAATGGTCTGTTGTTAATTCTCATGAGGGTTTCAGCAGCTGATAATGTTTCTATGCTTTCCATAGGGTTTCCATGATTAATTCCTTTAAAGTGGACAGCCCATTCTGTCTTCACAGCCTCTCTTAGTCTGGAAGCTCGGCTGAAATCAATTCACTTTGGGTGTTCCTGCCGGTATTTGAAAATACCAGTGACATAGCGTCCCACATCACAGCACCATAGAAGCCACCACAGCATGACAAACTGACAGATAAGTGGTGGCACGCTCATTGTAAAACCTGTAATTGTCGGGTGGGGAACTCAAAAGTCTTCTTCCAAAGGGGCCTATCTGCTATCCCCAACCCAAATAACAAGGTCTCACCTGCCTTCAGACACTGGAACCATCCATCTCTTGGGACCCTCTCTGGAGCTCGTGGAGTGGGAAGGTGTAGAGGGAAGGCTTGACAGTCCTCACTGAGGACGGGCCTGCATTCAGGTGATAAGGAGCCCTGCTACTTCAGAGGCACTGAACAAACTCCAACCACTGCTGCGCCCATTGCACAGAGTGGGGCAGGCATGTGAGGGAGATACATGCTGTGCCACAGGCCTTCTTTCCTCCGGTGCCTAATGAGAGGTGAAAGACAGGATGAGTCGAGTCGACACTAGCATACGACTTGTTTTTGAATAATAACATCACTTTTTGAACCTAACCTCGTCTATTCTTGAGAAGTGGATGCACATCTAATTTTAAATATGTATGCATTTAAAGTAATTTTTGAGGTGATGATCTTAATTCTCAAACTATGCAAGAGCAAAATTTTTTTGTTTTGATTTTAACTTTGCCAACTGTATATGACACGAGGAAGTAAATTACCTTTGGTTAACTTAACTACTGAGAACAGAAATTGACATTTGGAAGCATATTTTGGAAAGTTCTGAAATTATTGTTAAAGTTTGGCTTTAATTATAGGCTCCTACACAACTAGACTAATTCATACACTAAATAAATCACACAACAGCAACAATCATTTTAATTGGAAAGGATGTTGAAAACCATTTAATCCCTCACACACAAAGAAACTGAAATTCAAATTATATATGACCTGTTCAAAAATACACTTCTTAGGAAAACCTTGAGTACTGGTGCTGACTGTGAAATAAATTATTATAAACAATAGTTCTAATGTTAATGTTTACTACTTGTTAATGGTCTCATTACTTATGTTTTACGATGTAAAGGCATTCTACTGTATGGCTCGTAGCAAATTATGGATAATGCTGTGAATGGGAATTCCAGACACCTAATGGTGCTCAAGCAGAACCTGTGGATAGAGCATGAAGCAGTCGCTAAAACTGAACAAGGAGACAGTGTGAGTTTAAAATGCGGGAAAGGTATATGTCAGTGTTTTGTCCTTTCTCCCTATTTATTCACTCTACATGATGAACAAGTGATTCAAGATGCTGGGCTAGATAAAGACGAGGATGCCACCCGGACTAGTGAGTGGCTCATTAATAACCTGTAATATACGGAGGACGCCGTGTCGCTTGCTAGAAGCAAAGCGAACTTGAAGCTTTATTGATAAAGATTAAAGACTACATAATTCACTGTGGATGACAACTCAGCAGAAAGGAAACAAAAATGCTCCCACCTGAAACAATCAGGAAAACCATGAGCAAAGATTCGAACTGTCAAGAATTTCATTTCACGTGGATCCACAATCAATGTCTGTGGAACCACTGGTCAAAAAATCACTTGACAGACTGCATTGGGAAAATCTGTTGCAAAAGTATACTTTAAAGCAGCGGTTCTCAACCTGTGGGTCGTGACCCCTTTGGGGGTCGAATGACCCAGTCACAGGGGTCACCCGATTCATAACGGTAGCAAAATTCCAGTTAGGAAGTAGCAGGGTCACAGCATTAGGAAGGTTGGGAACCACTGCTTTGAAGTATTAAAGGGCAAAGATACCACTTTGAGGACTCAGGTGCTCGGTACTCAAGCCCCATTATTTTCAGTTACCACACATTTGAGAGAATGCTAGACATGAATAAAAAGGACTGAAGGAGAATTGGTGGTTTAGCATATGATGTTGATGATGAATATGGAAGATGTCATGGGATTCCAGAAGAGCAAACAAATCTGTGTTGGAAGAAGTACAGCTAGAATGTTCCTTTGAATCAGTGCTCCTAGTTTATCTGGCAAAGTTAGGACAAAACTCAGTGCTTAGAGAGGACATCACGCTTAGACCCTCAACAAAATGGATTGGCACCGAGGTGTGGCTGCGACAGTGGTTCAAACTAGAGACAATTTAAGAACAACAGGACTGGGTAGTTTCCTTCTGTTGGCCACAGTGCCCCTATGCATCAGACCCCCCTCAACAGCACCAAAGTACAATACCACAAGTTATTTCCTAATAAAGGCTACGTTTCTGATTGAATTTTAGTTTATTATTACTGGGTTTCCCAGTTCTACTCTTGCCTCATCGACAGTGT
The DNA here is from genome assembly GCF_000313985.2 of Echinops telfairi. Taxonomy (NCBI): domain Eukaryota; kingdom Metazoa; phylum Chordata; class Mammalia; order Afrosoricida; family Tenrecidae; genus Echinops; species Echinops telfairi. The sequence continues at coordinate 50,496,089 of NW_022103928.1, forward strand.
GGTGAAGATAAACATTAGCTAGGGTGATTCAGTTCTGTTCTATGGCAGTACTTCATTTGGTCAAATCTAGCGGATGCCATGAAGCTGTGTGCATTTGATGCTGAGAAAGTTACACTTCATTCCCTAACTACGTGGGACCTTTAGTGACAGGCAATGTGTTTAAGAAAGTCAACAGAGCATGAGTTATGGAACCACAGCAAAACACGTGACTCTAACCCTAGGGCACAAAGTAGGGACAAGGCAAGCAAAGGCTCGGGTGGTGGGCAGAAAGCATCAGAGACAAACTACCAAGCGACCCATAATGTCCAACATCTGCAGACACTGGCAGATGTTCACGTCTATCTGCATCCTTCTCTTCACGGTCTCTGTAAGTAAACATTTGATTAATAAACTCGAATCTTTGTATTTGATCTACTACAACCCCCCAGCCCCGAGAAAAGAAGGAAACCTAAATAACAAAGAATTACATTTGAAAGATATTTTTAAAAATCTTAAACTTTATAAAGAGGCATTAGAACAGAAAGGGGGAGAAAACAATATGGTCTTTGATCTTCCTGCCCATCCTCTGAAAAGGAATCTCTCCTGACAGAAGGGGCAGACAGTGTGCACGTCCTTTGTTACTTACAGCATTTCACTCCGAGTGAAACAAATGCAGGGGCCCATCCGCTGCTCCAGTGTCCCTTACAAAACTCCAATTAGCATCGGTGCCCAGTGGCAGCCCGGCTGCAGAGCCTGTCTGTAGGCGCTCACCCATTACACACAGCTGGAAATTGTATTGCTCTCAAACCACAAGCCACTGCTTTGATGGTTCAGGAGACCTTGGCCTTTTTAAACGTATAAACAACCTTTCTTTTCTAATCTGGGCCATTAGAGGGAAATGCTGTGAAAGCCTGTATTCTGAAATAGCCAGGTTTGCTCAGAGTCATGACAGTTTTCAATCTTGCTGCCAGTAACAGAAGAAAAGCATGAAACTAAAAATAACGTGGGTGCGGGATGTGCCTTGGGCACCTCCTGAGGCCTAAAGGGTTTCAGATTAATTTGAAACTGAGCAAAGGTGAATTTTCTCTCTACCTTGGCCCTTCTGTGGGTGTTGTAATCATGGGGGAAATTCATCTGTCTAATGAGCTCTAGTCCCAGAAAGGAAAGATTCCGTGTTCAAGACTAAAGACATTCATCAGGCAATGCTAGGGCTTTTATTTTCTGAGTGATAACAAGCAGTGCTCTATTGATTCTGTGGCATTTCCTCTGTTAAGAGCTCTTTGCTCTCTGCAAATAGTTCATGAAAAAACAAGCACTATAATTAAAATAAATAAATATATAAATGTGGATGGTCTTGCTATGCCTTGGAAGATACTAATACAATTTAAAGCAATTTACAAGAGTCATATCCCCAAAGACTTCTGAATACATAAATGAGTATAATGAATCCAGTTGTGATTTTCCAACTTGGGTTATGGCTTTGGGGGCCAAATGATTGTACAAATAATTCAAATAAACCTTTGAAGGGTGTGAAAACAGCTGACATCCAAGATGTTAAAATCATCAAACCTAAATCAGGACACAAGAACCCTGGCACTCTTTGATGCTCACCTTCCCAACACAATCGCTGAAGACAAAATGGGTGCATAAGCAAATATGGTGAAGAGAGCAGATAGTGCCTGGCTATCAAAAGATATAGGGCTGGGAGCTTAAAAGCTTGACAACAAACAAGTGGTCATCTAGTAGGGAAGCAAATAAGCCCACATGGAAGAAGCACACCAGCCTGTGTGATCATGAGGTATTGATGGGATCAGGTATCAAGAGATCCAAAACAAACAACTATATTGAAGTGAATGAGTGGGGTTGGAGTGGAGATCCAAAGTCCATCTGCAGACAATTGGATATTCCCCACAGAAGGGGTATAAGGAAGGGGTGATTCAACCAAGGTACAGTATAGCACCAACAAATCACAGGTCATTCCTCTGGTTCCTGAATACTTCCTTCCCCCACACTACCATGACCCAGTTCTACCTTAGAAATCCGGATAGACTGGAGAACACACATTTATACATGCCTATAGCTATACCTCTATAATTACCTTTGGCCTTCTATTTATTTCCTCTATTTCCTTTTGCCTTCCACCACTATCATGTTCGCCCTTCATTCTGTTCTCAGTATTTCCTCTCGTATACATTGTTACTGATCAAACCCCAATCAGCATCATATGCCCTCCCCACCATCAATCTTAGATCGCTTATTGTTCCCTTATCTCTGAGTTTGTTGGCTCCTCACTCCTCCTCCCAGTCCTCTTGTTTCCCATGCCCCCCACCCCCCGAACCACTGATCTCATTGTTTTCTCCTCAGGATTGTTTGTCCTGCCTATCTTATATACAGAGGCATAGGGAAAAACAAAAACAGCATAATAAAGGAAACAAACAAAATAGAATAAGAAAAAAAATAGTTGCAGGTCTGTCTGCTGACCCTTTCTGTATGTTTTCCAGTAAGTCTGATGCCAAGCCCTGTCCCCCAAGTCAGAAGTCTATTTTTAGGATTCCTTGGGAACTTGGTTACTTTGCTCCAGTTGCACTCCATTCGGGTCACCCCACTGTGCATGGGATAGACCAGGTACACTTTCTGCACAATGTCTCCAGTACTGTTCCCATAGTGCTATGGGTCAGTGGGGGAACATGTGTCTCCTGGTGGGGCCAGCCCTGTGGTCCTTTCTAAGCACTGGCTGCTCTGAGCAGGGATGTCATCCTGGGGCTTGATGAGCCATGATAAGGTTCTCTCCCTCTCCCTCATCCTCTCCTTCTCCCTCATCCTCTCCCTCTCCCTCACCCTCTTAGTTCACACCTCTCTCCCCTGGCTATATCTTCAGTTCTGTCTGTTAGTTCCTTGCTCCATGTTGATGTTTTGCGCTCAAGGTTTGGCACTCTGGGATGAGGTCTGGTCCCTCTCTCCCTTTCCTGTGGAGACAGAAACAGTGCCCTCCCTGTGGGTGTATTAGTGCCTGTTCCCCATCACCCTCATTTTCTTTTTGCTTGTCTTCTCCCTCTTTCCCCCTCCTTTTTAGTTGGCTGCCATATGCAGCCCTGAGTTGGGTCAGACCCCTGCCAGAGTACCTGGCTGGACCTTGACAAACAAGCGGCCATCTAGCAGGGAAGCAAATAAGCCCACATGGAAGAAGCACACCAGCCTGTGTGATCATGAGGTGTTGACGGGATCAGGTATCAAAAGATCCAAAACAGGATGTCTGCATTCAGTTACTTATCCTCTCTGCTCATTGTACTGTTTGAGCTTACCTCGGTGGACTCATGCTGTACTTGTCCCTTTGTGCTTGGCTAACTTCGTTTCCAAAATTATCTGCCCAATGCACCTTTATTGTTATTGTTAGATGCCATTGAACTGGTTCTGATTCGGAGTGCCCCTATGTAGAACAGAAAGAAATGCTGCCTGGTTCGGTCCTCACATGCGTTCGTCTGTGTGAGGCCGTTGCTGCAGCCGCTGGGTCAGTTCGTCTTGTTGACCGCCTTCTTTTGGCTGCTCCTCGGCTTTACCAAGCACGGTGTCCTGATGCAGAGTAGTCTCTTCTGACTGCTAGTCTCACCTCTAAGGAGCAGTCTGGAGGTCCTTCTAGGACAGATGTGTTTGTTTTTAGCAGTCCATTGAAATTTCCATATTTTTTGCCAACACCATAATTCAAATCTAATGCTTTCTTTCTTGGTTTTCAGTATCTGACAATATTTCAGTGCGCTCCATAAGGATTGTAGTGACTAATTCCTCACAAGTAGACAACCGATTTCTTCTTTATAGTCTGTTCTTACTCTAGAACAGCGTTTCTCAACCTGTGGGTTGTGACCCCTTTGGGGGGTCGAAAGACCCTTTCACAGGGATCACCGAAGACCATCAGAAAACACATAAATACATCACAATATATAATTAAATATAATATTATATATAATATTAAATAATTATATATATTTATTTTTATAAATATATATATATTTTTAATTAAATAATTATATATATAATTATAATAATTATATATAATATTAAATAATTAAATATATATTGTGATGTATTTATGTGTTTTCTGATGGTCTTCGGTGATCCCTGTGAAAGGGTCTTTCGACCCCCCAAAGGGGTCACAACCCACAGGTTGAGAAACGCTGTTCTAGAGTAAGAACAGACTATAAAGAAGAAATCGGTTGTCTACTTGTGAGGAATTAGTCACTACAATCCTTATGGAGCGCACTGAAATATTGTCAGATACTGAAAACCAAGAAAGAAAGCATTAGATTTGAATTATGGTGTTGGCAAAAAATATGGAAATTTCAATGGACTGCTAAAAACAAACACATTGATTTTGATTAATTACTATGCCTTAATTATGTTTAATTATGTTCCATTTGTAACACTGGAAATATATCCTGCATATCAGACATTTACATGAAGATTCATAGCAGTAGCAAAATTATAGTTATGAAGCAGCAACGAAAATAATTTTTTGGTGGGTCACCACACCATGAGGAATGGTATGAAAGGGTTGCGGCATTAGGAAGGTTGAGAACCACGCTCTAGAAGCTGTGCTGAAACCTGTTGACTTTGGTGACCCTGCTAGTATTGGAAATACCAATGAAATAGCGCCCAGCACCACAGTAACACATAAGCCACCAGAGTATGACAAACTGACAAACAGGTGGTCCTAGTATGTTATTAGGTACCATCTAGTCTGTTCCAATTGATAATGACTGCCCAGCAGATTCAACACCGCCAAGTCCTATGCCAGCCTCACAATTAGTGTTATGTTTGAGTCGCTATTACAGACACTGTGCCAGTCCACCTCCAGGAAGCTCTTCCTCTGTTTTGCTCCCCTTCCACCATGCCTTTCTCTGGAGACTGGGGTCTCCCGATCGCAAGCCCAAAGCCCGATAGATGAAGTCTGCTCATTCTTGCTTTGAAGGAGAACTCCAGCTGCACTTCCTTAGAAACAGATTCTCCCCATTATCTGGAATTCCCTTGATTGCTGGGCTGCTGCTTCCATGAACAGTGATTATGGATACAACAGTTTCAGTGTTCTCTCCCGTGACCATGCTGTCGTGGAGATTTGGCTTTTCCTTGCCTTGAGCTGTAATCCATACTGAAGGCAGGAGTCTGGAATGCGGAAGCAAGTACTTCAAATCCTCTTCACTCTCAGCCAAGAAGATTGTGTCGTGCACCTATCTGTGGTTGTAAACGAGCCTTCCTCTCATCCCGTTGTCACGTTTTCCTTCATATAGTCCAAGTTCACTAGATTTAATTGATCCGTCACTCATTCTTTCAAGGAAAATAGTACTCTTTGGTGGGGGGAGGCCTGCTCATTTCACAACTCAGTTATACAAGTGAATTTCCCGGAGAAAACCCTCAGATTTTATAGGCAGCAGACATGGTTTATATGTAATCTCCATTTTCAAAGGATATCAAAAAAATTATAGTCTCAGTAATTCACAGGGACAGTTCTACCCTTTCCGGTGGCGTCGCTCTGGGTCAGCATCAATTTGATGACAGTGAGTTGGCTTTGGGAGCTTTTCGATGAAACTGGCCGTTTCTCCCTCTCAATATATCGATGAAGGTAAAAAAATTCAAGTCTCCCAGTACAGTTTGATGCCACGGCCAAATTTAATGCCAGTGCCAAGAGTTCTTCACGCACATATGTGTACACACACACAACACATACACACACACGAGTTCACATTATTCTTTTACACCATCGTTTCAAATGTCAACACAGGAAAAAGACAAAAGGCGTTTTTAAAATGGTATTGTGAAGTTTCTTTATATTTCCTGGAACCATTAAAAGGGTCCCACAAACCATACCTTAAGAACGACTGGTCTTCAGAGTCCACGGTTGTTGCAGAAAGTCAGCATCATACACTCCAAGGAATCCTGATCCAGACTGAACTGTATCTTAGTCCCAGCAGTATTTCTAATTAATTAGTTAAGTTGGAGCATGTTTCTCAAATTCTCTAGCATCAGATTCCACCTCTAAATGGGATCACAAAGTTCCCTTTTATTCCGAGTAGGAAAACTTGCTCCAAAATTCTAAATCCTATGTATCATCTGTTTATGAAATATTTATTGCACCAAAACCACACTTACTCACTTTTATAATACTGTGACTGTTTTTATACTACAGAGAGGACTAGTTGGGAAAGGACTACCTAACTTTTTAAAAGTATGTATTACTCATAGAAAAAGTTCCTGAGGCCTGACTGATAGGTAGACTTCCCATCTCATCCACAGTAAAAGTCTAAGTCCTCACTATGCAATACAAACTCATTTATACTTTTATATCACCTCTCTGATGACATCCTCGATTATTTCACTGTTGATTCAGTTTACCCCGATCCACACAGGTATCCTTGGAGTTGTTGGTTGGTTTTTGGTATTTTTTGTGTATTTATTTGTTTTCTCAAATACTCCAGGCACCCTCCAACCCTAGGGTCTTGGTATATGCTGCTGGGCTACCATTCCTGTGGATCTCAATGACATGAGCTTCAATTCTTCACATCTTTACTCTGCTCAGTAACTATCCATCAAACATAAAATTTCAATCCTACTGCTCACATTTTATATCTCACTCTCTGCTTTATTATTTTCAAATTCCCTCTTTTCACTTTTTAAATGTTTCTCTTTGACCTTATATAATGTAAGCAAACTATTTTTATATGTTTTATTTACTATGATATACATAATGCTTAACATAATGCTTGGTATAACACATGTACCTAAAAATATTAAATGGATTAATAAATGAATGTACCAAGTGATTTAAAAGGCTAAATAAATAGTAGGTTATTTATTATTATAGCTTTCAGGTGAATATGCATCACTTGTAAAGAAGTTCTAATATGCATTGGGATAGTTAAGAGGCCAGGAAACTAGTATTCCAAATTTTATGATTTAGTTCATTTTTAACTTGGAGCGTCTATTGAGCCTGTTCATAAACCTTCCAAATCATAGAATCTTACAAATGGGCTACCCAAAAAAGTTTAAGGAAAAAGCAGAAAACAATATCCCATCAATGATAGTGATTTGATTTAATTATATTCTATATTTTGTATATTGCACCAATTTCATTTCCTACACCTCCTAATACTGTCCTGTGTATCTGAAAAGGCTAGGTTTGTTAGGATTTCTGAGAGCATTTCAACAAAGCAATGGGCATTCAATCCTTTTTGCTCAAAATATCGCAGTGTGCACAGCTGAGCTCTGTCGACTCACCCCGGATCCATTTAACTCAGACCTCAGAGGGCCGACGATGTTGTGTGTGGCTTCTCTTACAACCCAACCATTAAACTTCAATGGGTTTTGCCTTTCTTTTTTAATTACATGTTGCAGAATGATTTTCTCTGACTATTGTTATGCATGTTGGATTCTGTAGGAACATACCTGCTTAGAAGGTGGCTCTAACCTCTGTTTTTATGAAGAGGACATGTTTTTATAGAGAAGAAGAAGTATTCAAAATTGCACTTGGCATTTGGAACACAGCAAAAGGTAGCTGTGGTCCTGTTTTATTGTACAACAATCACGTAAACTCCAGCTGTCAAGTCCTCTGATCAGTTCTTCAATAGGAAAAAGGGGCTCAGCTAAATCCTGCCCACATGCTGATGTACCCCCGCCTAATAACTGTGGTTTCCCTCTTTATGAATTTCATTCACAATTACTCTGGGACTTTCAAGGAATGTCTTGAAAGAAAGACGTGACTAGAATTGCTGAGTAATGTTATTTTCTATTTGCGTTATTGGGCAAGTGGAGGAAGCAGCAATCAGTTTTGATTTTTGCTGAACAAAAGTGGTGAAACGCGTCTAATGTTTGGGGGCAGTTTCCAGAGCTGGTCTGCTAGAGTCTCATCTACGCTTGCCTTTTGGCACTAAGGGTATGTGAGACAAGCACCTCCAGACGTGGACACAGCATAGTGGACAAATAAATTTACCAGGCCGAGGGCTCGGGAAGTGTTATTTACCAACCCTCAATAAGTAATCAACATGGGACTCACACGACTTATCCAAGATTTCCCGGTGACCATTGCCCTTTGTTCCAGAGTGACCACTAGAGACCAGAGCTAAGGAATTCCAATTCTAGCCCAGTTACTTGGATCCCATATAGGCTATCGTAAAAATATCTTTACCTCAGAGTAAGTGGTGAACTTGAAGATTAAGTGTTATCCTTGCTGGTTTTACTCTTCCTATTTTAGTGACCGCAGGTCCTTGGGTGGCAGCTTCAGTTTAAGGCAGCGACACAACCACAACAGTCCTGTGTCTGTTTCCACAAAGAAGACAGACAAGAAAACCCTGGGGAGGAGCTCTACTCGGTCACTCGTGTGTTTGCCAGGAGTCACAATGGACCCAGTGGCAGCTGTTGTTGTTAGAGGAGGCCTGGTGGCATAGTGAGCTACCGTTGGGCTGCTAACGGCAAAGTCAGCAGTTCGAAACCACCAACTGTTCTTCAGGAGAAAGATTGAGCTTTCTACTTCCGTAAAGAGATACAGTCTTAGAAACCCACAGGGGCAGTTCTACCCTGTCTTATAGGGTTCCTGGGAGTTAGAATGGACTCGATGGGAGTAAGTTTGGTTGGGGTTTTTCTATTGTGATTATTATCAATGTTAAACTGTTATTAAAAATAAATGTGTCAAAAAAAGAGGAATCCTCCAAAAATTGAAATCATCTTAAAAGCAAAACATAATCTTATATATATTTTTAGACCCAATGGCTGCCATACCTGATATATCATTGGTAGACAATATATATGTGAACAGATGTTGGACTTTTAGTGATAATAGATGTTTATAACTCAGAAGATATGGCTAATTTTGTTAACATCATCAGAATTCAGTAGAAATGTCCCTTATTTTTTCTATCCATAGATTTGTGTTCAGTGAACTATGTAATATACTAACAGTTTGGGAAAAGTCACTAATGTATCACCAATCAAAATCAGGAAATTCTCTGTGAGTTTTGTAAGTTTTAACTTTTCTCACAGCCCATGCTGTGGCCTTGCCTCAGATTATGAGTGACTTTATAATTAATGTAGATGCAAAAAGATTTTGCAGATATCCATTAAAGTAAACTCATCAAGAGAGTAAAGCAATAGTTTTACAAATGAATTGCTCTCCTGAAGAATAGAAGGATAGAAGGATAAATATGGATCAAACCAGACAGACATATCTTGGTAACAAATAAATATATATTAATTAAATATATCACTTTTGTAGAAATAAAAAATAGAAATGATATTAAAAAGTGTTCTTTAGACTAACCACACATTTAAAAGCCTAGATGACTCACTTCCATTTGGCCAAAAGACATGAAATTTGATGACATTCTGACTCCACAAAAAATCTATCTTAGTAGTTTTCATTTAGACTGAATAAGTTTAAATATGATACTCTTATGCCCAGATGTGTTTTATGTTGCTATCTAAATTTATTAGTAAAATTACTTTCTTCATTCTACAATCCTTATAGTGCTCCATATAAAAGGTTGTCTAAATAATGAATTTCTGTGAGCAAGAACCTCACATTTTGATACTCATTTTCATATTTCAAAGCACAACTTGCTAGTAGCCATCTGCACTATTACTTTTTCTAATAATGCCTCTAAGTTACAAAATCACTGAAACCATCATATAAATGAATCACTCTTCCATGATTTAAGAAATTTGCCACCATTGCATACTTTGCACCATTTATTGTGTTTACCACAGAATGGAATCTAATGCCAGTGGAGTAGCCGCTGGTAGGTTGTGTCAGAGTATGTGGAATTCCATGCAGCAACCCTCACTGATGACCCTTAGCATACTCCAGTCCATGGTCCCATGAACAATATGAAACAAAACAAAACAATAATTCCGCTTGGTCTGATGCCAGACCCCTGATTGGTTGCAATCAGCTGACTTTTATGAACTAACTCCTGCAAGTAGATCCCCAGCCCTGTCTTCCTCTCTGGCTTAGTCTCAGGATGCTGCTAAAATCTGTTTAGCATCTTAGTCACACACAAACCTCCACTCACAGCTGGGTGGTGGCTCCCAGGAGGTGCATTCTCAGGAGATAGAACCAGGATCTCCTATATATTGCTGTTGCTAGGTGCCTTCAAATAGGATCTGGCTCATATGTATCCTATCGATGTTATCAAAATAACTATTTGCTGACAGCGAGAACCTTACTTTTTGATCTACAATCGAATGAAACATTTATGGGTCCTGTGCTATCCCCACAATTGTTGTGTGTGAGTCCACTAACGGAGTCGTGATGTCAGTTCATCTCATCAGGGTCTTCCTCTGTTTCACTTATCCTCTACTTTACCAAGCATGGTGTGCTTTCTCTGGGAAATGGGTTCTCCTGATAACATGAGACAAAGTCTGGCCGTCATCAATTCAAAGGAGTATTCTGGTTGTACACTTTCAAGATTTGTATGTTCTTCTGACTGCCCATGGTACTATCAGTATTCTTTGACACCACCATAATTTAAATGCATCAATTCTTCTGTGTTCCTCAGTTCTACTTGTATTAAAGGCTCATCATGTGCCCAGCTCTCAGAGAATAGTGTCTCGGGTCTGAAGGGCTTGTTTTAAAACAAGGAGTCATCTAAGTGAGGCACAAATTACGTCCACATGGAAGAAGCTCTGTGTGTTTCTTCTGGTTTGTTTCATCCAAGGATGGTGCATCATAAAATCCAAATCTGGAGGAGGGAACTATATGAGATCTTAAATTCGGAACATTCAGTTTGCAGAAGGCTATGAGTAACAGGGGAAGACCAAAGCCTATGTACAGGGTCCCCACCTAAAGTAAGCCTTAATCCCCACCTGGATCAAGCCTTCAGCGAATCCCATCTGATTACCATCCAGGCATATGAATAGCCTTGCTGTCAGACAGAGAGCATGGTAAAGTCTGTGACGATAATGCAGTGAAGTTCAAATGCCACAGTTTATCATTTGATTTCCCTCTGACCCATTTTAAAGTTGTTTCAGTTTTTACTATTTTCTGCTTTCTTTTCAACTGAGGCTTTTGTCATTGTTTCCTTGTTTGAATTTTTTTCTTCTTTGTGTTTTGTATGGTTTTCTGTATATGAATCCAAGATAGGTCAATCTATAAAGACAGTAACTAGATTAATAGTGACTTAGGGGCTTGGCAGTGGAGTTTGAGGGGGGTGGAGAGGTAACAACAGTGAGATTAAGAAAGAATATAATGGTCTAAAATTGATAAGGTGATTAGTGCACAGCTTTTCTTAAAATGATGGAGCTGATAAATTGTATGATTATGTGAACTTTATACCAATTAACTACTTTAAAAAGGTTCACCGTACGCTTTCTTCACATGTACTTTTGAGAAGTTTTTCAGGTTAAAAACTATGAGCCATCAATGCACAAAAGAGGAAGAAGAAGAACAGAGGCAATTGCATTGGCCCCAATAAAACAGCGCCTGATCCCATTTACATGAATGAAAATAAGCAAAGTCCAGAGATGAACTAAAGTCACAAAATGTATTCAAAGATAATTCTTTTGCAGAAGTATGTTTAAGCTATTTTACATCTATGACAGTGTGGACAAAACGTTGAAACAAAAAGGAAATGACTGAGAGAACAAGAACTTCTTGAATATAAAAAAAGCTCTGCAGGTGATGTTATGATCCATGTGTCTGGACAGTTTAAATTTTATTTTGCATTGAGTTTTGTTGAAACAAATATTATGAAAGCATTGAGACTGGTCTTGTGCCAGCACCTTTTCATTTATTAACACAAGTGTTAAAATCCAAGTAAAAATTGTTTCCAGTGCAAATGCGATTCGACTGCAAGAAATATTCAGTGGCTTCTTTTACCAAAAGATACAAGGGTGATGACTGACCCTTCACAAACAGCTTTCTACCCCCCACTTGCTGTTCCCTTCATTCATTTATCATCTTCAAGATATGGAGAGCCACATCTTGCCTCACAGGGTAATATCAGAATTTGAATGACTCTTGTTCTACTAGCTAGCAAATATTCATGAATGCAGGGTATTTCCATACATAATTAAGAGTTCATGGAATATAATTAATAGCAATGTATTTATGGCTAATTAGAAAAATTCTCTTGAATTAATATCTTAAATTTCCACCAATTTTTTAGACCAAAATTATAAAAACATCATAAGGAAAATCTGAATGGACATTTTAGCTCCCCGCACAGTTTAAGAGCTGAGAGTGAGCAATGTGATGAAGCTCAAACTGGTAAATTACGGAAATGAAAGAAAGAGAAGACACCACGTGTCGGAACCGAAGGACCAAGAACATTCCACGATGTGTGTGATCCGCGCTAGAGTTAGTCAAACCTAAGAGTGGTTGTTCACTTCGCGGTCAGCATGATGGCAGTGAGTTTGGTTGGGGTTGAAGGAAAGGTTTGTCAGGTACCACCAAATCAGGTTTGCTGCGAAAGTTTTACATAATAGGAACTCTTTGCTGGAAAAGGTTCCTGGTGCATATTTCATTGTAGTAGATCTTCAACTTAATGGGGGGGAAAGACAAATCCTCACTGGTTTGTTCGGAAGAGTACATGCTCCTCTGGAAGCACCAGCTGGGAAGAGAATCCCACCAAGCAGAAAGTTCAGTTACTTTCAACTTGTTTGTTTTGGTGAGTTTTCCCTGCTGTTTTACTTTGTCTTAACTCCTAGCTTTCTTTTTTAATATTTCTGATTTTTTGTTCAAGAAAAATCTAGATAAAAATATGTATCATACAGTCTGGGAAAAGTTTACCTCCTCGGCATTTTTTTATTGAAACGCTACATTATAATGGGAGATGAAGATAGAAGAAAAAAGTCACATTTGAGATTCACTTGGACAAGGAATGGCACTCTTACAAGAAGACTAATTAGCATACCTCTTTGTCAACGCATTGACTTTCTTGGATCATTGGTTCACAGGGTTATGATGAATGTTAAATTAGACGTAAAAATCCTTAGCTCATTTTCAGGAACACAATACGTCAGTCAATGTTAACTACATTACAGTGAAGATGATTGTAGAAGCAATCTCCAAATTTAAGATGTAAACCACAGTATACATATAACTCGAGGCTCCTTATGCTATGCCTAACAGGCAAATCCATCTACCAACTGCTCTTGTAAAAACAAAAAGTTGTATTGGAGTGCACCCACACTGAATCCCTGGCCTATTATCTATGGCTGTGCTTGTGCTATTATGGGAGAGTTGAGAATTCCAACAAATATAGCATGGTTTGCAAAGCTTAAATAAAATGCTGATTGCAGAAACCATTCATTACTAATCAACAGAGTAAATCATACCCAAATTGTTAGTAGTCATGAACATTAATCATCAAGAAGATAATTTGTAAACTCTCATTCTCTACTCTGTGTTTAATTTTCATCCTTCCAAGTCCTGATTTTGGAACCAAATATTAGATAGATGAGAAAAAAGGTGTATCTCCCAGTATCACTACTAATAATGATTACTTTGATGTTCGGCACCTTTTTAATGTCCCATCAATCGTACATGTAAGAGAAAACCTGGATAAATGCTGGGTTTTCATTAGCTTTCTTCTTCAGCTACAAAGGTTAAGACACGTTTTGATTTATGTGGTCACTCTATATAATTTTATTCAGAAGAGCAGGTCAATTGCGGGCTATCAAGTCAGATGGATCTCGGTTGAATAATGGAAAGACGTTTACTGTGTTTTGTTGACTAAGCAAAGGCATTAAACTGTGTGTATCATCTGAAATTCTATAGAAATCATTTTGAAAAATGCTCATCTCAGAACACTTAGTGATACTCATGCAAACTTGAACATAGATCAGTCGTTCTCAATCTTCCTAAGGCCACGACCTTTAACAGTTCCTCATGTTGTGGTGACCCCAACCATAAAATTATTTTAGTTGCTACTTCATAACTGTAATTTTGCTACTGTTATGAATTGGGCAACCCCTGTGAAAGGGTTGTTTGGTGGCCCCCAAAGGGGTCGCGACCCACAGGTTGAGAACCGCTGGCATGGAGTAAGAGGCTGTTGCTCAAACAGGGCGAAGGATTAATGTGTAGTTTATGAAAAGAAAGGGTGTGCCATCATGCTTACTCAATGTATATGCTGAGCAAATGATCCGAGACACTGGACTCTCTGAGGAGTATGGTCTCAAGAATGGTAGAAGATTCAGCCTCAAATATGCAGAAGACACAATCCTGTTTGCTGAAAAGGAAGAGGACTTGAAGCACTTAGAATGAAACTAGAGGTTACAGTATGGACTACTCCTCAACAGAGAGAAAGCAAAGCCCTCACACCCGAACATAAAAGCAGCATGATTGAAGTGTTCAAGGATTTCATTTTATTTGGATCCAAAAGCAATGTTCATGGAAGCCAGTGGTCCTCAACCTGTGGGTCACACCCCCTTTGGGGGTCGAAGGACACATTCACAGGGGTCACCCAATTCATAACAGTAGCAAAATTATAGTGATGAAATAGCAACGAAAATATTTTTATAGTTGGGGGGGAGGTCACCACGACATGAGGAACTGTATTAAAGGGTTGCAGCATTAGGAAGGTTGAGCACCACTGATATAAGGGGAAGTCAAAAATTATCACAACGTGATATGTCCAGCAAAAAACGCTTCAAAACATAGTCTTTAGATAGCCAAAAAGCCAAAATGTCACTTTGAGGACCAAAATGCACCTGATCCAAATCATGATATTTTCAATTGCTTCATAGCCATATGTCAGCTGGAGAAGGAGTAAGGAAAGCCAAACTAGGTTAATGCTTTTGCCTTATGATGTTGCTGATGAGTATTGAATATACCAAGGAGTATCTAAGTAACCAACAAATTCTTCTTGGAAGAATCACATGCATGATGCTCCATAGCTGCTGGTATGGGAAGACTTCATTTCATATACCTTGGGCATATTATCAGGAGAGACAAGTCCCTGGATAAGGATGCCGTGCTTGGGAAAGTGGGCCAGTGACAAAGCAGAAGATTGTCATGCCAAAATAGTTACAACGAGCTCTCAGGTAGCAAAGATTGTGAGGATGGTAGAAAACTGGCAGCGTTTCACTGTAACTTGGGTCAGTATCAATCTCCTTTAAATGAATTTCAGCCATTGTCTGAAAGGATATCTTGACTACCTGGGAACAATCTATTGGTTGAAGTTGAACCAAACCAAAAAACTCACCACCATTGAATCAGTTCTGACTCCCAGGGACTTCGGTTCAGTAGAACTGTGGGTTTCTGAGACTGTAAATCTTTACAGAGCAACAAACCTCATCTTTCTCCTGATGAGCACTGGTTGACATTGAACCTTAGGGTGATTAGCACAGAACTAACCTGCTACAGTACTAGATAGAGCTCCTTTGAAAATGGCCTGTCTTACGCTGCTATGACTTTTTGTTCTTTGATGCCTGCTACCCGATCCCATCAACTCGTGATCACACAGGCTGGTATGCTTCTTCTATGTGGGCTTTGTTGCTTCTGAGTAGATGACTGCTTGTTTACCTGCAAGCCTTTAAGACCCCAGATGCTGTATCTTTTGATAGCCGGGCACCATCAGCTTTCTTCACACATTTGCTTATGCACCCACGTTGTCTTCAGCAATCATTTTGGGAAGGTGAGCATCATGGAATGCCAATTTAATATAACAAAGTGTTCTTGCATTGAGGGAGCACTTGAGTGGAGGTCCAATGTCTATCTGCTGCCTTAATACTAAACCTACAAATATATGCACATAGATCTATTTCCCCACCATCCTACGTAAATATATTTATATATGTACATACCTGTATTTAGACCTCTATAATACCCTTTGCCTCCTAGTTCTTTCCTCTATTTCCTTTTACTTTCCTCTTGTCCTGCTATCATGCTCAGCCTTCATTTTCAGTAATTTCTCTGTTACATTGCCCTTGCTGAATCCCTAACAGGCCTCTCACACCCTCCTTGCTACTAATTTAGTATCACTTGTTGTTCCCTTGTCCCTGGGTTGGTCAACACCACCTCCTTTCCCCCACCTCCCCCTCTCCTATGTCCCTCTGCAACTGGACACCCCCTTACAGAAGGATCTCAGGGAGGATATTAGCCAGTCAGGGTGCAGGGTAGCAATGATGAAGCACACAACTTTTCTCGAGTTCTTAAATGCTTCCTCCCTCACCACTATCATGATCCCAATTCTACCTCACAAATAACAGCTAGACCAGAGGATGTACACTGGTACAGATAGGAACTGGAAACACAGGGAATCCAGGACGGATGATCCCTTCAGTGGTGGTACTGGGAGGGTGGAGGTTGGAGGGAAGGTGGAGTAGAAAGGGGAAACTGATTACAAGGATCTACAAATAAGCTCTTCCCTGGGGGGTGGATAATAGAAAAGTGGGTGAAGGGAGACATCAGACAGTGTAAGATATGACAAAATAATAATTTATAAATTATCAAGGGTTCATGAGGGAGGGGGAGAGGGGGGAGGGAAAGGGAAAATGAGGAGCTGATATCAAGGGCTCAAGTAGAAGCAAATGTTTTGAGAATGATGATAGCAACCAATGTACAAATGTGCTTGACACAATGGATGGATGTATGGATTGTGATGAGAGTTGTATGAGCCCCGAATAAAATGATTTTTAAAAAGAGAAAAGAAAGTGGGCTGGCTTCAACTTACTGCTTTCAAGTCAATGCTGACTCAGAGTGGCCTCCTGTGGGTTTGAGACTGAAACTGTTCACCGAGGTAGGAAGCCCAAACGTTCTCCTCAGAGATGCTGGTGGTTTTGAAATGCCCACCATGTGGATCGCAGCCACGGGGCTCTGTGTGAAGATGGGCAGAGTTAACAAATGCATTCAGAACTTCGGGCATCTTGAGGTGTCACCTGCGAGCGTGCATACACACACACACACACACACACACACACACACACAGTATTTTTCCTGTAATTACTTGCTGTCTTCATGGGTGCATCACATAGATTCCTTCTGGCAGGGAAAGCAGAAACTTCTAGAACGGACACAGAGAAACAGAGTCATTGGTTCTCTGGTGAAGAACAGCATCCTTTCAATGTTTGGATGGAGCTGTAAATGAGCAGCAATTCACCAACCAACAGAATAATTGATTGTTTGAGGCAAATATATAAACACTACCTAAAAAAATCTAAGAGCATGAATAGAGGCAAGACAGAGTACAGAAACATGTAAGATCAGTAGTCTCAGTGGCTAAAGGACATTTCTGGAAGTATCTACCAACCAACCTTCATGCAGATCAGCTATATTTAATCTGAATATCAGCTGCCACTAGCTTTATAGTCATTTTAAAGAGATTAAAAGAGTCTGGGATTTGAGGGTTTTTTAAATATAAGCTTCTATCGGTTGACAGGAATGTAGTGGTTACAGATTTTCCTGCCAGTCACAAGCTTGGCAGTTCGAAATCACCAGCTGCTCCTCCGGAGAAAGGCTGCCTTTCTATGCCTGTAAAAAGTTAGCCTCGCCCTCTCACAGGGGGGGCAGTTCTATCCTGTTCTAGAGGGTTGCTATGAGTCAGTATTGAGTCCATGACAGTGAGATTTTTTTTAATCAGCTGAGTTTTCTCCATGAAACGAATAAATACAACTTGCAGAACAACTGTGAGCCTATTAGTAATTTATATTGAGGTCCTTGCATAGTGCCTGACATTTGTAGGTGCTGCCCTGAAAGACGGCTCTTACTCCTCTGCCTACCACTTCTACTGTTTTCAGTACTTGTACTACTTCCACTAGTACTACAGACAATAATGAAAAAGTGATGTTAATAATATAGGTTACATTTGAAAAAACACACATTTGACCCTAAATATTTAAACCTAGAAGCAGTAACTTCAAAGTGCCCATTTTTATCTGCAAGGATACCTTCAGTGCTTTTCAGTTTACAAATGGATCTGAAGTCAGCATTCAGCAATGTGACAAAACGCAACAGTCCCCTGGGATGACTACGGCTGAAAGGACTGATGCACGTGTCTCACTTGTGTAATCACTTTGTGTGAGGTCTGCAAACTGAACTTCTCGTCTCTGAAACTCACCAATTGAACATTCCCCAAAGTAAAGAGGTTTGGTTTCATTCCAGCCATGGAACTGAGAAATGGTTTCAATGTCAGCACTCTGCAGTGAATGCATTTAAATCAGTTTGGATTAACTTAAAGGGAAATGGGGCCAACTGGATCTAGTCATTGTCCAGAAGGCTAAAGGTTGATTCCCTGCTCGAGGTTATCCGAGGTGAAGATCAGGCTGATTTATATTCTGCCCCGTAGTTATCTGTCTTATCAGTGGGTGATCCTGCTGCCCCAGTGTTCACGGGATGCAGATGTTATATATAAACTGAGGAAGCTATCAGAGAAAAGCCAAGGGGAAAAGAAACAAGTAGCAAAGCAGCCATTCCTGTGTCAAGCAGTTTTTCAGATCTGTGAGTAATTACCCTTGCTGGCAATGTGGGAAATAAATCAGACTTTCCAGTGCTTGACTGGAAAGTACATAATTTCATTTTGGGGGGGTCAGAAAAATACATATTTCTATATATTCACATGTGCTGAAATCATAAGCCAAGGATAATTTGTTTCCATTTATTTCCATTTTATCATATATATAAATTTTAATCTCTAATATATACATGTACATCCTCCAGTATAAGTGTACCTGAATATCAGTCAAGGCACCCAATTTTACCACAAAAACTGCATTAAAAATGTGCCGAAAAACTCGGCTTATACTCGAGTATATATGGTATATTTCACTTTCTGTATTTTTAAAATATCTGAAATCATTTCATTTCTTTTAAGAGGATAACTGATTACTTAACTTCCTATATAAATGTGTGCACATTTTATATATATATATATGTATATATATTGTTATCTATATCTGTATTTTATAGATAAATATATAATCTATATATTTATATATTTTCCATCTCTAAGTTTAGATAGAAAGATGATAGATAGATAGATGATAGATAGATAGATAGATAGATAATACGTATAGCGCATCTATGAAGCAATTTACACATATTGCTTATTTCCTATAGGAGAGAAATCTTGTGAAATATGTGGGAGAGGTGGTTATCTTTTTTCTATTTGCCGAAGAAGAAATCAGCTCACAAGGTTCAAATGAGTTATGTGTTCAAGGTCCCCAGTTAGATATCGTGTGCCCAAGGAGGGACCTGCACACAACTCGTATTACTCCTTCCCCAAGGGAGTTGGCACTCTACTCTCTGCCTTCCTGAGGCCTCAAGAGGATCCAAAGTCCATGCAATCAATGGATTCCGTCAATGTGCAGATTTGGAAGCCATCTATAATATCACTGAACATTATATTGAAATGTAGAATCATCTCTAAAGGAAGAGTCTTCCCTGGCACTTCCTATACAACACGCACAAAATTACCTTATACAAATATAGAACCACTATGCCAGGCTTCTTCCTATCCCATGCCTTAGCCAAATAAACCCTCAGCATCGTCACTGTTGAAATGTTTACGTACAATACTGGGTTTAGGAAGACTGAATCAATTCCTTCAGCATGCAGCAAGTTATAGCACTCCTGAACTTCAGGAACCACAGAGGCTAGAACCTTCTTTGCAATCCAAAATCAAGCTCTCTCATGTGGACCTGTTCTTTTGCTCCTTGCATACCTCCCAGGAAGCGCCCTGACTGTAACTCTGCGTTTCAGCACCTCAGGGCCTTCTGATTGCATTCCTGGGGAAGGAGCTTGGACTGCACAGGCCGCCACATGATTCACTCCAGAATAGGATGTTTTCATTATCTGAAACTAAGCAGATTTAATATACATTTATAAAGTCTATTTGTTTCTTGAAAATTTGGCTCACGAGGATTTTAATAATCCTTCTGGATAGTGGCTTAAATAACCCACCCTCGCATCTGTGCATTTAGTAAGCTCAGAACAAAGGAAAGTGCCAGCAAATGGACGGAGCTTTCAGCTTTGGCGTGGAGGGTCTCTCAGGACAGCTGCTCAGTGTCACCGCTTCAGCTAAACAAGTAACCCGTGCGTACTTTCATGTAGGGAACAGGAATTGCTTTACTCCAAACAGACAGAACGCATTAAAAACTGGTAATGAGGTTGAATGTCAGACTTGCTAATTTCCAGTTGCTTGGTGAGGTAATCAAAGAGATGTTTTTACAGGCTCCTTCTACAAAGAACGGGATCTAGAGGAAATTGGCACTGGAATTGAAAAAGGGGGTGGCGAAAAGGAAAAATAGGAAAATCCAAGCAGGGAATCATGTAAAACTCATTCTGAAATTTTTAGAACATGTCTTTGACAAATTAAAGCTGGATGAAATGGAGGAAAGCCTGCCCAGTGAAATAAACATTTCTCTTATTAATTGGTAGAAAATATTGCTCTACTAATTATCTAACCCCTGCCATAAGCCACTAGGTCTGAATTGTAAACATGATGTGATAAGAAATATGTGGGGGTTTAGCCTCTTCTAATTTTTGCAAAAATTATTACAAAACTAAAAAATGAATTGTTTAGAGATATAGTAAGCAGATAATATTTAACAACAATATACCATACTAAATTAGAAATCTTCCCCAAAGTTCATCATGTGGTGTTCTGATATTACTATTGGAAGATTATGGAAGATATAGTGATGTACAAATTAAACAAAACCACACATTTTAAGTTCTACTGACTATCAGACATCTTTCCATTGGCGAATTCCCTATCTGATCTGTTTCCAGTGGTTGTATCAAAAGAAATGTGGATGAAGGACAGAGAGGGTGGGGAATACCTACTGGAATCATAGAACATGTGATGTTTCCTGATGGTGAAAGAGTGAAGTGAACTCTACATCCAATACCCTGGACAATGCTTTATGATAGCCAACTTTCCGTGTCTTGTATCAGAAAAGCTCTGTCCTGTCTCTCTCGTGTTCCTTTTCTACTCTACACGTCTATGATTTCATGACGCAGTTCACACAGTGAATGCTAGATATTCACATACTTGGCAGCCAACCTTCATTTGCTGTATTAGATAGATCTGGGGAAGATTCCCTGCCCTAGGACCCTAGACAAGTAATCGTACATGTTTTGTCAGTCCTCAAGACAATTTGTCCCTCTTTTCATCTTGTAAGGGGTTTGTATTATTCAGGTGTAAAGTGTGGAAAAGAAATAGGCAACACAAATATTTGTACTGTCAATAAAGTGAAGGACTGATAACCATAATATAAGAGCAAGTCAAAAGTATTGCTACATAATCATAGAAACCTTTATTAAACAAAAAATCAAAGTATGAAGTCATTGTTTCTCAACATATCCTCTATGTTTATACACTTTTGAAGTTGCTTTTTCCATCTCTCTAATTTCCCCCAAAATAATTCTGAGCTGTGATTTACATGTCATAAAAGGCAGTTTTGAAATACTTGAGGAACTAAAATAATATTCCTGGTAAATATTCTTTGAGTTTGGGGGAAGGGGAGTTTGGACATATGCAGACAATTATTCCAAATGGATTAACAGATCACATGAGCATCAATCCACACAAGCCCTAGAATGGAGCCAGATCATGCCTGCCTTCTTCTACCAACTGGCCTGATATCACATTCTGAGGTTTTGGAAAGAATGGGGGAGAAATGTTGAACAAGAATCAAAACCATGCAACCGACCAGGTTTAGCAGTTGGATAGAGACTGGTGAAACACAGACAATGGCCCTTAGTCACCCTTCAGGACTGAACAATTGAAAACAAAACAAAAGACTGAAGAGGAAAGATCAAGTATGTATGGTGGTCGGAGTGAAGTTTCCCAACAAATTTATGATAGGATAGTCCTTGCTACCCTGGATGCAAATTCCTAGTCTTCTTAAAACATCTTCATAATGAGCAGCTATGGTAACCCTATGCCTTTCAAGACAACTTATCAAGATTACTTTTTTTTAGATCCTCTGGAACAATCAGCAGAACCTTCTAAGCTGGCCTCTCCCATCATTTAATTTGATGGGTCCAGCAAACCCTACTGAAAACTACTTTTATCATAACTATGCTATGCTGGGATCTCCAGAGAAGCAAATTCACTGAAGCCTAGATGTGTATATATATATATATATATATGCAATGAAATTTATCTCAAGCAAATAACTCAAGCGATTGCCTGGTAGAGCCCAGTAAATTCAAAGTTCAGGGTCATTTGTCAGGCTGGAGGCTTCTTTCAACAAATGTAGCTGCAGAAACTGATGAACCCCAAATGAGCAGGTCAGATATAGGCCACTCCTTATGGAAAGGAATGAATCCAAGGTTGGCAGATAAGGTAGCAGGCTGTTAACTCAACATGCTGGGGGGCAGGGGGGGGGCCCTAGAGATTCCCAGCATTCACAGACAATAGGACAGACCAGTCATTTCAGCCAAAAGAACTGGAGGTCATATCTTGAGTCACATGCAGGATCAGGATACAGCAAACTTCAAGAGAACTTGTCCAGAGTATCCACATATAATGGAAGCAGGCCACACCCTTAGGAAATGCCCTTTAAATGGATTTGTCCAAGCAGATCTCATCATGGGGTGTATTAGATTATATCAGATCTCATCACATGAGATGATCACATGACTGTCCCAACTGCCAACTCATTGAGAAACACAGCCCATCCAAGTTGACACGCAACTTTAACAATCACAATGTCCTCATGAGATTAAGATAAGGATTTCACTGAGAAAACTTTTCTTATCCACTGATCTCATCTGTTGTTCTTGTTAGGTGCAGTTTGGTTGGTTCTGATTTATAGCAACCCTGTGTACAACAGAAAAAGTCGGGGGGGAAGGGGGAACCACACATTGCCTTGTCCTGTGCCAAGGTCATGATGGTTGTTACGTCTGACATCGTTGTTATCCATTGTGTTAACTCATGACATTGAGATTCTTCTCTTTCCTCACCCTCAGTTTTAATAAGCAGGATGTCCTTGTCCAGGGACTGGTCACTCTTAACAACCTGTTCAAAATACTTGGGTCAAAATGCCTCCACTTTTGCTTCCAAAGATCATTATGGTTGTATGGATGGCTGTGCTTCCATTTTGTTTTGGTTTGTTGTCAGTGCAGACAAACTTGTACTTTCAATATTCTTTACCAGCTCGATAATTCAAATGCCTCTATTCTTTTAGTCTTCCTGATCCATTGTCTATCATTCATAGGTTTATAAAGTGCTTGAAATTATAATTTAGGTCGGGTGTACCTTAGTCTTCAAAGTGACATCATTGCTCTTTAACACTTACTAGAGAAGTCTTGAGCAGCCAATGGCATTTGATTTCATGACTTACCCTTTAAAGAGCCTTGCTTGTCAACAAAAGCAAACACACCTAAGCATTCTGCCAGAGATGATACAAGTGCCAAGAGGAAAAAAAAATCAACAAGAAAAGTGAAGGAATCCAAAGAAATCCTGAGAATTACGTGGCACACTATCTAGAGAAATGACTTATGGTCCTGGAGCAAGAAGAAATAAAAATATTTCCCCTATATTACACACACACACACAAAGCCAACTTATGTCTATCAGTCCATTCTGACTCATGTTATCTATGGTAGGCTGGATTGTCTAGAACAGCAAACCCTTCCGTAAGGGGAAGTCCAGTGGTCTAAAGATGGGCTTTGGGTTTCTACTCCACCTCACCCCTCCATTCACATTGGTATGATTTTGTTCTGGATCTTAGATGCCTGATACCTGATCCCTCGGACACCTCGTGGTCACACAGGCTGATGTGTTCTTCCATGTGGCCTTTGTTGCTTCTGAGCTAGATGGCTGCTGTTTACCTTCTAGCTTTTAAGATCCCAGATGCTGTATCTTTTGATAGATGGGCACCATCAGCTTTCTTCACCACATTTGCTTATGTACCCATTTTGTCTCCAGAGATCATGTTGGGAAGGTGAGCATTACAGAACAGTGTGTTCTTGTGTTGAGGTGTGGGAAACAGAAAGATTTATCCCAAGTTGTCTCCCCCAAATATATTTTAGACTTAGACACTGCTTGCAGCTAATGTTAAATGATTGTCAAGCTACCTCCCTGAAGGCAGTCAGTTGCCAGACGACTGTCTGGTTCCACCATAAATAGGGCCCCTATTAGGGACAATGGGCTACTTTTCTGTAAAGGCTTACAGTCATCAGGTTGGTCCCTGCAGGGTGGGTTTACCAGGGGTCCTCAAACTTTTTAAACAGGGAGCCAGTTCACTGTCCCTCAGACCCGTTGGAGGGCTAGACTATAGTTTAAAAAAAAAAACTATGAGCAATTTCCTATGCACACTGAACATATCTTATTATGAAGTAAAAAACAAAATGGAGCAAAAACACCTGGCAGGCCGGATAAATGTCCTTGGCTGGGCCACATGTGGCCCGCGGGCTATAGTTTGAGGACCCCTGGACCCTACTGATAATGGTTTCTGTGGAGAGCCAGAGAACAGGTTAAACCTGCTCAGTGACATCCAAAGTTAGGCTGCCATCCTGAATCTAAGATCTGCCCATCTTGTCACATGTGTACCCCCATTACCTCCCCTTCCTATTACATGGGTACCCCTAGATCACCAACCTCCCACTATTGTATTACCTATAACACAACCCTTTCCTGTGACGTATGTCTTCACCTGTGATTAGGGGGCTTGTATATCCCCAGAGAATATAAAAACCTTGGTTAGCAATAAAGATCTTGCTCTCTCCTCGTGGACCACCAAGTGAAGCTGAGGTGAGCATGCTACCATGAAATGTGTCTGACTCCATGATTTCATGCTCTCTATGATTTTACTATAATCTTTATTTATTTTGCTGTACAATTGGGCCTACCGGACCCATGATGATGTGTTAGGGGCTGGTAATCCTGACATTGAGGGAGTACTTGAGTTGAGGCCCAATGTCCATCTGCTACCTTAATTCTTAACATATAGATATAAGTACATTAACCTATTTCCTTGTTTATTGTATATAAATATATTTACATATGTACATGCCTGTATTTAGACCTCTATGAATGTCCTTTGCCTCCTTGTTCTTTCCTCTATCTCCTTTTACTTCATGAATGATATTCTTGATCTGTCCCACATCTCCTCAGGCCTTCTCTCATTGGTGTCCAATGAGTCAAATCTGTTCTTGAGATGTTCTCAAAATTCAGGTAGGATAGGCTCAAGGCCATATTTTGAATTTCATGGACTTGTTTTCATTTTCTTCAGCTTTAACCTGAACTTACTTTTGAACAATTGATGGTGTGGTCCACAGTCAGCAACTGGCCTGGTGGTAGCTGCTGATATTGAACTTTTTCCAGTGTCTCTTCCCACAGATGTAATCAATTAGAGTACTTTGTATTCCATCTGGAGAAGTCCATGTGTCTAGTCCCTATGTGTGTTGTTGAAATAAGGTATTTGCTGTGAACAAGTCATTGGTCTTACACAATTCCATCATGTGATCCTCAGCTTCATTTCAGTCACCAAGACCATATTTTCCAGCTACTACTCCTTCTTCTTTATTTCCACTTCCCTTTGTGGATGGTTCATAAATTCAAAAATTCGTTGTTTCAACTGATCTTTTTTGGCGCCATATGGATACTATCCTATTTAAGACAGAGGTACTTGAAGACACATCTTGAAATGTTATCTTTGGTGGGGAATGTTGCAGCAATCCTCTTACATTTGTCATTCCTGACAGAGTAAAATATATAATTTCCAATCCAATATGTCCAATACCTGTCATTTTAGGACACTAATACCTATGATAATGATCTTTTTGGATTCCATTTTAGTTTTGACCACTTCCAGTTTTCCTAGGTTCATACTTCATACATTTTATTTTTTGATTATTAATGAATGTTTATCGCTTTTCTTTTCTCTTTGAGATGTTTCCCATCAACAAATGAAAATCCCCAAAGCTTCACTCCATCCCCATCACTAAGGCTGATTCTTCTTTAGGAGATAGCTCTTCCCCAGTTTTATTTTGAGTGCTTTCCAGTCCAAGGACCCTCTTCCAGCAGTGTATCAGAGAATGTTATGCTGCTACTCATATTGCTCTCCGTGTCTAATCTGTCAGCAGTGGCTAATCTATCTCTTCATCCTAGTCTGTTTTTCCAGAGTCCTAGCAGGATAATGGTTAGCCATTGAGCTGTTAACGACAAGGTCAGCAGTCCAAAACAACCAGCCACTCTACAGGAGAAAGACAAGGCTCTCTAAGGCAATTTAAAAAGGTACAGTCTCAGAAACCCACGTTTACTTTGTCAGCAGAATTTCAGATTGATACGGCGATCTGGGTAGAATACAGTTTTCTCTACAGTCATAGGAAAGAAAAGTATATTTATTCTTATGCTTAGCCTGAGTTTGTTGAAATAAGCAATTGCACTTTTTTAAAAAACAAAAACACAAGGAACAAAAAGAACTCAAAATTGGGGCTGCTTTTTGGTGTATATTTATATTTGTCAGCTTGTAGAGTTGTGATTCTTCATGCCTGAACCAATTATTAGCTTTACCAAAGTTTTAAGTACTGATCCACAAACTTGTCCTGTAATACATGCCACAATTCAGAATGCCCAAGAAAGTATAGGGCAGTTTACTTTGAGGACAACAGCTCCCAGGTTCTTTCTTTTAAGATATAGTTAAAGTACTATAAAATATAGGCAAGGCCATGGCTAAGCTGTATATTGTCAATATTATTTGGAGAAGATACCAATTTAGTTAAATTTTTATTTCATGTTTGAGTAATTCAATATTGATAGATGGGGAAAAACCCCTCAAAGTTTCATTCTGTGTTTAAGGTTACGAAATTTACTGCCCCACTTACAGATGTTTAAGTTTAGGAGAAACAACTTTATATAATAATGAAAGAAGAAAATATATTTCATTTTTTTCTGAAATAAATTTAGGATCAAAAATTTGAAAGACAAAAACCCATGTAATTTTATTTTGTTTCTTTTCACATAGAAAACCAGGTACACAAGTCTCTGAGCTCGGTTCATCTTTACCATTCTGTACCACTTGGTGAATTTTAACAGCCTTCAGATTTTTTGGTTCCTCAGATTTTTGCCTTTGCTCTATGGCTGTGTTTATTCAGTAGCATTTCACCTCTTTGACATAGTTTATACTATTGGGGAAAAGGTTTAATTCATAACCCAATGTCCTAGTCCATTTTTTGTTAATTATGTTCCATGATCATTTCATGTAACTCCCTCATATATTTTTAAAATATGCTAATCTCCTTTTTAGTAGTATTACTAAAAGACATGTCTGTTTTGTGATTCAGGTTTCAGTTATGGGAAAACCCCATAACCTTTAGCACTTCAGCTAAAATATCAGAAAATTGGTAATTTGGACATGTTATCAGGAGAAACCAGTCTCTGAAAAATGGCATAGTGGTTGGTAAGTAGAGGGTCAGCAAGAGGAGTACGGTGCTCACAGATGCAGCAACAGGCTCAGTAGAACAACAGTTGAGAGCTGGCCTGGAGCAGCCCTGGCTTCCTTTTGTTGTGTCTAGTGTTTCTATAAGTGAAAGCCATGTTGAAGGTGCTTAACAACAGTTTCTCAAGCCACAAACGTATCCAGGTTTACTGGAAACAATTTCTTCAGTTTGGGTTCTTAAATAGGAATAGCAATTCTCTGAAAAGGCTTTACAATTGGAAGTAAAAAAGTAAGGAACACCCTTTTCAATGTCTGAATCACTTCAATAACCTCAAGAAAGTTCCCTTATGCTCAGTGTAATCAACTCCATCCTCTATTCCCCAGGACATTAACTATATGTGTTTAATTCTATCTCTTCTCAAACGTCATCTAAACAGAATATTGCAATTGTTAGCCTTTAATGCCAGCTTCCGTATTTTTCAGAACAGCCTTCAGATTTATCCAGGAGTCTGGGTTCTATATTTCTGTTTTGTTGTGAGTGGTGTTTTATTGGATTCATATGCATTTTTTGTATCCCTCCTCCTGTTATAAGGCATCTAGAAGATGACCTAAGTCAAAAAGTCCTGCTGCAAAAGCATAAAACATTTCTTAAGCAGAAGCATCCAAATGTGACCCGACTGTCTCTTGGCATGGCCTCCATCCGAGCTGAGCCATCTTTAACCCTGTCCAGTGAATTCTGTGTTCTCCTAATTAAGCCACATCAAAATGGCTTTGGAGACTCAAATGATGCTTTTCAGCTTCGGGAGCAAAAAGAAGCCTGAATGGGACAAGAAGTCTCCCAAATTTCCCTTACTGCCCCTGAAGAATGAGCGGTGCATTGTCAAGAGAGGGAACAAAAGGTTCTTGATGCAATTGAACTCGCTTTTTTCCCCTCACCAATGCAGTTTTCAATTTTGAAAAGTTTTCCCTGATGAGCTCCTTTTATCAACCGATCTTTTAGAAATCTATCAACATTATGCATTTGGAGTCCCCAAAGCAGTTGCCATCTGTCTGAGCTGACCTCTGTGCCTTGGATTTAACTGGCCAAGCGGCTTCCCGTGGAAAGCAGTTCTAAGGCACTGTGTGTATGACTGCGGGAACTTGTCTGTAGCTATCCAGTGGTGGCCGAGAGGTGCTATACTGGGTTTTGTTTGCATCTAGGGACAGTAGCTGAGTTTGCAGTTCTTGTTTGTTGTTGTGGAGGAGATTGTGCCTATTGGTGCCTCAATGTGCACAGAGAACTGCTTCTTAAGGTTTTAAAGACGTGACTTTTTTTTTTTAACATTTTATTAGGGGCTCATACAACTGTTATCCCAATCCATACACACATCAATTGTGTAAAGCACATTTGTACATCGTTT
>NW_022103928.1:50528225-50585123 GCF_000313985.2 Echinops telfairi
GGGATAGGCAGAATAAACAAGCCAGAAAAGAGAACAACAGGATGACAGATCCGGGGAACATGGGGGTAGGGGAGGCAGGGAAAAGGAAGAGGGTGTTAACAAGCACAGGGACAAGGGAACAAGAAGTGATCCAAAATCAATGTCAAGGATGGTGCGGGAGGCCTTGCAGGGATGGATCAAGGGCTATGGAACCAAGAGGAATGCCTAAAACCCAAATGAAGGCAGAACATGATAGTGGAACAAGAGCAAAGTACAAAGAAACAGAGGAAAGAACTAGGAGGCAAAGGGTAGTTATAGAGCTGTAAATACAGGCATATAAAGATGTAAATATATTTATATATGATGAGGGGAAAATAGATCTATGTACATATATTTATAGGTTGAGTATTAAGAAAACAGATGGACAGTGGGCACCTGCACAGGTACTCCCTCAACACAAGAACACTTTGTTCTAACAATTCGGCAGTCTGAGATGCTGACCTGCCTGGCACGATCGCTGTAGACAATGGGTGCACAAGTTTACTGGTCTAATTGAGACTGTTAGAAGCCTGGAGACTATGACCCTTAGACATGTCTTTAACAGCATAATATTGTTGTTTTACCCCAAATAACCCAAATTTTTGTTAAATCTTTAAGCACATCAAGTAAGCCATTAATGATTTTCCTATGAAGATCCATAATGTTTTATATGCTTTTTTTACTGTGAATTAGGCAATTTACAAAGCAGATCAGTTTTCCATTGAAGAATTATATAGATTTTATTCTTGAACCCTCCGTTTTTATACACAGGGAGCCTTTTAAGGTGATTCCCAGCGTATTATAGATTACTGTTTACTTTTTCTCCTATACTGAATCCCAAGTTTTGGAGTCTCCATTTTCCTGATCTTTTGAGATTTCTAATTACCTATTTCTCTAACTACGGGAGAGAGATGGAACTGCTCCTGTAAAGAGTGACAGCCCTGGACACCCTAGAGAAGAGGTCTACTCTGCCCTACAGGATACCTATGAGGGAGCATTGGCTCACTGGCTCAATGCTTTCATTGATCTGCATAAGGAACACTGCTGACTAAGTAGAATATGCATGGAACTGTGAACCTCAGTTAGCAACTGAGGTAATTCAAGCCCACAAGCTGCTCCACTAGATAAATCTGAGACTCTCTGCTCCTAAAATGGTTCAAAGTCTCAGAAACCCTAAAGAGTAGTTCCCCTCTGTCCTGTAGGATTGTCGTGAGTCACAATTTATTTCATGGCAGCAGGTGGGTGTGGTAGTGGATTAATTTCTCTCTCTCTCTCTCTCACCATTTGGTGTTTCCAGAGTACAATTTTCCCCGATTTGTTTGAGGGTATGAAGACAGGATTAAGTCTACAAACAGGATGCAGAAAAGAAGTGACTTTTCTTAAGCCTAATAGTTTTAACCCCACATAACATCTGCCTTCCATCACCTTTACTGCCATTGTTGTTATTAACTGTGGTCAAGTCATCTTGCAACTGATGGTGACCCCACAGACAACAGAGCAAAATGTTGTCCAATTGTACATCATTCTAGTTGTAGACTAAATCATCATGGTACATAGGATTTTTAGTGACTGATGTTTTTGAAAGTAGAGCAACAAAAGACGTTCTTTCCTAGTTAACTCTGGGAGTTTCGCGGAAACCTGCTAAACATTATAGGAACACAGAATCCATCATTGTGCCTGACACATATTGGGTGGTAATCAAAGCCAAGTGTCTGTCAGGAAGAGTAACAATTCTTCCGCTGAGCTACCAATATCTCCTTCCATGGCCACAAATTCTTGACTTTCTGCAGTTTCTGCAAAGAAAATCCCCACAAGTTTTTTTCTGAAGTCGGGGACTGATTCTATCCCTTGGCTGGGCATACAGGTGAAAGTAATTTCTCAGTCATATTTCAATCAATACTTATTTTTAGAGCTGCCTCCAGGTGGCTATAACTCCAAAGAACCCCCTCAAAACTTTCATTTGCATTAACCTTCATACATTCATATATATAAATGTATATATATCTCTGTGTGTGTATACACACACACACACACACACATTGCTCTCCTCTGCTTTGCTAAGTTGTACACCACTTTTCCAATTTTCTGTATTTCAATTAATCAGGCAAAATGTTTTGTTCGCTGAAATATCTTCATTGTCTTTATAAATCAACACACGAAAACTATCTTACCATTTTATTTGAATTTTATGAGAAAGAGGAGCAAATACACGATACCAATACCGCCAATATAACCAGAAGTATTTGCATGAATTTGAACTGATTTCAGATCTGGCAGCAATGTGATGTTAATTGAGCTGCCTCATAGGGCAGTGAAATGAGGAACTGCCATGTTTGGATTAGCTGCTATTGAGTCACTTCCCAGTTTCTATGATATAATGCACAAGGATTCAATGCACAAGGGTACAATGCACAAGGGTACAATGCACAAGGATACAACGCACAAGGGTACAACACACAAGGATACAACGCACAAGGGTACAATGCACAAGGGTACAATGCCCAAGGGTACAATGCCCAAGGGTACAGTGCACAAGGATAGAATGCACAAGGATAGAATGCACAAGGGTACAATGCACATTGCCCTGTCTTGCACCTTCCCTATGCTCATTTGCAGATCAGACCACTAAGATCCACAGGATTTTCAGAAGTAGATAACTAGGCCCTTTTTTTATTTTTAGTTCATTTTAGTCTGGAACTGAAACCTATTTAGCATGAAAGCAATATATAAGCATCTACTGACAGATGGGTGATGGCTTGTCATGAAGTGCATTGGCTAAGAATCAAGCCTGGATATTGTCTAGTTATACCACTAATACGTCTAGTAAAGATAAGCTGAAAATAGGGGGTTTATAAATTGAATATCTATGTTGACTGCTATTATGCATATTTTCTCTGCAAAATTCAGATTATAGGGTAACCTCAAGGATTATGCACAAAACTAATCAAAATTAAAAAGAAATTCATAAAGATTTATTAAACATTAAAACACAGCAATGAAGAAAGTGATAGAAATGCCACAAACAAAATGAACTCAACATAGAAAAGTATGTGAAACAAAGAAGATGGCAGCACCACAAAAATAAATCCCACTGAAAAATGACACCAATAAATATCACTAATTATACTGATGCCAAAGTGTTAAGTGCAACAGTCAAGAAATAGGAAGAAGCGGAATGAATCAATCAATATGCCATCAGCAAGAGATACACCAGATACACAAATATGAAAATAGACTAAAAATCAAAGAATGGTTTTATATATATATTCTGATTGCCCTTAGCATATATATTTAAAGATAGATAGATGATAGATAGATAGATAGATAGATAGATAGATAGATAGATAGATAGATAGATAGATCAAGCTAAGGGCAATCAGAACAAAAGAACAAGAGTGGCAATATTAATATTTGATAAAATACTTCTGTAAGGTAAAACCAACATGATTAACAGGTCAGTAGGAAAAGAGGACTTAGCCATATTATAGCTCTATACACCCAATAAAAGAGCCTCAAAGTATATAAATCAAAGTCTAACCCACTTGAAGAGAACAGTCAGCAACTTTACAATCACGGTCGATTTGGTTCGTTGTCATCGGGTCAATTTTGACTCAGAAGAACCCGAGGTGCCACAGAGCAAAGAACGGCCTGGTCTTGTGCCATCCTCACAACCGTTTCCAGGTGAGCGCATCAATGCAGTCGCTGTGTCCATCCACCTTGTCAAAAGTCCTCCTCCTTTTCACTGCCCGGCTACTTACTTGGCCTGGTGTTCTTCTCCCGGGACAGGTATCTATTGACCCAAGTCCAAAATACATGAGGCAAAGTGTCACCCTCCCTGCCTCTAAAGAACATCCTGGCTCCACTTCATCCAAGACAATCTGTAAGGAACAGAACAACCAGGAAGAAACTCAATGAAGACATGGGAGAAATAAACAGTACAAGCAACCAGATTAACCTCCAACCAACAACAACACAGTGTGCGTTCTCTTCCTGGTGCACGGGAAACACTTTCCAGAACAGACAATATGCTGGGATACAAATTAAGTCTCAATCAATTAAAAACACAGAAATATTGCACAGCATCATCTCCTATCGCAATATTATAAAAATCAAAGACAAAAAAGATCAAGGAAAGAAATATAAGAAAATTCAAAAATACCCTGCTTAAATTGGATATCCATGTGCACAAGAGTGAAACAGGACCCATATTTCATACCATATACAAAAACTGATTAAACATGGAACAAAGACCTAAATATAAAACCTAAAACTAAAAATCATCAATGAAAAAAATAAGGAAATGTCAGAGGTCCTACTACATAGCATAAATATAGTATCAAATATAAATGAAAACACATGACCAGCAGAAAACAAACCAGATGAATGGAAGCTCCTAAAAATTAGACACTTTATATGCATTGAAAGCCTCCAACAAAATAATCAATCTACAACCCCTAGACTCATTAAATACTTGGGGCAGTGAGATTTCAGGAAGGAGACTAATCTCTAAAATTTATGGAAAACACCTCAACAAAAAAATAATCCAATTAAAAAAATTGACAGAGGGCATAAACAGACATTTGCCAATGAAGACATTCAGGCAGCAAATAAAAGTATGAGGAAATGCTCAATATCTTAGCTATTGGAGATAAACAATTCAAAACAACAAGATGTCATCTCCTGTCAGCAATATTAGCAAGGTGAAAACACACATACACAAACAGAAAAACAAAAAATGCTGGTAAGGTGTGGTGAAACTAGTGTCTTTTTACATGGCCGAAGACCTGTAAAGTGGTATAAATATTGTGGAAAGCAGTGTGATACAGCCTCAAAATTTGAGAATAGAATACCATGTGATCCAGCAATCTCTTTACTTGGTATATATCCTAGAGAAATCATGGTTGTGACATCAATAGATAGGTGCAAGAACCAAGATCATTGCAGCATTATTCACCATAAAAGATGATGGGGAGAATGGAAGGGCCCATCAAGAATGGATAAGTAAACTTGCATAGAGCCATTCAATGGAATACTATGCAATATTTAAGCACAACAATGAATCTTTATAACGTGGACTTCATAACATGGATGAACCTGGAGAATATTTCGATGAGTGCAAGTAGTCAATGACAGAAGGACAAACATTGTATGTGATCATTACTATACATTGTTGTCCCACTCAATGATGGGGGAGTGCAAGAGAAAGGAAGCCATTGGCTACAGGACAGCAATGTTAATCAGGGTGAAGAGGAAATCAGAATATATTGAGTGTGGTTGCCAAAATACAATGGAATCAGGAAAGAAACTGCCACAACCACAAGAGGGAGCGACAAGAGATGGAAATGCTGTCATCTGACAATCCTGTGATAACTACGGTCAGTAAGGAGAGGCTGGAAAGACAGGCAGGCTGAATCCGTGTGAGAGAGGGAGATACACACATGAAGACGTCTATAGGACAGACGGGATATTTGTAAATGTGAATTTATTTTGACAACAACCATATCCATGAATGCCGTGGAGCATCTAGATGGTAAAATTATGAAAACTTCTTCGACATATCAAAACCTTGAAGGAATGAGTTCCTTAGCCTGGGAGCTCAAGACCCCAGGCTCAGGGGACACGGATCTTAAAAGTTGGTGAGCAGCCATCTCAGGTGCAGTTGTTCATTGCCTGTCCTGAGGGGAAAAAAGGAGTGATGAAAATAAAATGATAAATGAAAACCATAGTCCAAGGGCCGCATGGAGCATGCACCCAACATTCTCCATGACCTTGAAACTTGAACTAAATGGTACCCAATCCACTACCATTACCATTACCAACTACCCTAAAAAGGATCACGTTACAAGGTCCTGGGTAGAGTGGGAGAAAAACATGGACCGCAATTCAAAGTCATAAGAGAGACTAAGCTTTCCGCTCAGATAGAGACTTGGATTCCCCAGACTATGGCCTTTAATCGTAAATTATGGACTTGAATTCGCTCCAGTGACTATTGGATACTTCAGATTAAGACCTCCAATCACTCAAAGTTCTCGAAGTGAGCTCACCCCAGTCGTTCAATGTACACAATAGACAGGTCTATACGGGGAAAACACCACCAGTAAAGTTTTCACACCTGAGAATGACTAACCATTTAAGATCAAAAGAGCAGCACCTACCCAAGGACAACATTTCGAAGCGTTGGGAAGGAGGAATGGAAAAAGTGACGGTGCTTTGAGAGGCTTGCACTGAATGGTCTGAAATAAGATGGGCATGAATTGTTGACCGTAAAATTGATGATCTACTCTGTAAGCCTTCACTATATCCCAAATAAAAAGTTTTCCCTTTTTTTAAGAATTTGGGAATTTTTTTTTAATTTGGGGTTTCAAGTATTATCTCAACCAACTAGATGATAGCTATATAGATGGTAGGATAGAGAAATGATAATAGATATAGATAGATAGATAGATAGATAGATAGATAGATAGATAGATAGAGCGAGCATGTGTCTGCCCTCACTACAGCTGAGAATTTAAAACTGTGTCAGCGCTATCCTAAAGAAAATGAATAAAAACACCGTGAGGTGGAGAAACTCTTGTTAGAGCTGTCAGTTTCAGATTGGTAGATGACAAATATAGCTTAAAAATTAAATAGTTAGGGAACTCGCTCCTCTCTACCCGCTGCACTGAAATGATAGCCTGGGACAGACAGAAATAGTCGGCGCTGTAGATGGACAGAGCTATAAAGAGATTTTGAGTGGATTGGGAAACTGTTTCACTCCAAACCCCAAGCCTAGGGAACACTGGGTATGTAATTATGTTTGGATTTGGCTCTTTTCTCCTTGTTTTATTTTTCTTGGCTTAAGGACTGTTTAAGAGTTAGGATGTCTTTAGCCCTTTATTTACTTTTGGTGTACAGAACTGGCAGAGTTTGTAGATTTAGGACTATGGAACAAACCATAGATTAACTGAGTTGTTGAACTTCCTTTTGTTAGGCCCGATAAAGGGTTTTACTCAACCCGCCAAAGAAGACATTAGGTGCATTCTTTGCGTTAAAGTTTACTCACATCTTTTGGTTAGGAAATATAATTACAAATCAAACCCACTGAAATTCTTTGCTACAAAAGTAATGTTTACCCTAAGATTTGTTTGATGTGAATAATATTTAAAGTGTGCCGCCTCATACTTGCCCCCCGCCCCACAACCAAAAAAAATCTGAGTAAAATATAGGGGAAAACAGATTCCTGAGATAAACAAACATTTTAAAAATATATCTATACTTTCTGGGCCTCTTTTAGAACTGTATGCATAAACATCATTTTAGATAACTGAAAATTACCAACAAAACATAATGAAAAGAGAAAATCGAGGTGCTCTCTTATACCAGGTACTAATATTACATATTGTTTTTGGACTTGTGGGAAGATATAACCTACAATGCATCATTTATTAAATCTTATGAATATATTCATCCTTTATATATTCATATAGATGGGTACAGGCATTTGGTTTTTCTAAAAATATATATTCTATAGAAATATACAGCAATCCTGTATGTGCTAATGTGTATACATTATACACATTATTCTATAGAAATATACAGCAATCCTATATATGCTGATGTGCTGATTTTCTCTCAGATGATATCAGAATATCTTATGAAACTATTTGCCAAATAAATACTCTACTAGTCTTTACAGTTCAAGTGGCCCTGTGGCGAAAGAATAGATTTTTTTCTCCCTAGAAAAGAAAGGTATTGGATAAGCTGATCCTTAAAATCCTTATCATCCAAGTAGTGAGTTTGTGCAGTTAAAGGAGAAAGCAGCCAGTTCTCAAAGATTTTCTGAGGCATTCATAAAACATAGGTTTCCATGATTTTAATGGTTTTGTTATTTTTAATATTAAAATAACATACATAAATAAAAATTAACAATCTTATAATTCTGGTTCACTGTCATAAAGTCTACTGACTTTGAGGAGGAAAATCTTTGGGGAAATGTGAGAAAATATGATGCTGGCAAAGAATATTGAGATACCCTGAGCTGCCTGAAGAGCCATCAAATGTGTCCTTGAAGAAGGACAGCAGAAAGCACTGTTGCAACAAAGAGGGTCTCACTTCATCTCACCTATGTTGGACCTACAGTCTGGAGAGACCAGTCCCTGGAACAGGAGATCACTCTTAGTAAAGCAGAAGCTCCGCGGAGACCCGCTTCCATGAGATGGACTGACAAGGTGATGGCAACAAGGAGTTCAATGTAACCACAATTGTGAGATTGGCACAGGACCAGGCAGTGTTTCCTTCTGTTATGCATAAGGTCACTATGAGTCAGAGCCGACTCCTGACACCATAAAAGAGGAAAACATAACTTTCAGAAGTGATATGTCACCGTCACTGAAAAGGCAATATCTCAGTTTCATATTCTTGGCAAATACTTGAAAACATGCTTCTTTTATCCAATTACTTTTTAGAGGCCTGAGTTGCTCACTGAATTGCTAACCAGCAGATCTGTGGAAGAAAAATGAGGCTTTCTAATGACACAAACATTAGAGATTCAGAAACCCACAGGAGCTCTTCCACCGTGTCCTAGAGGGTCATTGCGTCAGGATCAACTTGACCATGAGTTTGGGTTGTGCTTTTTAATGGATGGAAATTGGAGAACTTTGAAATGATGTTGTGTTTCCGTATGGCTATGCAAAGACCTGTGTGGGCTTGCAAAGTAGCCACAGTGTTAACTCAAAGCTCAAAATCACACTCATTGCCAGTGAGTCATATTCCAACTCATCGCTACCCTATAGAGCAGCCAGGGACCACTTCTGTGGGTTTCTGAGAGTGGAGCTCTCTGTGGCAATAGAAATCTTCCTCTTTCTCCAATGGAGTGGCTGGTGGTTGCGAACTGCTTACCTTGTGGTCAGCAGCCCAATATGTAACCATGACGCCACCAGAGCTCCGAGGTTTGACTACAACACTCCAAATTACCCTACCTTAACCCTTAAAGAGACCGTTTTGTAAAGGCTTATGCTGATTATTTTCACTCTTGAATGCTGTGTTGTTGTTAGGCGCCATCGAGTTAGGGACCCTATGTCCTACTGAATAGAACACTCCCATCCTGCGCCATTGCCACAGTTGTTCCTACATCCAAGCCCATTGTGTCAATCCATCTCTTGATTAGACAATTCAAAAGGAACGAAAGGAATAGCATTTTATATATAGCTCCTTTCCCATAGCAAAAGGGTTTCTGGGTGAGCAATGGGCTGCTTCCAGTTTGCCAACTAAAACCTGAACAAAATCATAAATGTGCTCACTTTCACCCAATGCTCTTTTCAATATATTTTAATTCTATTCGCTCAGCCATTCTAAGTGAGCAAAAAAGGAAAAAGAAAAACAAAAACAAAACAACAACTGTGAATGTGATGACTACATGAGCCAAGTATAACGCCATCAAAAAAACTAATGAAGAAGCTTAACATTTCACTCGGTGATCTTGAATAATTGTTACTGTGTGCAGGATGCCTGAGGACAATGGGAAGAGGTCAGCTACGCGAAGGATAGCCAAATTGATTCCTCAGGACTCAGCTATATCTGGGCTCAACTCAGCTCAGCTATCGACAAACTGCATAATTTATTTGTTAACCTCTCTAAAATCCAATTTCTTAGAAAATGAAAGGTAAATCTGGTATCTAAGACTTCTATAGGGAACTAAATGAAATAATGAAAAGTTTAGCCCCAATGTAGGCCGCTTCTACATTTGTTGGTGGTGTGAACATTATTATGACTATATTTAGTGTTTTTCACATAAAAGAATATTTATTAAATCATATGGAAGAAATGAATTGTACAACAATCTCCCTTTCTTGGCTCTCCCAGATTATTTTCCTCTCTCCTTAGATATAACTTATTGGGAGATATGTGAGAAAGAATGCTTTTTTTCAATTTCTACATTTTGTGTGTGTGTGTGCTTAAAAAAAAAGATTTAGCTTTTCCTCATAGAAAATCCTATAATCAAAAGTAGAACGAATATTAAATAAACTCCCTATTGCCATTACTTAGACTCAAAAACAATCAATTTATGGTCAATGTTTTAAAAGGGGGAAAAAAGAGAAAGAATTCTTCAGTTTACATTAAAGCAGGGAAAATCCTAGGCTGATAACAAAAGGAAAGAGAGAGAAATGAAAGGATCAGATTAATCCTGTTGTCCCACTCATAAACCGGAGCCAGCTACTTTGATCCTCCTGCCTAATTTCCAAAATACATCAAGAAATCTGTCCAATAGCCGCATCTTTTCAGAATTCACAACTTCTACCAGGTATCAAAGATATCCAGCTCCACCCTTCTGTCAAAATTAAAATACACCCTTTCTTCTTCCCAAATTAATCATGCCTTAACTATTCTGCTGAAGAATCCGTGCATCGTCTGTAAAGTTTGGGTCACGCTGAGTCCACCTGGAATCAAGCTGCTTGATCTTGACATTTGGCTTCCTGTCAATTCAGTCTGTGGTGACCACACGTGTATGGAGCACGAGTGCATAGAGGAAAATCAAGGCAGTGACTTTGTGAGAGGACCAAGCCTGTCTTCCAGTGGCCTTCAACTGCAGACTTTCAGTTAGGAGTCCAGTGACTGACCATTTGCAACACCAAGGCATACTAAGCTGCTTACAGTTCTTCCAATTCACCACTTTGTTAAGAATACCTTACTTTGTGTGTGCTGGTCTCTGTACCTATCTCCATCTATTTGCCTGCCCTGAAAATTCCACTTCATCCTAAGACAGAATTGTCCCTTCCTTCAGAAATGTTAGAGCCTTTTGGTCTAGTTGGTTAAGGCTTTGCTGCTGAACACAAGGCTGGCAGTTTGAAACCACTAGCTGCTCCGCATGGGGGAGGGGAGGTTTTCTACTCCAGTAAAGATTTACAGTTCCAGAAACCCACAATGACAGTTCGACCCTGTCTTTCAAGGTCACTATGATTTGGGAATCGACTTTATGAGCAAATGAATTTTCTGAAACATTCCAAGATATTCTAGTCTAGTGAGTTAGTGACTTCTTCCACAGTGTTTCCAGAGCCCTTTGTTTTTTGTTTATATATTATTTATTAACCAAAACCAAACTCACTGTTCAAGTAAATTCTGACTCCTGGAGATCCTGTAAGACAGGGTAGAGCTGCCTTTATGGGTTCCAGAGACTATAACTCTTTAGAGGGAGTGGCTGGTGGTTTCGAAATGCTGACCTTGAGGTTAGCAGCCCAATGTATAACCACTACACCACCAGGGGTCGGTTATTACCTATTGTGTATCCATTAGTGTATTTCCCTTCACCATTAGATGTTGGTCGAAGACTTTATTATTTTCCTCTTAGCATTTGATGACCTAGCCCAGGCCAGAAATACAATTTATCCCTAATAGGGCCTATGTGGACAAATACGACAAAATATTATCTTTTCAAATTAATGTTACTGTTTACCATCAAGTCAGTTCCAACTGACAGTGACTCCTTTGGAGAGACTACAAGCATCCATGGGGTTTCGTAGACGCTCTAATCGGTATAGCAGCAGGCAGCCAAGC
The DNA here is from genome assembly GCF_000313985.2 of Echinops telfairi. Lineage (NCBI taxonomy): Eukaryota > Metazoa > Chordata > Mammalia > Afrosoricida > Tenrecidae > Echinops > Echinops telfairi. The sequence continues at coordinate 50,539,773 of NW_022103928.1, forward strand.
CCTTTCTCCCCTGGGGCGTCTGTCTGAGTTGAGCCATCGGTCTTCTAGTTAGCAGCTGTGCACTTGATCATGGACTCACCAGGCTCCTTGGAATTGACTTAGGAACTCGGAAATTATTTATCAAGCAGCACATTTTTTTCTTTCTCACAATTGCAAGAATGGGTACGAATGTGCCTAAATCGCCTAATCACCTAATCTTTTGCAGAGACTCTACGGTGGGGGGAAATGACACCATCAAAAGAACAGGTTAGCGACTTTGAAATCAGAAAGACTAGGTTCAAGAATAGCCTTAGCTTCATGTCTCAAAGTCAAGAACTTTTGACCTATAACTTTCCTCCATGTCATCATGTCAAGCAATGGGAAAGCAGCACCTGGTCTAATGTTGCATTCGCTGAAATGACCGTGCTGTGAGCTTAACGAAGGCACGGCCATGTGACGATGTCAGAGTAACTTCTAGGAAATGCTCCCACCATCCACCCTCTCACTGAAAGGTTTGAAAAGGAGTTTGGTTGTGGAATCGGGGTGAAACCTGGTGTGAGAGGGAATGTGGAATTAGAAAAAAGACACCATCAACAAAAGAGTGGAGTGCATGCTTTTGTATCAGTATTAACCACACTGTACCCTCAATTCTCCGTTTCTTACTACCCCACATGGATAATTTACTAAATACAGCTACATGTTAATACTTGCTTATATAAATTATAGATTATCCATGGATACACTCTATAATTGTTTTGATTTGTTTTGTTTAAGTGGTAGGTAATCTATTTAGGATATTTTATATTAGACTCAGTCTGGGAGTAGGAATACATTTAGTATCATATTTATATTCAAGTAAACATCTACAATTCTAAAACACAAAGAATGGGGGAAAACGACAGCTAAGAAACGGAATTGTAGATTCACCTCATCATTAGGGATACTTCTCTGAGTCTACATCAGTGAAGTTGGAATAGTAATGGCTTCTCTGTCTGTAGCCACTATGGAAATTTAAAAATATTAAATGTTAAAATCTTTAAAAAACAAATTTTAAAATATAAAATACCAGTGTGGTAATGATACCATACAGAGCCAATGATCTTATTTGGGGGGCCCAATTCAAACAGGAGATAAACATCTTCTTATATTGGATGCCCTGAACAGCTAAGCTTAATGTAATTGTTCTATTATATTCAATTGCATTAAGTTTAATTTTAATTGTTAGCTGACTACAACACTTGTACATTACACATTACATAAACCTATATTTCATTTTACTTAAAAGCTATGTATTAGTAATATCTGAGTTAAATGGCATGTGTGTATATGTCTAATATCCAGAAGATAAATGTTTATTTTATTTTCTGTAAGCATTTTAAAATAATATTTAGGTAACTAGGTGAAGAAAAGAAATAGCAGTATAATAAATTTAGTTTGTGTGATTCTCAGACAACGCAAAATTCCAAAGAAGGCAATTTTTACTTTTATATTTAAAATAAGATTATATGGAAATGATAAGAGAAGTATTGTCACAAAGAAACATTTAAAAAATATTTTAGTTATTCTTATAGACTGACTAACCATGCAGATTGAACAAAGTTAATATTTTCCATGATCAAAAAAGAAATGCTAGAATATGCTAAAATCTGTCAGTTATTCAACCGTAAAGCTACAACTCAAATGTTTCACTTACTGATACTTTCTAATGGCATTCTAGGGCTTCTTGCCCCTTCCCCATCCCCAGCTTTATAAGAAAATGCTTTTCAGATTCTATGAAAGAAAGTCTAGGGGGGAGCGGGGAGGGAGGGGGAAAATGAGGACCTAATGCCAGGGGCTTACGTGGAGAGAAAATGTTTTGAGAATGATGAGGGCAATGAATGTACAAATGTGCTTTACACAACTGATGTGTGTATGGATCGTGATAAGAGTTGTATGAGCCCCTAATAAAATGATTTTTTTTTAAATTCTACTTTGCCATGATAGGCTTACTTTAATTATTTTTTAGTTTTTAGTTTTAATCTAAGATTACTCCATTTTTAACGTTAATCTAAGATGAAAAAAGACTACTTTATGCACTAATTTGAACGTTTCCATAAAGCGTTATTGGTAGGTTCTAACTCAAGTGACCACATGCCCAGCAGAATGAAGCCCAAGTCTTCACAGAGGTTTGAGGCCATGAGTCCTGAGGCCTCTGTGTCAATCCATCTCCTTCAAGCTCTTCCTCTGTAGTGTGGACCCTCGGCGGCATCACCACACAGGATGCCCTTTTCCCGGTTCTGATCTCTCCTGAGGTCAGTGAAGTAGGTTGGCATTGATTTTTTTGGAGGTGAAATCTTCCTTAACGGCCAGTTTTCTGGGTCATTTTTGTAATCAGCCAGTCAACACACTTCCTGAGCACCTACATTAGCCAAGCACTCTGCTCTGTGCTCACACGCTTCTCAACCATCGGGGACATAGAGATTCCTATTCAGAGGATCAGCGGATTGGAGACCTTACCTTTCTAACAGGCTCCTTGGTGATGTTCACATTGCTGATACATGGATTACCTAGGTTGTCCATTTAATTTAATTTAATTTAATTTAATTTTTTAAATCATTTTATTAGGGGCTCGTCCATTTAATTTTAAAAGACTCAAAGAGACCCAGTTTCAATTCGGGGTTCTTAAAAGAACGGAACTAACCAAGCAGTCATTTTTCTCAGCTAAAGTGTGGATCCATATGTATATTGAACTGATGACTAGACTACATTAGTGAAAAAGTCTGAAAAGGCATGTTCTTTTATGACTGTACAGCCACAGTTACCTAAGGACTTAAAGAGTGATGTGCAGTAAACATCTTCTTCTATGGGACTTCATGGAGAGCTACGATTTCTTTTTGTTGTTCCATCACTTTCAGTGGTTTCAGTTGAAATTTAATTGTCAGCTGAATAAAACACTCGAAGGATACTTACACTGAAATGCTGTTTTCACCCTAAATTCTGTTTTCTCCTCTCTTGTTCAAAGTTGTTGTTTGTATTTGAAATTTTGTTGGCAGACTTGGGAAACTATGTGCATTTCTCGATTTACTCTTTGGCACTTCAAATTCACTTCCAGACGTTTCAGGAGTAGGCTGCCCCATCTCCAAGGTGAAGTTTGGTAAACAAACCCCCGGAAAAGATGGTGCGCAGTGATTCCACGTCTCTAATGCATCGCCAAAGCGCCCACCCTTGAAGAAATTTTGTAGGAAACACTACAAGCCTGAAAATAACACCATGTCAGCCACAGTTGTTTCCGTGTTGAGCCACTGCAAAGCTAGGAAACTCCAGTTTACCTAAATAGAGATTTGGGCCACAATGGCCAATTTCAATTCAGTTTGATGAATGATGCCCTTCCCGCCCACCCCCGCACCCCCCATCTAACACTGTATATTCTGCAGACTATAATCCATGCTTTTCAAAACACTTACACGGGAATATAAAAACTCAAGGGGACAATGCCTGTCTTTGATATTAGAAAAACTAGTAAATACCTTGAAATTTAGGAGTATCTATAAAGTTTAATGATATCATAAATGATAGATATAAATTCTCTGTTCCTATCCACCCCCCCTTTGGTGTATTTTTACATGATTCTTTGCACTGGGATTTATATTCTCCTGATGAATACTTTCAGATTTCCATTCTACTTACTACACTCTTTCCTCTGATACATGCTAAAATGTAATCGCAAATGACCATTTGGAACTGTTTATCTAGTAATTAACTTTGTAGAGAATTACCTGAAGTAATAAATTATACTTGTTAATCCTTAAGCCTTAACTTTGGGAATATAATTTTCTCTTTAAAATATGCAGCCTACAAACATTTTCTTAGTAGTCAGGAAGCTCCTCTCTTCAGATACAACTCTGTGTAAAGTGAGAGACTGCAGCCTGGCTGTTCCTCAAACGCCAGGAAGTCCTGCTTACCATTCCTCCGGCAAATGTTTAGCAACATTGCTTAATGTCTGACAGCAATTTTAAAATACACTGATGAGAAATGATATGCCTGCATTTTTCTGTATCCATTGTTATGAGGAAAAAGTAGCTGCACATTCTTAGGCAGCCTCTCGATTTTATTGCGAGATTCCCTTGTGCTGTGGAGTCATTCAAAGCCAGGAGTATCACTTTACATTGTTTTCATTGTACTCAAGGGAAGTTTATGGAAATGTTGCAGAAATCAGCTACAAGTGGGAACCTGGCCCTCTGCCAAATAGATTCTCCCTCTCCTTTTCTGACACTTTACCTCCTCAGTCCTTAATGTATCAGATGTAACTTTTATCTGCAACTAATTTTGAAAATATGACATATAGCAATTATGCCTTAAACAATAATAATAACTGATGTTATGTGGTGTCATTGCATGCCAGTCATTTTTCTAACTGCTTCGCCTCTATGAACGTATTGAATCCCCACAATAACTTCATCAGGTGGGTAACGTTATTTGTCCCATTTGGTAGATGAGGAAATTGAAGCCCAAAGTGGTAAAGATGTGGTGCGATTTGATACTCGGCAGACTAGACTCTTAGTCGTTCGACTCTCAGCTGCTGCAGCACTTTACCCAGGCTGCTCCTGATGATTTCCTGTGTGCACAGACGAGGGTGTCAGGAAATAACTATTTTAAAAATAAAGAGGGTCTTTTTCTTTCCCTGTTTTCTTCCTTCCTTCCTTCCTTCTTTTTCTTTCTTTCTCATTTTGACATGATTTATAATCCCTAGGACTACCAGCTTAAATATTTAAGAAATTTGGGACAATTTTTTTTCTGTTTAAAGGATGTAAACAAGTCCCTATGATTGTGATTTCTACAATCTGAACAAAAGATCACATACCACAAAATGGTTTTTAAAAATAAGCACCATGACCTATAATTAACTTGCATATCCCTTGCTTTATCATTTTAACGACTTACCAAAAAGATACAACTCCATTCCATGTATTGAAATACAGTCTTAGGAGAAAGAAGTAAGTGAAAGAACTAGGATGGCAAAAGAGAAAGGGAAGAAAATGTATTTTTCAAAACTGGAATTCACATAACTACCTACCATTGGAAATGTCTGTACAGTGGATACAGTGCTGTACTCTCATTAATTTAATATTGGAAACTGATATCTTCTGAGATTACTAAGCCTTCCGGGTTTGGTAGAAAAAAATAAAAACAGGATTCAATTTCCAATTTGTTTTCCCCTTAGGAGTATCGTTTGGTTGCACAGAAGATTCACAGCCAAAAATTCTCGAGTTGTACTCCTAGTTCGGACACTGACCTGTTCAGTGACCTTGGCAAACTGCCAGGCCACTGTGATTCATTCCCTTCTCTACAGAATTAGCAGTATGCTTACCTCCCTCCCAGATGTTGGAAGACATAATTAATGTCGATGTTGGTGTGAAAACAAAATGCTGCTTACCCAACGATTGCCAAGCGATTGAAATTTTATACTCTCACTTTTAGCAGTGCCATGGGACAGGGCAGAAGAAAACATGAGGATGTCAAACTAATATACGACAAGTCTCAATAATAGGGAGTCTTGAATGTTTATCAGCACTTTCGGTTTGTTTCACTGCTTGTTTGTGTTAGTTGAGGCAATCAGTACTATCAATAGTGATTATCAAAAGAAAATAGGAATTAACCCTTCAACTATAAATGGTTTTGTACCTATTCTTCACCAGTTTTTACATAAGTGGTGCTTATTCTTCAACAATTTAAAGTTCTGTGTTAATACTAATCCAAAAACACCATACAAATGAGGACTGGAGTCCCTGTGTGGTTCTAGCAATGAGAAATCTCGGATTATGATCAAAATTTTGCAAATTCAAGTCCATCCAGGGTCTCCTTGGAAAAAGAACCTGATAATCTACTTTTTAAAAAATTACTCCATTTTTTAGTGAAAATTTACAAAGCAAATAAGATCCTCATTCCACCTATTGTTAATATATTTCCCGGTAGCTTTGTTCCTCCCTGCCTTCTTATCTTTGATCGAGGATAAATGCTTACTGTTTGATTTCATTTAGACAATTATTTAGAGGAACACAGTATTAATGGGTAACTTTATTGGTTGTATAAATCAATCTGTGATTTGCTAGAAAGTGACTTTGGGGAGTGGCTTGTGCTTCAAGTTTAAAGTGCATCTCAAGATGATAGTCCTAGTGGATGGGGTCTTCCAGTCCCTACTCATTCAGTAAGTCTACGTCTTCTATCTATGTTGGGAATTTGTGTTTGGTTCCACATTTTATCCTGTGTTCTCTGGGACCATCTGATGTGCAACTGATGAGAAGGGTGGCTCGTGGAAAGGTTCATTTAATGTGCATAAGGTTGGCCTGACCTGGGAGCCAATCTGACCACAGTTCATAAAAACAGTAATGAGTTTATCCCCCCAGTGAGCCTGCTGCTGCCCTAGTTTCCCAAAACCACAAACATCACACTTACCTACGCCATCAACCAGTCACTTTAGAGATGCATGCTAAGGGTCAAAAGCAGACTAACAAAAGTAGATCATGTGATGCCATCGGAGGAAACAACTTACTATTCCTATTTGCCATCTCATTTGTGATTTGTCTAGCAACCTATCCATTTAATCAGTCTTAGATTAAGTAAACATTTATTGAATTTCTATTATGCTAATGAAAACACTGGATAACACAAAGGTGTGCTTGCTTACTGACCTAAAGGTACTGCTTTGTATAGACCCAGAGGGACAAGAAGCGAAGGTTTTGAAGCTCCAACAGTGTGACCCAGCTGACCCCATGGAGCAGGGCTGCTCTGAAACACAGGGGCTTGACCACAGTTGAAGTCAATTCGATATCAATGTGTTTATTATTATAAAGCACTACTCTAAGTACATGTGGCAAAATGTTCTCTAAAATGGAATATAGACAACAAGCAAGTGTTTATAATAAAATGTTAAAAATGATCATAATAAGGAAATCTAGCATTTAATAGAAACCAGGGAGAATTTCTCTAAGGACATGATATTTCAATTGCAATTTGATTGTGAAGAAGAAAATCATCCAGACAGAGAGAAAAGGCCCTGAAAACAAGGGCAATCATACAGTTTAGTTTGCCTGGACCTCATATTGAAATCATATGAGAATGGAGAAGCACTTTATTCTAAGGAAATTGGAGCATCATTTGAAGATGTCATAGAAGGATCTGAAATGATAGCTTAAGATTTTTCTCAATCACCCTAATTATAACTTAGACAGTAAATCGGAGGGGAGCACTTGAGACAGATCTGTTTCCAGCTTAACTGACCACTGCCAAGCAATAGAATTGTCCCTGTGCATTTCGGAGACGGTAACGCTTTACGGGAGGCGAAAGAATCCGCTTTCATAACATAGTTTAGTGGTTTTAAGGAATAACTCACTGCCATTGAGTCAATACTGACTGACAGCAACCCACTGTGGGTCTTTGAGACTGTGATTCTTCATGGGAGTAGAACGCCCAGGCTTTCTCCCGTGGAGCTACTGTGGTTTTGAACTATGGAGCATGTGCATTGTGGCCGTTTACAGTTTCCAGTAGTTTAACTTGTGGACAAGGAGACTCAGTAGCACCAGGGATGTGCCCCAGGCTGCTAAAGAAAGGTTGATGGGTTGCGCCTGTCCAGTAACACCTCAGAAACCAACAAACAAAAAACTTAGTGGCCGGGTCCATAAAGATGGTCCAGAAATCCCAATGGAGCAGGTCTGCTCTTGGTTGCGATGAGTACAAATCTACTGGATGGCACCCAACAATGACACTTATGGGTATAGGCACACATACACAAAATCATCGATGGACAACAATAGCTTGCACGTTGTCATTTATAATAATATAAGACAGAAATAACCAAAATGTCATACCAAGAAAACTAATTAGATAAAATACAGTACAACCATATAATGGAATACAAACAGCCTTCAAAATTTATTCTTGTTACGCATAAAAGGCAAGAGAGAATAGTTTATGGATAGCATGTTACCATACCTAGATGCAATCGTGTGTGTTTATTTATGTGTGTTCACCCTCCGCTGGCAGTACACCCAACTGTGGTGGCTTGCATGGTGGTAAGCCAGAAGCTTTGCCACTGGTATTTCAAATACAAACAGAGTCATTCCTGGTGGATGCATTTCAACAGAACTCCCAAATTAATATAGACTTGGAAGTAGGAAGTGGCAGACCACTTCTGAAAAAGTATCGACTGAAAAGCTCATGCATAGCAGAGGAACCTCCTCTGATAAAGTACCAGAAGATGAGCCCCTCATGTTGAAAATGATAAAATATAACCGAGGAAGCTCTGCTGCCTCATGGTTGACCCTAACTATGTGGGTGGAACAATGTTTTTGCAACTTTACTTACTGTACAACTCAAAATAAGACAGAAGACGTGCAAACATCCATTAGTAACCATAACATGGCACGGGTGCAGGATGAACCTCGGCATATTGGAAGTCACCAAAAATGAAACAGAACACACAAGATCAATATCTTAGGCATTTGTGAACCACATGGATGAATACTGGCCACTGAATAAGATAATTATATGGTTTTATAATGAAAAATTGAAGAGGAAGCTTGTCATATTCATCATCAAAATGAGCATCCCAGGATCCATCTTGAAGTGCAGTGCTATGTGTGGTAGGGTAGCATCCATCTGTTTACATGGAAGGTTGATCTGTATGCATGCAGACAGGCCCCCTTATATGAAAAAGAATGTGGTATCAAGTATGGTGGGAGACATTAAGAATCTGCAATATGCAGATGACAGCTTGTTTGCTGAAAGTGGGGAGGACTTGAAGTTCTTGCTGATAAATATCAAGGACTACAACCTTCAGTGTGGATTACAACTCAATGTAGAGGAGACCAAAATCCTCACAACTAGATCAATTGATAACATCATGATAAATGGAGAAAACAAGGAAGGTATCAAGGATGTTGTCTTGCTTGGATCTACAATCTACGCTCATCGAGGGAGCAGTCAAGAGATCAAGCAATGCATTGCATTGGGTAAAGCTGAAGCACACGTTCTTTTTCAACTGTTGAAAAGCAAGCACATTACTTTGAGGACTAAGGTGTGCCTGACCCAAGCCATGGTATTTCCAATTGCCTCACATGCATGTGAATGTGGGACAGTGAATAAGGACTGAGCAAGAATTGAAGCATTTGAATTATGTTGCTGATGAAGACTATTGAAAATAACATGAACTGCCAAAAAGCAAATAGATCCGCTTTGGGAGAAGTACAGCCAGAATTATCCTTAGAGACAATGATGGGGAGAATCTATTTCAAGTGTTTTGGACATGTTGTCAGAAGAGACACAGCCGTGAGGAGGATATTATGCTTAGTAAAGTAGACAAGCAGCAAAACCAGAGGAAGGTGATGATTCATTGACAAGATAAATTGATACAAAGGTGCAGCAATGGGCACAACAAAGGAAGGATTGTGAGGCCGGGGCAGGACTGGGCAGTGTTTCAGTCTGCTGTATGTCAGGTGCCTATGAGTTAGAGCTGTCGCCATGGCACTTCGCAATAACAAAAACGACACTCTTCTCTGTCTATTGAAAGTTTTTATTGAGGGGAGAGGGAGGGATTTTATTTGTTGAGCCTCCTGTAATCCCAAAATAGGACTAGGTGGGAACAGCCTCATTCAAGTTTAGATATCATTGACGCAACTTGTTAAACAATTACACACCAACTTACGGAGTTAAACAGAAATGTGAAAACTCATATTGAAATGCAAATACTTGGCTACCCTTCCAGATAACACTTATAACACATAATTAACACAATTCAGTTTCACTAATAAAATTCTGAGAGATAAATTGACTTTATTTTTTTCATTTTTGGCAACCTGTCTTAGTCTCCAGCAAGTGAGGGACCTAGCAGTAACTCTCCAAAGGCCCACCCTTGCCTTCTTGCTCGAAGTTATAGAATCCAGTCTGTAGGAAGTTCAATTCCTATGCTTCTCATTATCATAAACTCAACAAGAGGTTTGTAGCTGCTGTTTTATAACCTTCACAATGCATTTCCATTTTGACCTTCGGAGCAAAGATTCAGAAATAAATAAATAGCACACATAAAGGAATTTCTGGCCAAATTTTGGCTACAAAAATAATTCAGATATTTCCTCTCCATGTTTTGAGAATGATGAGAGCAATGAGTGTACAAATGCGCTTTATACAATTGCTGTATGTATGGATTGTGGTAAGAGTTGTATGAGCCCCTAATAAAATGATTAGAAAAAAAATATTTTAGAATAATATAGAATTAAATTTTAATGTTGATTCCAGCTTACTGCTACTTGAAGCTGAATTCTTCTTTTAACAATGTCAAATAGGCTAGTAAAATATAACTCCTAGATATAGTCCTAAAGTCTAAGTTATTCCAGACGTCTCTTAATTGAAAGTGCTCTTGATGAATTATTATATATATACTAACTTGTTCTGTTTGGGGTTAATGCATTTTCATTTTGAAAAAACAATGCACGTGGCCAAATCTAGCATCCTGTACTTCTTGATGGAGGAAAGGAAACAGTCACATAGCAGAGGTAGATGATGGGTCCATGTTTATAATCTGCCTTCCTTTCAGTTCTGACTCAAAGATCTTCGATGTAACAAGGAGCATTGCCTGGTTCTGTGCCGCCCCCACGATCGTTGTGGTTTCAGGCCTTAGTTGCAGTCACGGCTTCAACTCATCTACGGAGACCCTCTCTCTTTCTTGATGACCATCCACTGTGCTATCAAACATGGCATTCTTCTGGGACTGGTACCTCCTAATAGCATTTAAAAACAAACAAATAAACAAATGCATTGCCATGGAGTTCATTAAAAACGTCAGATAAAGTCTCTGCATTCTCGTTTTCAAAGAGCACTGTGGCTTCAATTCTTACAAGATAGATCAGTTTGTGATTCTGGCAGGCCATTCTATTCAGTTCTTCTTCGGTACCATCACTCAAAGGTGCCGGTATTTCTTCTGATTTCCTTATTCATGGTCCATGCTTACCTTTACAAACATCAAAGCTAGCTACTATATACAACCATTTATGGCAAATTCTTTGGTGACATGTAAGCAAACGATGAGCCTTTTAAAAAGTGTGCTTTGTCCAATTATTGTACATTTATTCAGAAGTATACGCCATGCTTTCTCACAAATAACATATACCTTCGACTTTCCTTTGATAACCAGTCTCTTCAAGTAGAAAGAAAATGTTGTGAGAATGATGGTGGCAACAAATATACAAATGTGCTTGACACAATGGATGGATGGATGGATTGTGCTAAGAGCCTCCCAAAAAATGATCTTTAAAGTATTTTTGTAAATGTGCTATTATAATTTTATAGTGACATTTATTGGAATAAAAATATGGTACATGCCTTTGCAAGCATTTTAAATTTGGAAAATCAATGCATCCTTTAAGATCATAAGCCAATTTTAACATTTTAAAACCGCCTGTTATTGTTGTTTCTATTTACTGGCAATCAATTCCAACTCTTAGTAAACCCCATCGCAGTGAGTAGAGCTGCCCCACAGGGCTTCCCAGAATCGCACCTTGAAGGAGGCAGATCACCACGCCCTTTCCTTTCTCCTTATAGCAGCTAGTGGATTAGAACTGCTGGTCTCTTGGTTAATAGCCCAGCACTTAAACATCACTTCACCATTCTTCTTTGAAATTCCTTTGTTGGCCATTATCACAAGGGTGTTTTAGTGATAAAAATCTGACATATGTCTTTAAAAATGTTGATTCCAAGGTGCCCCTTGGAGTGTAAAGAGTGAAGGCTTGATTGCTAACCAAAGTTCAGCATTTGTGATTCCAACTTTTTGATTTGTGATTGCAAATCACCTTTTCCAGAGGTGACTTGGATGACATGCCTGGCAATCTGGTTCCAAAGGGTCGCAGCATTTAAAACCTATGCAATAGTCCTAACCTGCACAGATGGCGTCACCATGAGTTGAAGTTGACGTCACAGCAAAAATCAATGAGAACCTGTGAAGACGTATACTGTAAATTCTTAAAAAAAAAAAAAGGGTTCAAATACCATAATAGCATTAACAGTCAACCAAGTACCTAGAGTAACATAATGCAACTGGAATAACTGAAATAAAAACAACAGTCTAATGGGATAGATGTAAGAGATTTCAGATTCCATACTGGCCAATTCCCTAATGATTACATCTATACATGCCTTCAATGATTGATAATGAACTTTAACTTTTTTTATAATCATTTTATTGGAGCTCATACAACTCTTATCACAATCCATAAAGACATCAATTGTGTAAAACACACGTATACATTCGTTGCGCTCAGCATTCTCAAAATTTGCTTTCTGCTTGGGTTTCTGGAATCAGCTCATTTCCCTTTTTCCCCTCCCCGTCCCTCCCTCCTCCCCCCTCCTTCATGAACCCTTAATAATTTATAAATTATTATTTTATCTTACACTGCCCGGCGTCTCCCTTCACCCACTTTTCTGTTGCTCATCCCCAGAGAGGAGGTTATATGTAGATCCTTGTGATCGATTCCCCCTTTTACCCCTCCTTTCCTCCCAGTATGTCCACTCTCACTGCTGGTCCTGAGGGGTTCATCTGTCCTGGATTCCCTGTGTTTCCAGTTCCCATGTACCGCTGTGCATCCTCTGGTCTAACCAGGTTTGCAAGGTAGAATTGGGATCATGATAGTTGGGGGAAGGAAGCGTTTAAGAACTAGAGGAAGGTCGTGAGTTTTATTATTGCTACACTGAACCCTGAGTAACTCATCTCCTCCCCACTACCCCTGTGCAAGGGATGTCCAGTTGTCTACAGATGGGCATTGGGTCCCCATCACGCACTCCCCTCATTCACGATGATATGATCCCCCCACCCCACCCACCTTGGTGCTTGAAACCTGGTCCCCTCCGCCCTTCATGATCACACATGTTGGTGTGCTGGTTCCATGTGGGATTTGTTGCTTCTGGGCTAGATGGTCGCTTGTTTACTTTCAAGCCTTTAAAACCCCAGACACTACAGCTCTCGATAGCCGGGCCCTGTCAGCCTTCTTCACCACACTTACTTATGCACACATTCGTCTTCAGCATTTATGTGTGGAAGGTGATCACACAATGATGGTTTTTGTTCTTTGGTGTCTGTTACCTGATCCCTTCAACACCTTGTGTTCACACAGGCTTGTGTGCTTCTTCTCTGTGGGCTTTGTTGCTTCTGAGCTAGATGCCCACTTGTTTGCTTTCAAGCCTTTAAGACCCCAGACGCTATATCTTTTGATAGCTGGGCACCATCAGCATTTGCTTATGCACACGTCTGTCTTCAGTGATCATGTAGGGAATGTGGGTATCATGAAATGACCGCTTAGCTAAGCAAGGTGCTCTTATATTAAGGGAATGCGCATGAGGAGGCCCAATGTCCACCTGCTACCCTACTACTAAACCTATAAATATATGCACATAGGTCTATTTCCCCCATAATCATAAATATATTTACATATGTACATGTCTCTATTTAGGCTTTCATATATGCCCTTTGCCTCCTACTCCTTTCCTCTATTTCCTTACGCTTTCCTCCTGTCCCACTAACATGTTCAGCCTTCATCTGGTTTCAGTAATTCCTCTCAGTTACCTTGCCCTTGGTCACTTCCTACCAGTCCTCCCATCCCCTCCCGGCCACTGGTTTTGAACCACTCATTGTTCCTTTGTCCCTGGGTTGGCCAACACCTCCTCCCTTCCCCTTCCTTCCACACTCTCATGTCCCTCTGGGACCGTTGGTCCCGTTATTTTCTTCTCACATTGTTTGTCCAGCCTATCTTATCTAGGTGGACCTGCAGAGATAATATGTGCATAAAATTGGGGATGGCTATCTTAGGTGGACCTGCAGATATATTAATATATGCATAAAATTGGGGATGGCTTTGACAGCACCAAAGTGGCACATAAGAACATGGCGATGATGGCAGCAACACTGACAAGCTAACAAACAAAAAAGCCACTGACATACAAAATTTAAAAGGAGAAAAAAAAGAAAAACAAAACAAAAAGACAGAAAAAAAGAAAAGAAAGAAAAAAGCCTGTTAGTAGTTCAAGGACTGTTTGTTGACCTTTAGGAGTATTTTCCGGATGAGTCTGATGGGGTGCCACGTCCTGGCCCCAAAGTCCATCCTTTATACTCTCTTGGGACCTCCTTGCCCTGCTTCCCCTACCACTCCATTGCACACCCCCAGTGTTTTGCCTCAGTGTGGTGGGGTCAGCTCAGTTGCACATCCCACACTGCTGTCACGTGTCGGGCCATGGGTCAGTGCAGGATGTCGCATCTTGCTGTGGGGCCAGCTATATGGTCCTCTCTGTACATTGGGCCCTGTGAACAGGGCTGTCATCCTCTGAGCTTGGTGGGCCCAGGTGTGCTCTACTCCGTTCTTCCTCCTTCCTTTGCTTCAGCTTCCTTCTGGGTGTGGTATGGTAGGTCAGTTCCTTTCCCACACCAGACAATCTATTTTCATTTTCTGTGGTACTCCCTTCCATGGTGGGGGTCAGGCTAATTCTGGTTAGGGCCGGCATATGGTCCAGTCTCTTTGTGCATTCTTCCACACGTTACGTTGCCCTCCTGGTTTGCTTTGTCATGGTGAGGTCTGTATGCACATTCCAGTTCTGAGAGGACACAATCAGTACTCTCCCCCTGGATGGGTTAGTGCCCTGTTCCCCCCTTGCCATCAACTCAGTTTCTCCCCACCCCACTTCTCCTTCCACTTGCCCCCCTTCCCCTTCTTTATGTTGGACTCTCATGTACCTCCCTAGGTGTGGCCTGCCGTCCCTCCAACTATCTATGCTTCCACCCGTTTATTGCGAGATAGGTGTTTATTCTTCTATTCCTGGCATGCTGATTGTACTTACCTCAGGGGACTCGTGTTATACCTGTCCTTTTGAGTTTGGCTTACCTCGATTAACATGATTCCTTCCAGCTCTTCCCACGAAACGACATGTTTCACGTTATTGTCCATGCTTTTCAGTGATGCAAAGTACTCCATTGTGTGTGAGTTTTACTAATCCACTCATATATCGATGAAAACTTAGGCTGTTTCCAAGTCTTTGAGATTGTGAATTGTGCCGCAATAAACATTGGAGTGCAGATGACTGGTCGTGTTTTATTTGTTGCTTCCACCAGGTATATGCCCAGTAGAGGGATGGCTGGGTCATAGGGTAGATCAATTTCCATTTTCTTTAAGTATCTCCAGATTGCTTTCCACAGTGTCTGTACAAATCTACATGACCACCAGCAGTGGAGGAAGGTTTCTACTTCACCACAGCCCCTCTAACACTTGTTGCTCTCTGATTTGCTGATTGGGGCTAGCCTTAAATTAGGTGTTAGGTGGTATCTCATGGTTGTTTTGATTTGCATTTCTCTTATGGCTAGTGATCTGGAACACTTTCTCATATGCTTATTGGCCATCTGAGTCTCCTCCCTACTTAAAGGTCTTTTAAGTACTTTTGCCCACTTCCTTAGGGGGTTAAGTGTTTTCCTCTTTTTGCAAATCATGATGGTGTTGTAGATTTTAGTAATGAGCCCTTTGTCCGATGTGTCATTACTAAAATTCCTTTCCCAGTCTGTGGGTTGTCTTGTCACCCTCTTAGTGAAGTCTTTCGAGGTGCACAGGTGCTTTATTATTATTAAATCCCATTTGTCGACTTCCAGTTCACCTGTGTGTGTATCCTTCCCTATTGCAGTGAACCTATGCGTTCCCTGGGCCAGTGCTCTGAGGTTAGTCCCAATACCCTCCTTGACGGTCCTGATGGTTTGGGGTTTAACTTCTAGGTCTGTGATCCACTTTAAGCTTATTCTTGTGCATGGGGTGAGGGAAACGACTTGCTTTATCTTTCTACAGGTGGATAGCCATTGTTTCCAGCACCACTTGTTAAAAAGGGCATCCACTTCTTACTTGATGGTTTTGCGACCCTTGTCGAAGATCAGTTGTCTATATGCTGATGGTTTTATTCTTGGGCTTTCTATTCTTTTCCACTGGTCTGAGTGTCTGTCGTTGTGCCAGTACCACGCTGTTTTGACCACTGTAGTTGTGTAATAGGCATTAAAATCACAAAAGGTGAGTCCTCCAACTGTGTCCTTCTTCTTGAGGAGTTCTCTGCTAATTCTGGGTTTCTTCCCTCTCCATATGAAATTGGTGGTCAGTTTTTCCAATGCTTTGAAGAAGGTTGATTGTATTTGAAATGGCATAGCACTGAACTTGTAACGTGTTTTAGGTAGGATTGTCATCTTTACTATGCTAAGCTTTCCAATCCACGAGCAGAGGATGTTCTCCCATTTGTGGAGGTCGCTTTTGGTTTCCTGTAGTAGGGTCTTATAGTTTTCCTTGTATAGGTCTTTAGTATTTTTTGTTAAATACATTCCTAGGTATTTCAGTTTGTTCTTAGCTACTGTGAAAGGTACTTCCTTCTTAATCCCCTCTTCCATGTCCCTCTGATGTGATAGAAAACCTACCGACTTCTGTTTATTGATCTTGTATTCTGCCACTCTTCCATATTCCTCTATCGCTGTAAATACTCCAGTTGTGGAGCTTTTGGGGTTTTCAATGAACAGGATCATGTCGTCTACAAATAGCAATAGTTTCACCACCTCCTCTCCCATTTGGATCCCTTTGATGTCCTTCCGTTGTCTTATGTTGTTAGCCAGAACTTCCAGAACGATATTGAATAGAAGTGGGGACAGGGGGAATCCTTGTCTTGTACCCTTTTTTAGTGGGATTGTTTTTGTCTTTTCTCCATTGACTATGATATTGGCCATTAGCCTTTCATAAATAGCTTGTATCAGCTTGAGGAATTTCCTTCCAATCCTATCTTCATGAGAGTTTTGATTAGGAATGGTTGTTGGATGTTGTCAAGTGCTTTTTCTGCATCAACCAATATTATCATATGTTTTTTATCCTTTTTCTTTACGAGTGGTGTATAATATTGATATATTTTCAGATGTCAAACCATCCCTGTGATGAATCCTACCTGGTCGTGGTGGATGATATGTTTTATATACTTTTATATTCTATTGGCCAATATTTTGTTAAGGGTTTTTGCATCTATGTTCATTAGAGATATTGGTCTGTAATTCTCTATACCTGTGGGGTCTTTGCCCTGTTTGGGTATCAAAGTAATGTTGGCTTTGTAAAATGAGTTTGGGAGCTTGCCATCCTCTTCTATATTATGGAATACTTTATGGAGGATCAGTGTCAACTCTTCCCTGAATGCTTGGGAGAATTCTGCTGTGAAGCCATCTCGCCCTGGAGCCTTTTTTGTTGTTAGGTTTTTGATGACCATTTCTATTTCTTTTTTCACTATGGGTTTGTTGAGGTTCTTGATCTCTGTCTGAGACAATCTAGGGAGAGACTGTTTTTCCAAATATTTATCCATGTCTTCCATGTTTCTGAATTCATTAGAATACAGAGCTTCATAGTATTTTGTGATGATTCTTTTAGTCTCATTGGGGTCTGTTGTTATGGCCCCTGTTTCATCCCTCATCCTGGCTATTGATGCTTGCTCCTTTCTATCTTTGGTAAGCTTTGCCAGAGAACTGTGAATTTTAATTTTTTTGTAGAACCAGGTTTTAGCTGCATTTATCTTTTGTGTTGTTCTCTTGTCTTTCCACTGGTTTAACTCTGCCCTGATTTTTATTATTTATTTTCTCTTGCTATTGGAGGGGTGGTTCTGCTGACTCTGTTCTAGTTGTTGGAGATTTTGTGTTAACGTATCTGTCATACGCCTTTCTTCTTCTTTTGTATATGCATTTAATGATATCAAGCTACCTCTGATAACTGCCTTTGCAGTGTCCCATAAGTTTTGATACATTGTATTCTCGTTCTCATTAGTTTCGAGAAACTTCCTGATAACCACTCTAATCTGGGCCTGTACCCATTCATGTCGCAGAAGATCGTTGTTCATCCTCCAATTGGTTGCCCTTGCTTTCCTGGACATCCTCTTATTAATCTCCAGCTTTATGGCATGGTGATCTGAGAAAGATGTCTGGATAATATCTATGTGTTTGAATTTACTCCGGCTGGACTTGTGCCCCAGCATGTGGTCTGTTCTAGAAAAATATCCATGTGGTCTTGAGAAGAATGTGAAACCCTTTGCATTTGGATGGAAAGCTCTATAAATGTCTATCAGGCCGTGTTGTCTAATAACATTGTTTAGCTCTATGGCCTCTTTGCTGAGCTTCTTTCCCAGTGATCTGTCTTTCTCGGATAGTGGAGTGTTCAAGTCACCTACTATGATTATTGAGTCCGTGATTTCTTTTTTCATCTTTTAAATAGTATGTTTGATGAAATTCGCCGCACCATTATTAGGAGCATAACTTTTCAATATGTTAAGTGCTTCTTGGTTTACTGAACCTTTGAGCATTATGTAGTGTCCATCTTTGTCACTTTTTATGGTTTGGATCTTGAAGTCCATTTTGTGAGAGATTAAAATAGCCACCCCTGCCTTTTTTGAGTTACAATTCAATTGGTAAACTTTGTGCCAACCCTTTATTCTTAGCATATGCTTGCCTGTGCACTTAAGATGTGTCTCTTGCAGGCAACAGATTGACGGATTATGTTTTCTGAGCCAGTCCTCCAGTCTTTTTCTTTTAATGTACGAATATCACCATCTGTGGATTCATAGTTGTCATACCGTTTTGTGTTTTGGGTCTTTACTTATCTCACTTCATATCAGTGTGCTGTGTTTGAGTGGAGAGTTTCTTTCTTGTCTTCTTTTCCAACTGAGACCCTGTTGTCCTGGTAATTGTTGCTGACATGTTGGCTTCTAGATGGAGATGGGCTATATGGGGATCTCCTGTTTGTTCTTGGTGGAGGTTGATCCTCTGGCCATAGTGAGTCAGCCAGTATCTTCCGCAGGGTTGGGTGTCTTGCAGCATATTCTTTGAGTCTTTCCTTGTCCTGTAAAACCCTTATCTCACCATTTATCTTAATGGATAACTTGACAATACAGGATTCTGGGGGAGGTGTTTTTTTCTTTCAGCTTTTGGAAGATGTTGATCCATTCTCTCCTCCTCTTCATGGTATCTGCTGATAGGTCTGAGCATATTCTTACCTGTGCTCCTTTGTATGTGACTGTCTTCCTTTCTCTTGCTGCTCAAAAAATTTTTCTCTTTTTCCTCAAAGTTGGATATTTTAATATCATATGTCTTGGCATGTTTTTCTTGGGGTCTAGTCTTGCTGGTGTCTTTCTGCTTCCTGTATGAGTGCCTGGTTCTCCCTTGTTAGGGTGGGAAAGTTTTCTTCCAGAAATTCTTTTGCTATCATGGCTATTGACTTGTGTGTTGTGTTGAGCACCGTTAGGCCGATTATTCGAATATTATTCCTATTCATAGCATCTGTCATTGACCTCAGGCTAGCTTCTGTTTCTTTAATTTTCCTATCTGACTGTCTTTCTCACTTGCTTAGATCTGTTTGAGTGTCCTTGAGTTCACTGATACGGTTCTCTGCCTCCTCAATCCTAATAGTAAATTCTGTGACCTTGTGTGTGGCTTCTGCTACCTCCTCTGTTAGTTCCTGCAGTTCCCTTTGGAGGGTAGACTTCATCCCCTCTATTGTGGACTTCATCTCCTCTATTATTGCATCCTTATTCTGGGTTGCTTCCCTCAGCTCCTGCATTGCTGTGAGTAGACTTCTGAAGATTTCCTTTTTTGGCAGATCTGTATGTGTTTCTTTAATAAGAGACGTTAGCTCTGCTACTATGTTTTGTCTCTCTGTGTTGTTTTTTTTTGTTGGGAGTGATGTGGTCTGTTGATTTTTCATCAATCCTTTCATAGGCCCCGTGTTTCTGGGAGGCCAGGGGTCCCTTATCTGTGTTACTGCAAAGGATTCTTTCAGGCAGCTGCCTATCTCTAAGGATGGGTCAGACTGCCGTGTAGTCAGGGTTCCCTAAAGGCTTAGTGACCAGCAGTGGTGAGATGTTTCAGTGACTGGAGTGGTGGCTGGAGCCTCAGTGAGTGCCCCCAGAATGCTTTGACCTGGTCTGTCAGGGTACCCTTAGCAGCCCTTTTTTTGGTTTAGTAATAAAAAAAGAAAGTTAATAATTAAAAAATAATTTTTAAAAATTTTGAGGAGAGAGAAAGAAGGAGAAGCTATAAAGGAGGAGAGAAAAGAAGTGATAATAGTGAAAATGGGGAAAGAAAAAAGATAGAAGGAAAAC
This sequence comes from Echinops telfairi, assembly GCF_000313985.2. Classification (NCBI taxonomy): domain Eukaryota; kingdom Metazoa; phylum Chordata; class Mammalia; order Afrosoricida; family Tenrecidae; genus Echinops; species Echinops telfairi. The sequence continues at coordinate 50,559,903 of NW_022103928.1, forward strand.
CTATAGAAAAGGGGCAGAAGAGAAGTAATAGCAATAATGAAAAAGGAGGAAGAGAGAAAAGAAAACAGATAAAGTAAAAGATAAAAAGAGAAAAACCAGCACAAGATAAAAGATGTATTTATTTGTTTGTTTGTTTGTTTATTTAAATTTCCCCCTTCTGTTCCCTCCAAGTTCTAGTGATGCCCAATAGAAGGCAGAGGTGCGTGAGGCCTCGCTGCCATGGGATGTGGTGCTGATCTGGGCTCCAGAGCCAGGCTATGTGAGGGGAAAATGCTCTTCAAATCAGCAAGCCCTCCCAGGTCCCTGAAGACTTGTAGAGTCAAGCCTGTGGGCACAGACTACACAGGTGGAGAAGCACCACGGGGACGTGCCTTCTGCACAGGCTGGAAAAGCCTGGGGCCCCAAGGAGTGCTGAGAGGTACTGGGCGCAGTGGCCGCCTTCTGTGCCGGCTGGAAAGGGCTAGGGCAGGCTTAGAAGCTGGCGCTGGGGACCCTGCTGGGTGCCACAGTGGTGAGAGCCAGCTGGAGTGCACAGACGGCTCCGGCGGGGACCGCAAAGCCATGTCCTTGGCTCCCTAGTAAGCGGGGAGTGGCACAGGCTCCTCAGTGATGTGGTCTGAGCCCAATCGGACAGCAGTAGCTCTGGCAGAAAACAGCGGGCAATGGCACCTGCCCTCCACCCTGGGAGGAATATGCTGCGGTAGGCTCAGAGCTGCAAGCCGCCGGCCGCTGGAGACCCCTCAGCGCCCTGGGAAGGCACAGCCGCTCAGGCAAGAGTGCAAAGCCCTGCCACTCGCATTCCCAACAGGCAGGAGCACCCACTAATCCGCCTGGTGCTGTCAGCGCTGGAAGGGGTGCCCTGCGGCAGGTGGGTTTAGTGCTCTGGGCCGCGGGCTCAGGGCTCCGCAGTGGGTGGCGCAAGCCAACCTGCAATGGCTCCGGTGGAAATGTAGTGTCGGGGATAGAAGCCAGATGGGCGCTGGCGGGAAGTGCGTGTGGCTCTGCTCCCCGGGCCAGGAGTGGAGTGGGAGCTAGGATGATGGGGGCGGGTGGCTGGGCAAACGGGCTGCCGGTGGAGAGGTGCCAGGCAGCAATGGGGGTGGATGGTCCCCCACGGGGGTTGCCCAGGCAGCATTCTGTAGATTGCAGGTCAGTTACCCGGGTTTGGATGGATGGCGGGAGGGACACGGGTCCAGCGGCAGATCACTGCCACGTGGGGAGGGGGGAATCATGGGAAAGGGAAGCTTCTCTTCTAGTGGGGTCCCGCAAGTGGGAAACTGCTGTAGGGGATCCTGCCACCTCTGTGCATGTCTTGGCAGAGCAGGCAAGCGACTCTGGGTGCGGGGTCCCGGTCTGGGGATGGAGTGGGGCTATAGTTATTCTTGGCTGCGGTGGCGGGAGCTTAGTGACCTGAGATGTCCCACGAATTGGGTCCTGGATCACCGAAGTCCCGGTTCAGGACAAATGCATGGGGTGGGATCCCAGGGGGATACAGTGAACCCTCGTTTATCTCGGTTAATCGGTTCTAGACCCTACCGTGATAAATGAAATTCCGCGAAGTGGGATTCCTTATTTGTAAATCAAATATTTTCGTAGTTAGAGCATAGAGGACTTGAAAAAACACCCTTTAGTCACCATTACACTCGTATTACCCAATTTATTAAACGAAAAAGGGAAAATACAGTAAACCATTTTGGACGTTACAATTCTCATTTATTATTTATGGCATCAAGCGTGTACAGTATGAGCCAATCAGTGGCAGTAATGACAAAGCATGCGCTGTTACGCAAAAACCGCGATAGAGTGAAGCCTCAGAAGTCGAAGCGCGAAGTGGCGAGGGTTCACTGTATTTCATTCACTAGACTCCTACCACTAGGCTACCTGGACACCAAACCCGCCTTGTTCGAAAGAGCGCTCAGAGTATGTGGGTCCCCTGGTGCGCCATCTTTCCAGAAGTCCCATGAACCGGAACTTTTTAACAGAAGTTTCTTAATTCTCCCTAAGTGTAGTTGCCTTCAATGGTGCTGCCCAACTGTTCATTAAAGCCTGAGTATGGCCTTTCCACTTCCCATCTCCCTGGCGAAGGACCTTATTCATAGACACAGAAGACTCACACAAATTCAAATGTGACATACCTTGCTATTATTGCTCATCTAAAATCATGTATTCAAATTTTTGGAAGAAATTCTGTTGAGAAATTCTCAGGATGACAAATTATCCAATCTCTGGATTCCTAATATCTATTCTTTAATATATATACATATATTAAAGATAGATAGATATTAAAAGTAAAGCATGGTTTTTGGAGGACTATGTACCTACTGTTCTGAGAGAGAAAATAATAATAATGGTAAACTGGGTGTTTGCACATACTGTATAACTTATTTCATTGAGGAAGGGAAAGGCTAAAAGAAAATGAAAATAAGAAGCAAGGAAACTGGATTCAAAGAAACAACTAATAAATCACAGGGTTGATCCTATTTTTCATTTCCTTAATGGCTGCACTGGCACCATGTAGACGCAGGCTACGTGGCTGTGACAAGCCTATGACTACAAACTTTAAATTTTTTCATTTTATCGTTAAAAAAAGTTGTTTAGTTTCAAGGTGCCCAGACTCCCTGAGAGACTCATAGAGAATTCCTGCTCATTAAAAATCCCACCCAACACACAAGCTCTTTCTTATGCATTTCAAAATGCTTAAATAGAAAGAATTACAAATGAGCCTTAATTTATAAGGTTATATGTGAAAATATTATACTTTTCCTATAAAATGTTGACAGTCTGTTATACTAATAATTAGTATGATGTTATCAAATTATTTTAATGTTATCTTTTAATCCTTTTCTTGGAAGGAGTACAAATTCATTTTCAACATGTCATGCTCCATTCTATTTCTAAATAAATTTTATATGTAGGCTAGGCATCCCAACATCATATACTTATATCACCAAATGAAAAAAAGATAAAACTATGCAGAAAGTTCAGAAAACAGGTATTGTTGACTGTCACTGTCCAGTCTTCTTTCAGTTACCCACCTCATTGATAGGCCTTTACCATTTTCTCCTTGCCAATCCTCCTGTTGGGGCTCTGTTTGTGTAGCGCTTATGTTGGGCTTTGATCCACATGGTTGGCAGTTCAAAATCATGAGCAGCTCCAAAGGAGCTTCCTACTTCTGTAAACAGTTAGTCTCAGAAAGCCCCAGGGATCACTCTGAGTCAATAACGATTGGGGGGCAGGGAGTGATAAAGAGCCCTCATTGTCAACAAAATTCTCAGTACATTCCCAAAAGGTTCCATGTAAGTAAATTTAAACATAAAGGATGAATTTGAAATCCTGATAATTAATAAATTCTTATGATAGTTCATTTAATCTATAATATTTCTGCTATTGGGACAAAAATATTTTACTAAACTATAATAACTTAAACAACAAGAAAAAAATGCAAAATACACTGTGGAGCCATTGAGTATCATTTATTATCTGTTATCTATTTATTATCACCACAATATGCAAAGTTATACACTGGAGAGTAGAAAATTAATGGAAGGAGAAGGAAGACCAAGAAGGAAGAATGGATGTTAAGGGGTCCTTAGAATCTATGTGCTTTAAAAAAATTGTGTCTTCTTATGGGATGATATCATTTGTAATTCATAGCAAGATCTTTTTATTAGTAAAATTGTAGAAGAGTTCTCACAAATGAACAGTCAATTGGTACCAGGAGAGCCAGCCCTTGACAACAATCATGGGTCTGGTAGGCGCAACTGTACGGTGATAATATATAAAAATTATAGTAAAGTCATAGAGAATAAGCGAGATAGGAGCAAGTGTAAAATGAAGGAGTCAGACACATTTCATGGTAGCATGCTCACCTCATCCCCCCTTGATGGTCCACGTGGAGGTGCGGAAGGAGGAGAGAGTGTTTATTTTCTAACCAAGGCTTATATATCTTTTGGGGACATGCAAGCCCCATGATTATAGGTAACAACCTACGTCACAGGAAGGGGTTGTACCATAGGCAATACAGCAATGGGAGGGGGACGGTCTAAGGGTGTACATGCAATAGGAAGAGGAGGAATTTGAGGTACACATGTGACAAAATGGGCGGATCCTAGATTCAGGATGTCCGCCTAGCCTTGGATGTCACTGAGTGGGTTTGACCTTTACAGCTGGGAGTGAGCCCCACCTATGGAGGGACAGACAAATGTGTCAGGTTGCTCTGAATGGTTGAATGCCTTCAGGGAGAATATCTCCAAGCATCTGACCTCCTACCACATGCTGGCAAGCAGCCTCTTAGGTTTGGCATATATTTGGGAGAGACAAACTGGGGAGAAGCCGTTTTGTATCCCACAAATTGGGAAGCATGATACCAACTGCTATGACCACTCAAAGGCCAACCACTGTTTATTGAAAGCCTCCACTGTAAAGACTTAGAAATTTCAGTACCTGAGTGTGGGCTGCTGTTCTAGAATCCATTGTGGCCGTGCGCGGCGTGCGGCATGCTTCTCGTGCAGTGAGTTATGTTGCTCCAAAAAGGAGGGGTCCTTTTGAGACCAGTGCCAAGGTCACAGTTGCTACTTTTCTGTTAATACAGCTTTCTGTTAACTGCAATAAAAAAGAGAGGTGGGGAGACACGCGAGCTAATATCAAGAAAGCTCTACAGAGTTTTCCTTGGTCATTTGGGTTCACTGTGAACCCTTAAGGACTTGAAGGCACCCAATAACAACAATGGCAAAGGTTGTCGGGTCAAATTTAGGGAAGAACGAAATCTTTCTGGAATTCAGATTGCTGTGGAACCCCTCAAAGATAAGATGTCCTTACCTCCTTTGAGTGACAGGGAAGTGGAAAAAAGGATCAGATCCAAGACACCGCTGTCTAAACTCCGTCCCAAGATACCCTAAAAGAAGATATGGGAGTTGAAACCCACAAGGGTTTATAATTCACAAAAACCTGGGGTTCAACCACTCATTCTGGGTGACATTGTGTGAAAGGCTATGTGATTAGAAAGTTTCCATCAGGACATGTTTTTCTTTATTCAAATCAGGTTATTATGACCTAATCCAGATATCATACCATTCAAGAGTTCAGTCATATCAAGCAGTGTTGTACAATCGCTACCACAATCAATTTCAAAACATTTTCTCCCTTCTTGTGCTCCTTGCTATCAGTTCCCTGTTACCACCCCCATCTCCCCTGCCATACATCCAGGAAACCTTATTCTAGCTATTGTCTCTATAGATTTATCCATCCTGAGTTTCATATACTGAAAAACATAGAAAACTTCATAACAGAGAGTCCAGGCGGTTACCAACAATGACAAAAACAACAGAGATAAGCACAAAACTCAAGCACAAAGTGTATCAAAAGGAAGATCAAATGACAAGGTTTTAACCATTAAAGTGAGATTTATCATTTTACTCTATTATAGACATCTCTATAATACTCTTTGTCAGATAACCAGATTATTCCTAAACCTCAATTTTGGTCAGAGGGAAATCCCCTAAGACTTATTCCCTGTGTAGATCTGGCAAATGTATTTTGAGCTTCTAATGCCATATATAGCCTTCTGCAAACCAGAACCTCACAATTTAAACTTTGATACCATTCCCTCCTTGTAATTCAGACTATAGAATTTACAATCCTGGGATCACAGATGTTGGTGTGCTTCTTCTATGTGGGCTTACTTGATGTTACATTTAGATGGCTGCTTTTTGGAAAACAGGCCTTTAAGTCCCCAGACACTATTATTTCTGATAGCTGGGGACCATCTAATTTCTTCACCACACTTTGCTCTAGCACCCAGGTCTTTGTAAACTATCCCCTACTGTGTTAGGCTTGGTTGTCTTTATATCAAGAAGTAATTTAGTATCAAGAAAACATCTCAACCCAGACCAACTCAAGTCCATGGGTCTGTTGCTAGTCTGAGTCCTCTTTAGATTCATGTACCTGAAGAATGCAGAGAGATCACTGGTCTGCTTATACAGACTCCAGTGGATCCAAGGTCGTTGGAAACAAGGCAAGGCACACACCCCTTACAGGTTGTGGGCAGCTCCTGCAGGCAGAGAGCCCCAGCCAGGATGAAGGTGAGGAGCATGAGAGAAAAGAGAAGTTCCAAGTTTCTCTTGTAGAAGAATCACCTCACTCTCATCCCTGACCACACCCAAGGAGGCATCATCAAGCTGTGTCCTAATGGATAGGTTGGCCTCCCCCCCTAGACCTTCATACAAATTCAAGTTGACATAAAATCTCACTACCACACCTACCTTTCTCCTCTTTCTGCTTTCACCCTGGGCGCTTCGTGGAACGGACTCTCTCCCTATATAACTAAGCTTTTCCCCCAGTGCCCTCTCCCACCCCATTGGAGTTTTCTCCAACTCAAATCTAAGTAAGGGGATTCTAAATTCCTTTTGTTTGAATTTCTCACTCCTCTGTCCCTTAGGACAGTAGATCTCCATCTGTGATCTCACTACCTCTTTAAAACCTGAAATAGGCCTGAGGACCCCCAAAGAGCTTTGGTACATGTGGACTATAGCTATACCTAGTTACCATATGGAAAATTAGAGTTTAAACTTATTTATTTATTTAGAAGGAAAACCTAATAAATAAATTAAGCTTTAGTCTAAAAAACATTTAAAGGGTAACTTTGTTTCTTTAAAAATAAGTAAAAATAGGGCATTATCATATGTTTTTACAAAGCTCCTTAAGGTGTCTGGTTTAATAGGAAACAGTCAACGTTGCTTATCTGCTTCTGCAACCGATATGCTGTGATATCTAATTTCGGTTAAAATGTACAAGTGTTAAAACTCAGTCTCACGCAGCTATGTATTTAGAGCTTGAGGAGTGTTCTAACAGCACTTCAGGTAATTGTGCAATTGTCCTTTGCTAACAGCAATATTTGACAACTAGTCGTTTCTTAGGTCTTAGTTGCAGCGTGTAATCTGAGGCCAGAGCAATGAATCTGCCCTATCTGTTGCCTTACAATCCACTGGTCTTGCACTTGGAAAGGATTTGCAAGCATTCAGTAGTTCCAAGCATTGGTCTTAGGGGAAACATCAGTTCACTGAGTTACGCAGTTTTCCAAAATGTGGGCATACTTCGTTGTGCAGTATCAAAAAGATCACATTCATTAATAGCATCATGGATCCTGTCAGAAAAATCTTGGAAGTATCTGGAAACTGTCAAGATCACGGTGGTAGTTACAAGGTTTTCAAAACTCTAATTTTCACTTTTGCAAACTCAAATTTTATCACAGGCAGCGTATTCTTTCAGTCATTTTCCTTGAAGTGACAGGCTCATTTTGTTCGTTTTTGAAGAAAAAAAAGCCTGCCAAATACCCATGCACAAACTAGCCATATTTAGTCAGCATCCTTTCCAGCGAAGGGTGCTCCGTACCTGTACTGATTCGGTCCTCCGTTTGGGACAATCACACAAGCACTTTCTTCCGGAGACTATCGTGCTTTGGGGTGCAACAGAGGGGCCTTATGTGCACAGCTGAATACACCACGCAGAGGGTATTGAAGAGTTCCGATATTTGCTTTCACTAGAGCTGTGGGGGAAAGACCAGCCCCCCACAACTAATCACGGGTTCAGTAAGTGCAATTATAAAGGTTAAGATATATATAAAGGTCATAGAAAAGAAGGAGAAATAGAAGAGAGACTGAAATAATGGAGTCAGGCAGATTTCATGGTAGCATGCTCACCTCCTGGATTGCCATGGTCTCAACAGCCAGGTCCGCGCACAGCCTGGGCTGAGAGGGCAGGAGAGAGAGCCATTTAATGCTAACCAAGACTTAGCTATTCTTTTAGGGGGTGTGCTTACAGGTAACCACACACATCACAGGAAGGGGCTATGCAATAGGCCATACAAACAATAGGAGGTGAGTATACAATGGGCATAAGCATAACAGAAAGGGGATGAGCTAGGGGTGTACACATGACAGGAAGGGGAGGGACTAAGGGCATACACATGTGACAAGAAGGGTGGTCTCTAGACTTAATATAGCAGCCTAACCTTGGTCACCCTTGAGTGGGCTTGACCTCCCTGGGCTCTCCAGTAGGAAAGCAATCTACTACTATCCTTATCAGAAGGGAGTGGGCCTTACTTGTTGTGGGATAAATAGTGGTGTCTGCTTGCTCTGGATGACTGATAACCCTTAGGGAGAAGAATCCCTGACTTACTCCTGTTGACCTCCAAGTGTATAGTCATTTGCCACGTGTAGCAAGCAGCTAAGTTTGGAATATATTTGGGGGAGACAACTTGGGCAAAATCTTTCTGTTTCCCACATAAAGCGTTCTTAAGAGAAACTGGCTCATTTTTTTTTTCCTATCAAGAATGAAGACAGTGAGAAATAGCAAAATAACTAATGCAGGCTGAGGTCATTACCCGGCTTCAGGGGTCATTGTTAGATCAGTGATTGAACTGTCCTGGCCAATGTGGAGACCCCAAATCACAATTGCATCTGGTGTGCAACCACCACCTGTCAATGGACACCAGCATGTTGCTCTGATACTGATTACGTTTCAGTGGGGCTTCCAGACTGAGAAGGACTATAACTTCTTGATTCAGGCACTGGGACTTTGGTATATATCATCAGCACAAGTAAATTGTCTTTAATTGCTCTCAAGTAATTATAACTTATGTGTGCACAGTAGAACTGCTCCATGTGTCCTCTTTCAGAGGACACGCACCTGCTGTGTCTTCTGGGGCAATTCTGGATCAATTTAAACCTCCAAACGTTGGGCTGGTTGTCTAGCATGGATTGCTTTGCTCCACCAGCACGAAAATATACAGTGAAAAAAGAAAATGACAACTTTGTTTTGACTTTGTGGACCCTTGAAAAGGTCATAAAAATTGCAAGAGGTTCATGGACCAGATTTTCAAAACAGATGGTTTAATGTTTGTGTGCTTCCACCTTTCTTACCATATGTAGGCCTTAACTGAGAGAAGAGGTATTTTCCCAGGAAGGCTATGAATAAAGAACCTCCCAGGAAAAATCTGGAAAATCAACAGGTTTTGGTTAGAAGACTCAAGGAAAGGTCAGCCCTGAGAAACAAATGGTTTGGAGGTGGGAAATGGAATTTCTAGACTAATTAGGAATTGATTTTAATATCTTTGATTTTCAATATACATACCAAGCTCAGGTAGAGTGACCAGGACTAAAAGGAAGTTGAAATGGCAAGGGGAGACCCTGAGACCAATACATTCTATTCTTCTGTTGTCCAGAAGATAAATAAGAAAATCCAGGGAAGTATTAATATGGGTACTAATTAGATAATCATGTCCCTTCTCAGCATATTCCCAGGAAGCACTTTTAACTGTCACTCTACAAAACAGTCCCTTGACCGAGGAATCAGGAAATGGCCTGCAAAGGCTCCCATTGTGAAAGTTTCATACTTTGTGGGCGATCTATAATCTGCGACAGCTACTCCACTCCATCACTATGGGGCCTACACAGCCCATAGAGTGAATGGAGCGCATAGTAACACATTCTGAAAGCTTATTCTTTGGACTTTTCCTAGGGCTTATAAAATGAAAACAGGTAGTGGGCCCAATTTACAAACCTATGTTCTTTCTCAAAAGAATGACTCTAGTCATAAAAATTTAAAGTAACACGAAGAATAATTTGGATAGCTGACAGTCTTTTAATATCCCCCTTGATTAATAATATCCCCATGTTTCCACTGGCTTTATTATAACTCACAGCTATGATGCATTGCTTGCATAAAATTGCTCCTAAAGATACAAGGTCCAATGTTTATAAAGAAATTAAGAAATATAAAATGCAAATGAATTTTTATTCAATCCTGCTTGTTTTCATCTATAAAGCACAGGAATCTGACAAAGTGATATTTGCTTTCTGAAAGAAAAACATCTAAACAAACAAGCAAACTCCTGTTAGCATTTGCCCGACCCTCGCCACTGGCACAGTCCATGCATTAAACGTAGAACCTTCACATTTCCTAAACACCTCCATCTGGAAAGGGCACACCTATTAAACGGTGCAGTTGTGAAAGCTCAGAGCAAGTAACTGGACTTGCTTTATTCCAGGAAGGCCCTCCCCATCTTTCTCGCCACTTCAGGGCCTTCAAGAGACTGTCTTGAAACCACCGTTAAATCTTATCTTTTCTATAAAGCTTGCCTTTTTCTGAATCACCCCTCATATCTAACATCCCCGACATTTGCTTTGGTATCATTTATTTGGCAATTTCTACTGACTTACTGGGTCTTTCCCCCATATTTTCTTAAACTTGTTTTCTAAACTCTCAAATGGATGACTGTAATGTCCTTAAGAATCAAAATCCTCTTCTAGTTTCTTAGATTTTCTAGGTTCCCTAGCACAATGTCCATCATAATAAGAGTAATTTTGTAAGTACTGGGTGTGAATCAATTTCAAGTAACAGAATACGTTTATCTGGGGGCCCAGTTTTCTACGTCTTCTCTATTTATTTTCCTCTTGCTTTTTATTTTTTTACTGTAGCAGGAGAAATCAATTTACTTGTAAGATGGAATTTGCAAATTAACATTGTTCACTTTTGTGTATTCACTACATTGATAAACCTTGACTGAATGCATTGGCTCTCCAACATCCCGTGAAATTCATCTGGTGTTCAAGGAGTCAAGTCCAATAAAACCACATAATAAGGTGTTGGCTATAAAAATTCCACTTTACTCACAAATAGCAGCATTAACATTCCACAAACTTTTCAATGATCTGATGTGATCTTTATAATGATAGAAAGATAGAAAGAGTCCATTGGTTTAACACAGATCACAAAGTTGTTGGGTTTAAATAAGCTCAGTTAATGAACATAGAGAACTATGTCAGAGCCACCATTTAGCTCATATTTCTAATAAGTACAACAGATTCTACTATTGCCTAAGTAGATCCTAATAGGGCCACCACCTGTTTTAATTTTATAATCACTAGGAAAAAAATTAAAAGAATAACCTTTCATGATACAATCCATTCTCCTCTTTCTATGGACTTTCACTTTGTTCAAATTGTATTCATCTTAACCAATGGAGCTACCATTTTTATGTGTGCACCTGTTGTCAGTCTTGCAGTGCTGGGTGTTAGCATGAACAAGCTTCATTAGATACTTGATTTCCAAAAAAGAACACCTGTTGGCACACTGGGTAAGCCCTGGGCTCCTAGCAGAAGGTGTGGAGGGAGTTCGAATTTGCCAGTAGCTCCGAGGGAGAAGGGTGTGGCAGTTTGCTTCAGTAAATATTTGCAGCCTTAGAAACCCTTTATGAAAATTTGACGTATAACTGAGTCTCCTGATGGTGCAGTGGGTTAAGTTACAGGCGGCTACCTACCAGATTTCCCGCCCAAACCTACCAGTTGCTCCACAGGAGGAAGACAAGGCGGTCTGCTTCATAAAGGTTTAGTCTCTGAAACCATTTGGAACACTTTTATGATGTCCCGGAGCATGAAAGTGAGTTTGGTGTTTTGTCTGTTTCCCTTATCATCTGTATATATAGGAACTGACTCAAGGCAACATGGTTGACCTTCATGAAGGTCCTGGAGGTCCTGGAGTTATAATATCTTCATCTGTAAAACAGATATAAAATTAGAGGGTAGGTGTTAAAATAGCACAAGCATAACATAATAACGCATAATAACAAAAATTACCCTATGATAATGGGAAGTATAAATTGCTATGCAAATTTTGAGAAAGAAATTGCAGTGTTCATGAAAATGTTCAACGTAGCTCTCCTTCAACCCATCAACTACACATTTAGCATTTGACTGAGTAAATACTTACGAAAGTATTTGAACAAGATTGTTATTGTACTGTAATTCATAGTACAAACTATCCATCCATGTGAAAGTTGCTGGAAAAAAATACTATTTTCACATACACTGCAATGTCATAAATTAAAATAAAGATAATGAAAGGACTGTGTACTTAATATGCAAAATATAAGAATTATTATCTAATTGTTAAAAAATCATGATGCAGGGTAAAGTTTACAGTGAGATTTCATTTGAGAATACGAAAGGGAGGTTATCTGTATAAGCTTAGACAAAATAAAATATTTTTTATGCAACCTTGAATGCAAAACACTAAATATAATACTTTTCAATGAGAAGATTAGCAGATCCAGGACAGAGCCCTCAACTTTACATTTTTTTCCTTTGTCATACTATGAAAACATACTCTACAACTATTAGGAACATTTAATTTGAACATTTTGTAAAGCTTCAGTGCTTGGCAAGTAGCATATGATCAATCCATAAATTCCAATGTCCTTTCCTTTGACCTCTATGTCTAGTCACAGATCTACACAGTACTCCTTGGGACGTTACTTCCCAGTATTTATATCAACAATAGAACATATATGAAATAAGTTGAATTGCACCAGTCTCTATGGCAGGGGTCGTCAAACTTTTTAAACGGGGCCAGTTCACTGTCCCTCAGACCTGTTGGAGAGCTGGACTATAGTTTTTAAAAAAATTATGAACAAATTCCGATGCACACTGCACATATCTTATTTTGAAGTAAAAAAATATACAGGGCAAAAACACCTGGCGGGCGGGATAAATGTCCTTGGCAGGCCACAGGTTGAGGACACCTGCTCTATGGCCATTTTGTGTATTTGAGTTTTTCACTGTATGCACACGCATTTAAATGTTTTACATTCTAGTTTCCTTTGAGCTGACAAAAAATAAATAAATCTTTTCTTCAGTCTTGAGCTCTCTCCCAGGTTAAACTGGAATATATCATTAGACACAAGCAACTTTAAAATAAGCATATTCTGTTCATTTTCCCTAATAATATTTATTTGTGTAAAAATAAGCTTTTATGATGCCAACTAAGCTTTCTAATGAGAAAACAATGCCCGGATCGTATTTCCTAATTCTAATTGAATATAAAATAAGAATGTTCTTCAAATCTCCATGGAAGGTTACAGAAATGGGATGGTCAATGAGGAGAGGGAAAAAGGAGGGCAGGGCGGGAAAAGGAAGAGAAGGGGGGAGAAGTCTCTTCTTGGGAGGCAGGTATGACACAGCCCAGAACAAAATTGAGAAATGCATCAGAAGGAGTGTGATCCAACCCATCTGCTTTAACGCTTGCTGTATTCGAAGTCTGACCTTTCTGCGCTATATGATATCTAATTATTTAGGTTGGGTTAGCTGTCAGAAACCATGAAGTAAATTGATTAATCTCAGTATATTTCTATGGCAACCATTAAAAAACCAAATATTCTGTAGCATTAAGCTATTCCAAAGTGCTGAGAAGAGATTTAGACTCCACATACTGGCCGTGCTGCCAGGTGTCTGCTGCCAACTCTGCCCTGTGGCAACAAGAGAGGCCATTGTGAGGGCCTCTTGAAGTCCTCGGAGCGGTCGGCAGAATGCCTTCCTGGAATGTCAGCAGGCAGATCCCAGTAAATATACCGGCTTTCCTCAAACACGAGAGCTCCTCTGGGAGCTGGATGGGCTGACTAAACCCGGACTTAAGGCATGTGCAGTGTGCAGCAACACATTTTAAAGCAGTATGTTTAGATTCTTTCATAAAAGGGCATATCCTGATATAATAATCCTGTAGATATTTATTTCCATGCTCTTGGAGTTTGAGAAAGGAAAAAAAAAAAAGGAACTACGGAGAAAATCTCCAAATAATCCTTTCATTTAATGATAAACAGGCAAGGAGTTTTGCTGACTTTCCTAAATTCATGCTGCAAGTAAATACGATGAGTAAGAGGAGAACCTGGTTCCGGTTGCTACACTAGGGGTGTGTGTGTGTGTATACTTTTTATTAAGGGAGCAGGTAGGGGGTGCTTCTCCATCAGAGAATACATGTACCTTGGATTATTGGTGGCGGACTGGGTTGGCTATTGACCACAAGGTCAGCAGTTGGAAACCACCCGTTGATCCACAAGACTAAGAGGAGGGCATCTCCTCTTGTACAGATTTACACTCCGCCTGGGGCTAGGGGCCCTGAGGAGCAGCTCTGCTCTGTCACATACGGTCGCTATGACTCAGACTCGACTCAGTGACAGTTGGTTTAGTGGAAACAAAGTGATCATGGATTCCTTACAAGAACCAAGTTTAGACCCAATTCTAAATCTTGCTTATACTCGTTTGGTCTGCCCTCTTGCCAACCACTCATTTAAACCACAGCACTAATCTGAATTCACCTTTGTTTACTTCATAAAGTCAATGTTGTTATCATATCAGTGTTGGGTTGCTTACTGCAAAGGTGGCTATTCCAAATCACCAGCTGGGAGAAAGATGAGGCTACCTGCTCTTATGAAGATTAATAGCCTGGGGGGTGGCAATGGAAATATATAGTCATTGTGAATTAGAAACAACTAAGCAGTGGGAGATAGGGGTGTTGTTCCGAGAACAGTTTCCAAACTCTACAATGTCAACAATCTCAGCATCTGGTGGGCATATTTGTAAACCAGGAAAGTGATAGCTACTAGAAGTATGTAGAGGAAACTAGTCGGACACAAGTGAAGACTGGGGTCATTGTGACTGCTTCTTGGTAGGGCAATGCTGATGAAGAGCAAATATGACTGGCAATGTAGACAAGGAAAGACAGACGCTGGAGGGCAAGTACAAGAAATATATAGCCTTTGTTGTCATGCTAAGTTTCACCTTGATAACAATGTTGACCATGTGACTTTTGAAAAACTTACATGGCAACTGTATGAAAGATGGAGTAAAATGAGGACACGGGTGCTTGTAAAAGACCACTAAAGTCAAATAAGACAGAATCCAGCTATAGTCAAAAGCTAAGACTGGAACTTCAAGAGGAACTGATCTGTGGGAAACAGAAGGATGTCTCTCAAGCTGTCTCCCCAAATATATGCAAGACTTAGCTGCTTGAGAATGACTGTACACTTGGAGGTCATCAGGAGTGGATTGGGGGGTCATTCTCCCTGAGAGTTATCAGCTGTCTAGACCAAGCAGACACCACTGTTTATCCCACAACAAATAGGGCCCACTCCCTTCTGATAAGGATAGTAGTTGTATTTCCTTGTAGGAGACACCAGAGAGGTCAAACCTGCCTAAGGATGAACAAGATTAGACTGCCATCATGAATCTAGGGTCCACCCATCTTGTCACATGTATACCCCTAGACCTTCCCATTCCTATAGGCACACCCCTTCCTGTTACGCTTATGCCTACCATAGATCCCCTTCCTACAATGTGTATGCCTATTGTACCACCCCTTCCTGTGACGTGTGATTCTGTAATGTCCCCCTAAAGTGATTTAATGGTTGGTTAGCAATAAAGAAGGATCTCTCTCTCCGGAGCCTGGGAGGTTCTCCCCAATTCCCGGGGCCCTCTCTGGCTCTCAGGCCAGGAGAGGCTCCCCGGTTCTCGGTCCCCGAGGCTGCTCCTGCTCTCATAGTCAGGTTCCCCGCAGGAGGACCACCAAGTGGGGCGGAGATGAGCAATGCTACCATGTAATGTGTCTGACTGCATCATTGTAATATCTCTTTTATCTCTCATGCTCTCGATGACTTTAATATAATATAATATATATATATATACATATATATATGTATGTATCTCAACCGTACAATTGTGCTTACTGAACCCGTAGTAGCGGTGGGGGCTGGCCCCTCACCCCCCCACTATTTAATTTAATAATTTAATACTACACTGATCATTTTGTTAGGTAACATGGATTCATTTCTAACTCGTAGTGACTCTGTAGAACAGAACAAAATACATCCTGCGCCATTCTTCAGATCATTGCTACAGGTAAACGCGTGGCTACCCCACTGTGTCAATCAATCTCACTGACCATCTTCCTCTTGTTCACTTTCCCAATAGGATGTCCTTCTCGAGAGACGGGTCCCTCCTGATCACATACCCAAAGTATAATGGCCCGCTTTCTTGCTACCCCCATTTCAAAGAAGGTTTTAGGTTGCACTTCTACCCAGAGAGATGCTCATTATTTAATATGCCTCACCAACACTATAATGAAAATGCATCAGTTCTTCAGTCTTTGATGTTTATTCTCCAGCTTTCTAGTACATATGAGGCACCTGGAAACACCATGGCTTGGGTCATGTGGGAGTACCTTCATCCTCAAAGTGACATTCTTGCATTTTAAGATGTTAAACATGTTTTTCACTGTAACTTCACCCAATTCATTGGCCTAATTGATTTTTTTTAATGCTACTTCCATCTCTTTTCTCAAATATCATAATGTTCCTTTAGGTCCGGTTGTGAGAATTTTTTTTCTTTTTCGCATTCTTTATGTAGAGTGGTTACCAAAGGATCCCTGGTGGCACTGTGGGTTAAGTGTTGGGCTGCCACGTGGATGGTTGGTGGTTCAAACCCATTAACCTCTCTGTAGGAAAAAAATATGACATTGTCTGTTTCTATAAAGAATTATAATTTCAGAAACCCTATGTAGAGCTACTCTGTGTCAGAGTTAACTTGACGGCAGGGGGGTTAGTTTGCGGTTTGTGTTGAGATGTAATCCACACTGAAGGTTGTAGCCTTTGACCTTCATCAAGTGTTTTAAGTCTTCTTTTAGCAATTAAGGTTGTGTCATCTGCATAGCACAAGGTGTTAATGAGTCTTCCTATAGCTCGGTTTCCAGTACTCTTTGCGTGTTCAACATACAGATGGAACAACTATGAGGAAGGATACATCTCAGATGCACTCCCATGTGCTGTTGGAAGAGCTTCCTCTATGTAAAGGTCCCCATAAGGACAGTTAAGTATTCTGGAATTATCAGTTTTTCAATATTATCCATGATTTGTTAAGATCCATACAGCTGAGTGCTTTTTTTTTTTCTAGTGAGGCCATGAGAGAGTGAGACAGTGAGTGACTGAGACAGTGAATGAATGTGCCAGAGAGTGAGAGAGTGACTGAGACACCGAGAGAGAGAAAAACAGTGAGTGAGTAAGTGAGTGAGGCAGTGAGTGTGTGAATGTGCCAGTGAGTCAGTCAGTCAGTGAGCAAGTGAAACAGTGGGAGAATGAGTGAGAGTGAGACAGTGAGCAAGTGAGAGAGAGTGACTGAGACAGTGAGACCGTGAGTGAGGCAATGAGCAAGTGAAGCAGTGAGTGTGAGACAATGAGTGTGTGAGAGAGTGAGTGAATTTTCCAGAGAGTGAGAGAATGAGTGTGCCAGAGAGTGAGAGTAAGACTGCGAGGCAGTGAACGAGTGACTGAGACAGTGAGTCAGTGAATGTGCCAATGAGTGAGAGTAACATAGAGAGAGTGAGGCAGTGAGTGTGTGAGTCAATGAGTGAGTGAATGTGCCAGAGATGAGAGTGACATTGTGAATGTGAGTGTGAAACAGGCAGTGAGTGAGTGAGACAGTGGGAGAGTGAGGGAGTGAGGCAGTGAATGAGTGAATGTGCCAATGAGTGAGATTGTGAGACAGACAGTGGGAGAGTGACTGAGGCAGTGAGTGAATGTGCCAGAGATGAGAGTGACATTGTGAATGTGAGTGTGAGACAGTGGGAGAGTGAGGGAGTGAGGCAGTGAATGAGTGAATGTGCCAGAGAGTGAGTGAGAGTGATACAATGAGTGAGTGAATGTGCCAATGAGTGAGATTGTGAGACAGACAGTGGGAGAGGGACTGAGACAGTGAGTGAGAGAGGCAGTGAGCGTGTGAGTCAATGTGCCAGTGAGTGAGGCAGCGAGCAAGTGAAGCAGTGAGTTTGTGAGTCAATGAGAGAGTGAGAGAGTGAATGAATGTGCCAGTGAGTGTGTGAGAGTGACATAGTGGGAGAGTGACTGAGACAGTGAGTGAGACAGTGAATGAGTGAGTGAATGTGCCAGTGATGAGAGTGATAGAGTGAGCGAGTAAGGCAGTGAGTGTGTGAGTCAATGAGCCAGAGAGTGAGAGTGAGGCAGGGAGTAAATGTGCCAGAGAATGAGAAGCTGAGTGAGACATTGGAGGGAGAGGGAGAGTGAGTGTGTGAGTGAGAGAGGGACAGTGAGTGAGATTGTGAGACAGACAGTGGGAGAGTGAGGCAGTCAGTCAGGCAGTGTGTGAGAGTGACACAGTGAGAGAGATGAGTGAGACATTGACTGAGTAAGTGAGAGAGTGAGTAAATGTGTCAGAGAGTGAAAGTGAATGTGCCAGTCATGAGAGTGACCGTGAAATAATGAGCAAGTGAAGCAGTGAGTAAGGCAGTGAGTGTGTGGGAGAATGAGACAATGAGTGAGAGAGTGAAACAGTGAGCATGTGAGTCAATGAGAGAGTGACATAGTAAGAGAGTGACATAGTGAGGCAGTGAGAGAGTGAGTGAATGTGCCAGATAGTGAGTCAGAGATAGTGAGAGTGAGACAGTGAGTGACTGAGGCAGTGAGCGAGTGATAGAGTGATAGTGACATAGTGAGGCAGAGGGAGAGTGAGAGTGAGGCAGTGAGTGTGTGAATGTGTCAGAGAGTGAAAGTGAGACAGTGAATGAGTGAGTGAATGTGTCAGAGAGTGAAGCAGTGAGGGAGGGAGAGTGATACAATAAGTGAGTGAGTGAATGTGCCAATGAGACAGACAGTGGGAGAGTGAGACTGTGAGTCAGTGAGGGGCTGATGCAGTGAGGGTGTGAGACCATGAGACAGACAGTGGGAGAGTGACTGAGGCAGTGAGTGAGTGAGGCAGTGAATGAGTGAATGTGCCAGAGAGTGAGTGAGAGTGATACAATGAGTGAGTGAGGCAGTGAGCGTGTGAGTCAATGAGTGAGTGAATGTGCCAATGAGAGGGAGAGTGATACAGACAGTGGGAGAGTGACTGAGGCAGTGAGTGAGTGAGGCAGTGAATGAGTGAATGTGCCAATGAGTGAGTGAGGCAGTGAGCGTGTGAGTCAATGAGTGAGTGAATGTGCCAATGAGAGGGAGAGTGATACAGACAGTGGGAGAGTGACTGAAACAGTGAGTGAGAGTGAGAGAGTGAGTGAGTGAATGTGCCAATGAGTGGGAGAGTGAGGGACTGAGGCCGTGAGCAAGAGTGAGTGAGACAGTGAGCAAGTAAAGCGCAGAGTGAGAGTGTGAGACTGCGAGGCAGTGGGAGTGGGAGTGAGTCAGTCAGGGAGGGAGTGAATGTGACAGAGAGTGAGATAGCGAGACCGTGAAATAATGACCAAGTGAAGCAGTGAGTGAGAGAATGTGCCAGAGAGTGAGATAGTGAGAGAGTGAGGGACTGAGACAATGAGTGAATGTGCCAGAGAGTAAGAGTGACATAGCAAGACAGTGGGAGTGTGAGGCAGTGAGTGTATGGGAGAATGAGACAATGAGTGAGAGAGTGAGAGTGAGATAGTGAGTGTGTGAGTCAATGATAGAGTGAGGCAGTGAGCAAGAGAGTGATTGAGTGAGGCCATGTGCCAATGAGTGAGATTGTGAGACAGACAGTGGGAGAGTGAGGCAGTGAATGAGTGAATGTGCCAGAGAGTGAGACAGGCAGAGTGAGCCAGTGGGAGAGTGACTGAGTCAGCCAGTGAGAGTGTGAGACAGAGAGTGAAACAGTGAGCGTGTGAGTCAGTGAGCAAGTGAAGCAGTGAGTGAGTGAGTGAATGTGCCAGAGAGGGAGAGTGAGACAGGCAGTGAGTGATAGAGTGAGAGTGACACAGTGCGAGTGAGACCGTGGGAGAGTGAGATAATGAGAGTGGCGGTGAGTGCCTGAGACAGTGTGTGAGTCAATGAGTGAGTGAAGCAGTGAGTAAGAATGAGGCAGTCAGAGAGTGAGAGACCTTCCAAGCTCTAACTTCAATAAAAAACTATTACCTGGGGTTTTTCTATATCTTTTCTCTCTCTCTCTTTTTTTTTTGTACTTAGATCACTGCAGTGAATTGCATCTTATGCCGCCAACACCCTCCATTTAGGAACAGAGCCCACATCCCCCCAGATCCTGGAAATACTGAGGTAACTAGATCTGGGCTGTGTCCCTCTTCAGAAGATGGAGTTAAAGGCTTCTCTTACGTGATAACAACAATCAGGGATACCTGAATAATATCCTCAACGTGCTTAAAGTAACTGTTCACTGAGATTTCTGTAAGGAGTTAAATGCTAATTCAAAGGTGAGATAAACATAGAATTTAAGATGAGTGAATATTGCGATAAATTATATGTAACTGAGTTTTTCAGAAGGACTGGTTTGTTTACAGTGGTGTCTTGTGGGTTGCTGTAATGATGGAAGCTATGCCACTGGTATACCAGGCTTCTAGGTCAGGCCTCATGGGAAGTTTTGGCAGAGCTTCCCAACTAGGAAGATATGTATCTACATGAAACTTCATCAGGTAGAATACACAGAAAACAAAATAACTAAATGATGGATGAGTTCAAATCATCAGTCAGAAAAAATCTAGGAGCCAATTGTCGAAGGGACTATAAATTATCGATGTGAAAGTTCAAATTGAAGCTGCAAACTTGGAACAAGTCCAGGAAGGTGAATTCACTACCTTGAGTATATCCCACCTGAATTTATAAATTATTTCAAGAATAGAGGTGATGCACTGAACACTAAAGGCAGAGGAATTCTGTGATGAGATCAAAGACAGGAAAAAAGACCAAAATGGGTGTCAGATGAAACACTGAAATTTATTCTTGATTGGAGAAATCTTAGATCAACTAAAAAAAATGGTGAAGTAAGAGAGAGAAGCAGAAAAGGTCAAAGGGCAGCTCAAAAAGAACAAGTTTTATAACGAGATGTACAAAGACTTAGAGTTAGAAAACTGAAACAGAAGAACACACTCGATATTTCCCAACTGAAAATAACGGAGGGGAAAAAGAGCAAGTCCTAAGATTTAATATTGAAGTATTCTATGGGAAAAATATTATATGATGCTAGAAATAAAGATGGAAAGTGCATAGAATCACTCTAGCAAAAGGAATAAATGGGTATTCAACCATTTCAAGAAGTAGCAATGATCAAGAAAACAAGTTCTATATAATGCATTGGCGTTAAAACCAAGCTCTAGAAAGTAATGAATATGAATTTAAATGTTTCAACATTGCTGGCGTTATGGAGTTACTCACTTATCTACACCAAGAGACTTGGAAGAGATCCAAATATGTGTACATTCCAAAGAAAGTGACCCACCAGAATACAGAAAATGTTGAACAATGTCATTTATAACACATGCAAGCAAACATTTTCTGAAGAATAAAAAAAAATGGGGGCAGCAGGATATTGCCTGGGAGTTGCCAGAAATCCAAGCAGAAGCCAAAACAAGATATGTCATGAGAGGTACCATTGCTTATGTGATATGGATTTTGGCTGAAAGCAGAAAACAGAAGTCAGATATTTATTTGTGTGCTTTTTGTTGTTTGCTATGTAAAGTCACTAGACTATGTGGATTTTACAAACTATGACCAACAATGCAAAGAAAGGGATTGTAGAACACGTTATTGTACTTATATGGTGCCTGTTTAATCAGCAAGTGGCAGTCATTTTAATGAAAGAAGGGAAGTTTAAAATCAGGAAATGTCTGAGTCAAGGTTGTTTCTTTTCACAGTACTTATTCAATTTGTATATTGAGGAAATAATCACTTACTGCAGAATATCAAATACTGTAGACTTATGTACCAATGATCTCAATATCTATAAAACAAATATTCTCAAAATCAAACTAATAAAAATATCATTAAAAGTGGAGAAAGGATTAACACTGTCAGGGAATTCATTTTTCTTGGATCTATAAACAATGCCCAGGGGAGCAGCAGTCAGGAAATCTAAAGAAGATTTGCTTTGGTCAAATTTGTTATAAAAGACCTCTTTAAGGTGTTAAAGAAAAAAAAAATTGCTTCAAGGACTAAGAGGAATCTAATCCAAGGCATGGCATTATTAACCCCCAAGGACCAGTGGAAAGATAGTCATAAAGGTCACTGGACCAACCTGAAACTATAGTGCTAGTTATTTACTTTTATTTTTTTCCCTTTTAATTCAATCTTTTCGTTTTGTCTCTGTTAGTGTTGGTTTGCCTACCTATATAGACAGGCATGGGAAACAAGCCTGAGTAAAAGCAATGGAACGGAGGTTCAGGAGGGACTTGGGGGGAGGGGAGGAGACCAGGGAAGGATGCAATGAACAAACAACGCCATAGACAGAACAACTAGGGAATTAATCAACAACGAGGAGGATTTAGAGATCCTAGGGGTGTGGAAGCAACTATCTAGCTGAGAGGAATTACTAAGAGGCAGAAGAAGGCGAGTGTGATGGTGGGAAAGGAAGAAGGTAAAAGGAAACAGGAAAGATCGAGGAAGCAAAGCTGTGGATAAGAGGTATAAACAGAGGTGTGTACATATGTAATATATTAATTAATAAAAAACGTTAAAAAAGTATTGATGCCTTGAAATGTTGGTGTGTGTACAGAATATTGAATATACCCTATACTGCCAAAAGATTGGACAGATTGTCTCTTGGAATAAGTAGAACCAACATGCTTCTTCATTTCACATACTTTGGACATGTTTCCAGGAGGGACCAGTCCCCAGAAAAGGACATCATGTTTGGGAAAGTATAGGATCAACAAAATAAGAAGTAGACTTCAATGAGAGGGATTGACAGTGTGATTGCAACAATGGGCTCATACATAAATAACAATTATGAGTTGGCCCAGGGCTCAGCAGTGTATGATTCTGTTAGAGATAGGATCCCTAGGTGGTGGAAACAAATTGATGGTACCTAACAATAACAACTATGAAAGATGTGATTCTGAAGCTTTTGTAGCTCAGCTTTCAACAGCTAATTGAAGGGTCAGAGGTTCAAAAAAAACCAATCGCAGAGAGTGCTTCAATAATTATTATAGCCTTGGAACCTCTGTGGAGCAGTTCGATTCTGTGCTATAGGGTCAGTATTAGTTAGAATAGACTTCAGAGCCCTGAGTTTGGTTTGGGGGTTTACTCTGAAAGAACTGCTAAAGGATATATTTTAGAGGAAAAGGAATTTAGGCAGATTGAGAGTGAGAGGTGAGAACTAGGAATGTTAGCATATTTAAGAATCCGTACAATACAATAATAGTCATACGGTGAAGTAAAACACTGCGAAGTGCTGCACAAACATATAACAAAGGAAGCCAATTTGAAAGTCTTAAAATGGTCTTTTGTGTAAAGTGATGGAATCCTGCTACCATAGTTAGAGCTGCTGAAGAAAAGGTCCCGTGGCTCCCACCAACCAGTCGTTCTCTGGAAGAAGGGTGTGGCAGCTTGCTTACGTAAAGATTGACAGCCTGGAAAAACCTCAGGGGTCAGTTCTACTCTGTCCCATTTGGTCCCTATGAATCAGAACCTACCTGAAAACAATTGATTTGGTTTTGGTTTTGCTGTGTCATTTGGGAGCCACAAAGTGACCGGAATTAACTTCAGACACTACCAAGGCAAGTGTGTATATTAAAAATGTAAGAACTACCGTGACAATATTGAATGTATAACTGGGAAATGAATTGAGAAGGAAGAACTTCCTCAATCTATCAGAAAGCTTAAAAGAAGAAAACACAGAATGGTAGGGATACCGAGTCCCTTCCCAGGAATTCTCCACCTTCAAGGGAAACACCTTGCCCAAGCTTACAGCCTCTCTCCAGTGAGAGTTCTCATCCATAGACTGGTCAAAGGAAAGAGACAATTGCCTAGTTCACTTGCCCTAAGGTGAAATTCACTGTGGGATAAGGTGACCAGACGTCCCGCTTTTGGAGGGGCAGTCTTGATTTTTGGCGTTTTTAAAAAGTCCCAATTTTTGGAAAGAATGCACGACAAGCTAGAGAACGGTCTATTTGGTCCATATAGACCAAATTTTTAATCAAGAACCCCATCCCCGGTCAATGGTGTCCAGCTTTAAATCTGGTCACCTTACTGTAGGAGCCACGTTAACTTCAGTTTTCTCTGTGGAATGAGCCCAAGAGTTTTGCTGTGATTGTAGAGCTGTTCATGTCTTCTAGTTGCCCAGCTCTGGCTCTTTCATTCCCTGGTAGGTTTGGGTGGTGAGACCATTCCCTAGTGAACCTTCGGAATGGAAGCCTATGGAGTCTTTGGGTGGTGCAAACAGTTAAAAGACTCGGTTACTAACCAAAAGCTTAGAGTTTCAAGTCCACACAGAGATGCCCTGGAAGAAAGGGCTGACAATCTGCTTCTGAAAAAGTAGCCATTCAAAACCCTGGGAAGCAGAGTTCCACTCTGACACGCCTGGGATTGCCAAAATTTGAATCGATGGTATGGCGACTAGCTGGTTGGTCATGCAAGTCATCTGAATTGAAAGATGAATAGTAGAGAAGATTGAGCATATCAAAGGAACTGGAGAACGAACAGCTAAATAGACTGTAGTTCAAGAGTCAGAGACTGGCCTCTTAAAAATGTATGACTTTGGATATACTTCTGACCTTCTGTTCCTTCATCTGTCGTGACTAAATGATAAATGTTCGGTAGTGTTCGATAATATTCAACATTATGTGAAGTACAATACTAAGATCATAAAGAGAAATAAAAGATGAGCTTGGACTAGCCTTGTTTCACCTTAGAGAAGACTTCAAGAAGCGGTAACATTGAAGTTTGAACTTGAATGATGAATAGGATCGTGTCAAAGAGAAAAGAGCTGAAATAATTTGCAGAACGAAAGAGAGCATGAGGAAAATTCTGAACGCACAGCAAATTGCAAATAATCTGCTTACGGTTTGCACTTATGAATCTTGGATTTTCTTCGGTAGTAAGCAAAGCCTTAATAATTCAATGTATCATGGTCAGACTTGTATTTTTAAAGGTAATTGTACTGATGTCACATACAACTTTCCTCTAGTTCTTTAATGCTTCCCCGCCCCCCACTGCTATCATGACCCAAATTCTACCTTACAAATCCAGGTAGACCAGAGCATGTACACTGGTACAGAGAAGAGTTCGCAACACACGAATCCAGGACCCCTCAGGACCAATAATGAGAGTAGCAATACCAGGAAGGTGGGGGGAGACAGGGGGACCCCATAACAATGATCGACCTTTAACTCTCCCTTCTAGGGGGATGAACAACAGAAACGTGGGTAAAGGGAGACAGCAGTTGGTGTAAGACATGAAAGGTTCATGAGGGAAAGAGGGTGGGAAAGAGAGGGAAAATGAGCTGATAAGAAAATGTTTTGAAAATGATGATGGACACACTGTGGGATGGGCGACTAAGCTGACCCCACCACACTGAGGCAAATCACTGGGGGCGTGCAATGGAGCAGCAGGGAAGCAGAGCAAGGAGTTCCCGAGGGAAGACAAACAATGGACCCTGGGGCCAGGACGTGGCACCCCATTAGACTCGTCCAGAAACC
>NW_022103928.1:50586720-50594451 GCF_000313985.2 Echinops telfairi
ATAAATTATCAAGGGTGCATGGGGGAGGGGGGCAGAGGAAGGAGGGGGGGGGAGGAAAATGGGATCCCGGGAACCCAAGAGGCAAGCGAATTTTGGGAATGATGAGGGCAACAAATGTATAGATGTGCTCTACACAATTGATCTATGTATTGTGATGAATTTTATGAGCCCCAATAAATTGATTTTTTTTAAAAGAAAATGATGATGGAAACATATGTACAAATGTGCTTGACACAATGGATGTGTATATGCATTGTGATAAGAGCCGTAAGATCCCCCAATAAAATGATATTTTTTAAAGAAGAAGAAATGGGGATTAAATGCTAGGTTTTAGATACATTTAAAAGGTAATAGCAAAAGGATTTGATATATATGAAGAAGAGAAAAATGAAGAGATAAATTGGCCTCTGATCTTTCTAGTTTGAGTAAGGAGTTGAATAATGGGAGAGACCAATTTTATTTGGGGCATAATCAACTTGAGATATTAGATTAGCAAAGAATCATAGGACTAGAGTGAATGAAACTAAACAAAACTTCAAACAGAACAATCCGCTAACAGTGGTATTATTGTGCATGGAGAAACAGCGTTCATCTGTCAGTACGTCTGCAAAATAATTTTCTCTCTGGTTGGGTGAGCATATGGAAAATGTGTTTCCTTTCCCATGGAAAAAGAAAACG
The DNA here is from genome assembly GCF_000313985.2 of Echinops telfairi. Classification (NCBI taxonomy): domain Eukaryota; kingdom Metazoa; phylum Chordata; class Mammalia; order Afrosoricida; family Tenrecidae; genus Echinops; species Echinops telfairi. Next base: position 50,587,399 of record NW_022103928.1, read on the forward strand.
TATGCCATGGATACAAAAGGAGCCCTAGTATTCCATTCTGAATACCTGAGTGTAGGTTTTCAGTGGACAATTCAGACTATTTTTTAGGCAGTGTTCACCAATAATTTATAATATGCACAAATAGTCTCCTCGATTAGATTTATATCCATGCATTTAAATTAAGATCCACTTAGTCTGATGCCTCGGAGTCTAGCTGAAAAAATGCCAGAAGTTTGGCTTTTAAGTTTCCAGTCTTTGGGGGGATTAATTTATCCACCAGAAGCACAGTAATTCCATATGTCCAAGTTTGGATGTATCTGCTACTTCTGAACGAAACAATGATGACACTATGCTGATTTTCAAAATGAATCAAATAGAAGGAAAAGCATAATTCAAAGTCAAATCGGGATTCATTTGCACATAGTTTGGACTTAAAAGATGTTTGTCATCATTGACTGGAGCCTCGTTGAAAACGATTTCTGCGTCATTTCTAGAAAGGCCTTCTCAGGGCGGGCAGCTTTGAATTGCACCAAAGCCCTTCTTTGCTTTCCCTGATCATGTAACCGACTGCCGGCTTTGCTATAATTGAGCCTCTGAAGCCTGTGTCAGCAGGACACTGCAAAACCATCTTTAAAGCTGGTTAAATGTGTAGCCCAAGATGAAAGTCAGCACTGGAGTTCCCGACTCATGAGACATGATTGTAACCGGAAGTAGACTAGAACATTAAAAATTTTTTCTCATGTAGATGTAAAACCATTCATCTTACAATGGCTACCTGAGAAAAATCATCCCTCAAATAGATTTACTCTGTACTCTCCAACCAAATGCACTGCCCTCAAATCCATTCAGACTCATAACAACTCTATAGGATGGAGTGGAAACTGCCTCTTTGGGTTCCTGTGACTCTAAATCTCTACAGGAGTAGAAAGCCTCATCTTTCTCCCTTAGAGTGGTTGTTGGGTTTGAACTCCTGACTTTGCAGTTAGCAGCCCAATGCACAACTAACTACACCACCAGTGCAAATGCTTTTAAATATCAGATAGGCCCAGTGGCAAGTTACAGAAAAGTTGTATACATATTTCATGGCCCCCCCTCAAATATTTTCTCTGTCCAGTTAAAGGTATTGTTATTTTGTACCCATTCAACCAAGGAATTCCTCCTTGAAAGGCCACGTTGTTCGGTTGGTGGTAATGTTGCTCTGGGTTATCAACAAGCATTCCATGAATTCCTGGGTACCCTGAAATTATCTTGATAAAGGAAAGTAAAATACTTTTATAACAAGTGTACAAACACTATGTTTCAAGAAAAACGTGGTGTCACCCAATGACAAAATAATGATAAAAGCTATGCTGCCAGCATGATACTGCATAGAACTATGCCCATCAATCTTTACAATCTAGCCTGCAGCAAACCTACTGAGCAATTATATCCAACCACAGTGTTGTTAGCAATTTCACTTTTCCACTTTAAGCTTCCTTGAAAAGCATCCTTTATTCTGTATTTCTGGGATTTTTCAAAGTGTTGAATGCATAGTCTAATCCAATGTTTCTGTGGAGGTCTGAAACACATTCCCACATTGTGTAACATTTCTTCCACTGACTGGTGGGGTCAGTCTCCTGGACTCTGAGTGCTTGACAATGCAATACCAGTAGGTGGGTTATTGTGGCAATAGTGATAGATTGTCACTTTAGCTCTCTAAAGGGTGCGAACTTGGTGTAACTCTAGGCCTCTTGCCATTCCTTAATTCAGGAATATTGACAGTAATCCAAAAGGAATAGTTTTCATTCACAAGTTCCTTCTTGTATTTGAAATTGAGCTTCCCACAGAAAGCACAAATTATATTTAGTTTATCTGAGGACAGCAAGCCTATAAACCACAAATTAGCCTCTCTCACTAGTAAAATATCTATTGTATTCTTGATATATTTCAGGTATTTTATTCCTCAACTTCTCAGAACATAGAGAAAAATGTGCAATTGACTGGGGAACCGTTCAAATACTCCAATAACAATGCACATATCCTCACTGAAAGAAGATATGAGACAAGCATCCAGAAGAAGAAAAATGACCACAGACGAAAACTCTTGGATCCTAGATGAAATCATGGATAAATTGAATTTTTTAAATGGAGGAAGCATAAAATATATTTTCAGTATGAACTAAATATGACCATGTTGAATTACTTGTTCTTTCGATTGTTACAGCATCACAGCTTGGATAACAGTGCACAGCATATATTACTAGAATAGGATTGGTGACTGAACACATAGCATGTACTGAAATCCATGTATTGTTAAAAGGGAGTCAACATTCCGATTAATGTTAAAGTTTATAAAGTATTGTTTGTTTTATATGAAATCATTGGTGGGTTTTGATATTATCATAGTGTAGAAGTCATAAAATGAAATGGGAAATACAACTTCAATGACAGAGGTAAAAGAAGTTAGAAAGAAACTGATATGACAAAATGAGAGGGTCGAGATAAACATTGAATTTTATAAATATAATAACACATGACTCAGTTATGATAATATAAACAAACTAGAAATCAAATCAGAGTTGTATGATAAATCTCCTAGATTTGTGCAGATCTGAAACATTTTCTACCAAGTAGAAATGAATATATAATGTCTCAGAAGCTTTGGATGCAATTAAAGCACGGGGGAAATTTATAGCATTAAAGATAATATTAGAAGAAAAGAAAGGTATCAAAACAAGAAACTAGAAAAAAAATTGACACTAGAAAGAAATGAAATAAAGCCTAATCAGTGGAATCAGTAAGAGAAAGCTAATAGGAAAAAAGACTGAAGCCAAAGGCTGACTGTTTCCAAAGACTAGTAACGTTGATAAACCTCTAGCCAGACCACTCCAGAGAGAAAGAGAGAAGATAGAAATCAGCAGTATCAAAGTGAAGGAGTTGACACCACCACTTAGTCAGAGAATACTTAGAACTGCTAAGAATAAATCTATGCTTACTTAGTCAACAACTTGAATGAAACAGACAAATTCCATCAAAAGCATAAATCACCAATACACTCAAAGAAAGACTACCAGAAGAGACTTATGCTTATTACATAAATACAATGTATGGTTTAAACACTTCCCATGAAGAAACCTCCCAGGAGTACATAGCTTCTCAGGTGAACTGTACAATGCATTTGAGGAAGGCAATATGAATGCTGCCCAATTAATTCTAGAAATTACATAAGGAGGCACTTCGCATTTCATTTCATGAAGTCTACACTGTAATCATACACAAATCCACAAATGATATTATATGAAGCAAATAAGCAAATACAGATAAATATTCCCCAAGGAAACAGAAACAATCAATCTTCAATAAAACATCAGCAAATAAAATTCAACAACATGAAACAAGAATTATACTTTCTTTCTGATTGAGGTTTATCTCGGGAATATGCTGATACTCTTATAACTAATGTAATTTAATATGCTATGCAAGTAAAACTTAAAAGAAAGAAAATTATCAATATATGGACGCAAAAGGAGACCTGGTGGTATAGTGAACTATGAATGGTAGTGCAACCACAAGGCCGGTCATCTTGACCCTACCTGACACTCTGACCTTCTGCTTCCATAAAGATGCAAAATCCAAAGGGGCAGTGCTGCTCCGGACTATCAGGTCACCAGGCGTCACCATTGATTTGATAGCAGAGAACCTTTAAAACAAACACAGGGAATAAACTAAACAAACATCCAATGGACAGCAGGGACATGATAAAGGAATTCTGAAAAACAAACAAAAGCTATGGCTACGTTATAAAATGGAGAATAAAGCAAACATTAATTCTGAAATTACTATTCAGAGTCATGCTGGAAGACATAATAAGTCTAATACAGCAAGGAAGGCAAATAAAAGGCATATAAACTTTAATGAAAGGAGACAAAACCTTATTCACAGAGGATGTTGTTTAGTTGAATTTTTAAAAAATACATCAGAGAGAATACAAGATAAATTATAACTATAAAATCAAATACATTGTTAGGCATTTGCAGTAAATAAGTGGACCAATTTTTAAAAATCACATACTACTACTACTACTAATACATAAAAATATATATTACTTATGCTAAAATAACAAAATAACTATGAAAAATAAAAATGGTCCAAACAGAGACATTTATGAATTTAAAAATTCAATTTTGATATCAGTTCTTCCAAAATTGATCTGTATATGTAACATCATTCCCATAAAAATTCCAGCAGAATTCTCCTTTGAACCAAAAGATAACTTATTTTCATTTGTAAAGTATATATGCTTTGGCCATTATGTTCTTTTGAATAGTTATCTAGGAAAGAGAACATTAGCAAAGACAACTAGAAAGGTGTGACGGGATGCTTAGGTCGCAATGAGTTTCATGACGGTGGAATAATGTGGAAAATCATGTGAGAAAGAGGCAAACCCTAACCAATGTCACTGAACTTGCTCGGCTGGGTATATTTTCACATACACACACACGAAAATTTTTAAGACAGATCTTCAAATAGTAACAGAATTTCTTACAGTGATTGATAAAATCATTCTCACATTTATAGTCTGAAAAAGTAATTAAATCAAAATAAATTGAAAAATGAAAATAATTAATCAAAATAATTTTGAAAACAAACACATGGACAATTCATTTAGCCTGACTCTAAGATTTACTAGAGCTACAGTATTTAATTTATGAAACAAAAAGTACGTGTTATTAAAAAAAAAAGTAAAGTCCAGTAAAGTACCTACATAAATATAGTCAATTTTTTATGAATGTGCAGACAATTTAATGAAGACAATTCAATCTTTTATTTAAATGGTGTGCAAACACTAAAGAACTTACATCAGTACTGATTTCAAAATAATTTTTTCCATCACACAAAAACTATCCCCTTAGCCCACATGGAAGAAGCACACCAGCCTATGCGATCACGAGGTGTCCAAGGGATCAGGTATAAGGAAGGCATCATCAGAACAAAAAAATCTTACCATAGTGAATGATGGGGGAGTGCGGAGTGGAGACCCAAAGCCCATTAGTAGGCCACTGGAGATCCCCTTGCAGAGGGGTCTCTCCTTGAGGAGACGAGCCAGTCAGGGGGCGATGTAGCAACGATGAAAAATACAACTTTCCTCTAGTTCCTAAATGTTTCCTCCCCGCTCCAACTATCATGATATGAATTTGACCTTGCAAGTCTGGCTAGACCAGAGGATGTACACTGGTACAGATAGGAACTGGAAACACAGGGAATCCAGGGCGGATGATCCCTTCAGGACCAGTGGTGTGAGTGGTGATACTGGAAGGGTAGAGGGAAAGTGGGTTGGGAAGAGGGACCCGATTACAAGGATCTACATGAAACCTACTCCCTGGGGGACGGACAACAGAAAAGTGGGTGAAGGGAGACTTCGGGCAGGGCAAGATATGACAAAATAACAATTTATAAATTATCAAGGGCTCATGAGGGAGGGGTGAGCAGGGACGGAGGGAAAAAATGAGGACCTAATGCTGTGGACTTAAGTGGAGAGGAAATGTTTTGAGAATGATGAGGGCAATGAATGTACAAATGCACTTTACACAATTGATGTATGTGTGGATTGTGATAAGAGTTGTATGAGCCCCTAATAAAATGATTTAAAAAGAGAGAGAGAGAAGGTTCCTGAAAAGGTTTAGTGTTGGAAACTCTTTATAAGGTCACTCTGAGTCCGAATCGACTGGACAGCAGTGGGCTTAAACTAACTAAATAAAAGATAATTTTCAAGTGTAACAAACAAACAAACAAAAAAGAAACTATCCCCTTTTTGAAATCACTCTCACAAGACCAGAACAAGTATGTTGTTGAGAAAATATATCTACAGTCATCCACTGATGACACAGACATATTTAAACACATTTGCTGGGAATAAACCTATGCATGTATGAACTGAAACCCTAGTAGATTTTTTTTTAACAGACCTTTGGGTACTACATAATCAAAATAAAACAAACACCCATTTTAAAATTAATTATATGAGATTCAAAGTGAAAATAATAGTTTATTGTATTAAATATTTATTTACTGAATATCTACTATATACTATTTATTGGGAATTCAGCATTGGAAAGGCATTAAATAATAAGTAATTAGAAAAAGTAGTGTGCCAGATTGTGAGAAGTGCTATGAAATAAGAACTATAAAGGACAGTACATAAGTGTAAGTTTTTGATACAGTTACATAAGGCATGCTTAGTTCAGGAGAATGAGGGGTTGGGTAAAACGAATTCAAATGTAAGAAAAAGTTCCTATTTGTGTATTTATTTGTAACAGTCACAAAAATATATTCTTATTTTCTTCTAGCAGCTTTTCTATTTGTGTTCCTAGAAATATATCAAATACTAGCAATTAATGTTTGCACAAATGAATGTGCATCAGGTCAGAGTGAGACAAAAAAAATCAAAAGATTTATAGTTCATTACCAAAATCCAATCATGTAAAAATGTATATTGTTAGTAATTTTATACCAGTTTTATTAATAAGATATGAGCACTGATGATAAATTGACTTAAAATTTTTGCATTGTGAAATGTAAGAAATACATATAGTAAGACAAACAATCAAAATCAAATGTAAAAATGTTTTGGGAGAGTAGGCTTGACAATGGCAACATATGACATTAATATCCAGTCAGGAATATCTAGTCAAGAAAGTCAAGGAGGGTTTGCCTGTGGAAAGGACATTAGAACTAAGGTCTGGTGAAAAAGGAAAAATAAGTCCTGTGTCAATAAACAAGTGCAGAGTAAACATAAAGGACGGACAGACAGTCCTGTGCGCGGACAGAGGAGCTGGGATTTGTGATGAGTCTGGAGATGTGCTCGGCGGGTGGCCTGCCATTCAGCATGAGCTCTGTGAGCATGAAAATCTTGTCTGATGTTTCAGGGGGTTGTTTTGTTGCTTGTGTTTTGGCATAATTTCCTCAACCAGAAGAAAAATGTCTAGCACTAATGTTGTGAGGTGTTGATAAATAGAGATAGAAATATATCAAACATTTCATTGTTTTATATAGACATATATGTATACCAAATCTTTTATTATTTGATATATATAT
>NW_022103928.1:50594551-50599628 GCF_000313985.2 Echinops telfairi
GGCACCTTCCTTCGAGGTTACACACTAAGCTGCTAACTGAAAGGTCTGTGCTTGGAACCAACCAGACGCTTCAGGGCAGAAAGCAAGGAAGATCTGCTGCTGTCAAGATCGGAGCCTGTGAGCCTCTGTGGCTGTTAAGTCAGGATTGCTGTAAATCCAGTTGGTTCCAACTATGCACAAGGGAAGAAAGCACTTCCTGATCCCGCACCGTCTTTATAATGGCTCCTATATTTGAAGCCATAGTTGCAAGTATTGCCTCGCTCCATTTCCATGGCGATTTTCTTCTGCTTTGCAGCCCCTTTCCTTCGCCAGTAAGATGTCCATTTTCCGGATCTTTCCATCTTTGAGTCTCAGGGTGTGCTTCTGCCCAGACAGATTTGTTTGTTCTTTGACAGCCCCGGGTACTGTCCACATTCCTTTTCAATACCATCATGAACATGCAAGAATTCCTTTGTGGTCTTCCTGATTTGACAGCTAACTTTTATATCTATAAGACATAACTGAAAATGCTATGCCATGGGTCACATATACCTTACTTTGCAAGGTAACATCCTGGCTTTTCAACACCTTAAAAAGTTAGAGCACAGCAAATAAAGCCCAATGCAAAAGACCATTTTTTTTCATGGCTGCTGCTCCCATGAGAATTGATTGTGGACCAAAATAAAATGAAATCATGGACTACTTCAATCTTTTCTCCAATCCTCATAATGCTGTTTATTGGTCAGTTGTGAGGATTTGATTATTTTTACATTGAATTGCAATAACACTGGTTGATCTTCATCAGCACGTTCTTCAAAGGCTCTAGGTCTTTGTACATTTTATAATATAATGCAATTTCATTATAATACTCTACTTTGTCTGCTCTAGTTATCCTTTGAAATGTTCTATTCAGCTCTATTCATATTTTTCCCCATTGCTTTAGCTACTCAACTTCCAAGAATAAGTTTCAGAATCTTTTCTGACATCCACTTTGGTATTTTCATTCTCGACAATGACGTTTTGCTTTATTCGAGAAGTGTTCTGATTGCCACGACACAGCTTGTCATGAGTGTCCAGTGGGTCAGATTGGCTCGTGAGACATTCTCTAAAGTTAAAGGTGATATACTCAAGGTCATATGTTGGCCCTCATGAACTTATGTTCATTGTCTTCAGCTTCAAACTGAACTTGCCCATGAATAATTGATGTTCTATTCCAGTCGGCACCTACTCCTTTTTTTGGTTGTTGATATCGTCTCATCCCACAAATGCAGTTAATTTGATTCTTGTGTGTTCTATCTGGCAAGAGACATGAATACAGTCACGGTTTATGATGTTGAATAGCAGTATTTGTGATGAAGAATTAGTCGGTATTGAAAAATTGTACCGTATAATGCCCACCTCTATTTCTATCACCAAAGCTATAATTGCCAACTCAGCCATCCTCTTTGTTTCCAACTGTCATTGCATTCCAATTGCCAATGTTTTTCTGATTTCGTGTTTAATCAATTTCAGACTAAAGAAGTTGGTATACTTCTTCAACACTAGCTTTAGGGGTTGGTGAGTTCGTTTCAATAGTAGTTCTATTAACTGGACTTCCTTGTAGGCATACAGAGATTACTTTATCATAGTCACAATTGTTCTTCAAATTAGATCTTGAAACATCCTTTTTGACAATGAATGTGATGCCATTCCTTTGGAATTTGTCATTACACTCAATAGTAAACCATACAATTGTTCGATCCACAGTGGCCAATACCAGACTATTTAAGTTTACTAATGCATAGGATGTCAATCTTTATGGGTTGTATTTCATTTTTATTATTCCAAATGTTCCTAGTTTCAACTTCTTAATTTCTATGTTCCATTATTGGATGTTTTTAGCTGTATCTTCGCATTTTGAGAAGTGCTCCAAAGGCAAAGGAAGGCCATGAAAGAAAGCTTGATTTCATCCGTGTCATTAAGATGGATTCTACTTTGGGGTGGCAGTGATTCCCCAGGTCTATTCTGTATGCATTCCAACCTGAAGGGCTCATCTACCAGCACTTTGGCTGACTGATTCCTCCTCCTTCCCAATCGGTCCTTATTCTGTGAGTTCCACTGAAACTATAAGAGCAAACATCCTCATCTGTCTCCTGTGGGGCAGGTGCGCTAGCTGGTACTTGAAATACTAGAAGCACAGCTTCCAGCATCATAGCAACATGCAAGTCATCACACTTAAGAGAAATTGATAGAAAATTGCTAGCTGGAACACAATGGTTCTATAAAAAAAACCTATTGCATAAGAGTCATGCAGCACACTTTGTTAATAAAGATCTCCCCTTCTTTATTCCAGAAGTTATTGGAACTAACATAGCATTTCATTTTAAAATGATATTATCAGATTCCCTCACACACACACCCCAATATTACTCTGGTACAGTATGGGGAACAATTTGTGAAGGTGTTTGCAGTGATTCTGATTTATTTGAAATGAATAGCCCAAGTTGATACAATATCAGGATAATGGTACCATCATCCATTGCCATCATGTAGATTCTGGTTCATAGCTACCCTATAAAACAGAGTAGAACGGCTCGATAGCATTTCTAAGACTGTACTGATGAGTGCAGACATCCTCATCTTTCTCTGTGGAGAATCTTGTGCATTTGAACCACCAATCTTGAGATTAGCCGCTCAATGTTTAACCAATTACACCATAGGAGCGCCTTGGTATCATGATAGTGGCATGAGTATAGAAAGGTAAACAGATGCCAAAGACTCTTAGGAAGTAAAAATGGCAGAATTTAGTGATGACTTTGAACTTACTCATCAATGATGAAAGCAAGCAATCAAAGGAGGAGGGACCATTTTTCAGAGTCAAATGTAGATATTATCATAGAAAAATAAAGGATAAAGCCAATATTAACTTATCTCCCCACTCCACAAGAAGGAGAGTTAAAGCTAATCAAGTGTAAAATGGTATTTGAAAGAAGCCTATTGGATATCCTTATAAGTCTTACAGAGGCGGAATTACTTCTGGCTAATTTAACATATAATTATGTTATTTTATGTTATTATAAGAAGGCTCGTTCCATTCAGATAGCTTATTATTCACCAAAAATTGTCTTCCTTTCCATCACATAGCAAGTAACCAGAAGATTTTAATTATTCCATGTGAGTAAACATTCAATATCAATAGCAACTTCCCATTGTTCTGACTTAAAGACTCAAACTAGTATGGTAGAGGCTCCTATTCAAAGTGTAAGGTGAAAAACTATTTACTTTTTTAGACTAAGAACCATAATTAGCACTCTACACTCTGGAAAACCAATAGTACTCCACTTAAGTATGATAAATACAAACCTGATTTATGGGCAAGCAAAAAGGGAATACTACACAAAAGAGTGAAAAGCCCTGAATTTTTAAAAATGTTGTTCCCAACCAAGTCAAACACAAAAGCTCTGCTCTGCACTATTAACTTTCACCTAGGGACTGACGATGTCCCTCACTGTGCTAACAAATAACAGACAGTCCACAGACTGTCAAATCTCTCCTGCAGAACAAATACGGCTGTGGTTATATTCAATAAAATAAACTAGTGCCCAAGGAATGAGCCAGGCAGAGGCAACTGTAAGTACAAATCTTTAAAAGGCCTTAGGAGACAGAAGCTCAAAATTATTGCTGTATTGGGATGAGAATCTTGGGGGATTAATGATAAAAGGTTTATACCTTTAGATTTTCTGTTTTAAGTCAACTGAAAACCTAAGTAACTTTTTAAAATAATCACAAAATAGATGTGTCACCCTAATACTTAGATCAAATTGTTATTTGTCTGAGAAAGTGAAATTGTTACTTTGCTTGATGCATATTGCATAGTGGATGCTTATTAATAAGAGAATCATTCTCTGAGAATTACAAGAATGTATAAAGCTGCTTTTCCATTGAGAATTATTCAACAGTGTTCATCATTCTAACTTAATACAACTGGATATATGGTTTTTTGAAACAGACATTTCGCTGTGAAAATTTTATCTTAAAACACATGGGTGAATAGATAATGTATCTAGGCGCTGGAGTGGGGTGGTATGTATGGTCAACACACTTGGTGAGTAAACAAAAGGTTTACTGTTGAAATCCACCCAAAAGAGCATCAAAGGAAAGACCTGGCAATCTATTTCCCAGACATCAACCACTAAGACCAAGCCTTGGAGCACAATTCTACTCAAACACACATATGAGAGCAAGGAGTCAGAATTGACTTGAGGGCAGCTGGTTCAATGCTATCTACATCTCTGGCCAGCAAATGTGTGGACTTGACCCATCTTATTCCCTCACTCCACTGTGAAAATCCGTAAGAGTAGATTTCTATGGGATATAGGATCAATATGTCTATAACATTACCAGTTGATTATCTAAGTTAACCAACCATATGGCCCACCGTGACTGGATGATAACCCAAAAAAGAGAGTCTAAACACTTCGGAATTTTTATTGCTTGTTGATTGGTCAGCTTACACGGCTCATGCCTTTTTCTGTTTTAAATTGATTGTGGTCCTTTAATGTTGTTGTTGTAATGTTTCACTGACTCCCCATTGTGTTTTAATTCTCAACTAAAACCCTAATTCCTATCTTTTTGGTAATTTGTTAACTGCTGCATAGTCATTCCACACAAAATTAATACAACGTGTACTGTAATATTTTTTGTCAAATCTCCACGTGATCATGATGTTTTGCCTATCTATACTTGTTCATCTTGCCTGTCAGCCTGAGGATCCACCTGTAAATTAATGTTTATTATGACTGATAATGCAGGGTTGGGTATGTCATCCTGTTTACCTTTGTTACCTGTGACTTTTGGGTACCTCTCCACGTCTTCCTTTTCCTTAGTGATACTGTGTTGATCACCAGAATTTTGTATCTTGCCTTTACCTTCACTCTAGCTAATATGTATCTCTCTCTTTTTTATAAATCATTTTATTGGGGGCTCGTACACTCTTATCACAATCCAGACATACATCCATTGTGTCAAGCACATTTGTACATTTGTTGCCATGATCATTCTCAAAACATTTGCTTTCTACTTGAGCCCTTGGTATCAACTCCTCATTTTTCCCCTCCCT
>NW_022103928.1:50600469-50605593 GCF_000313985.2 Echinops telfairi
TTCTTCTTGTCCCACTATCATGTTCAGCCTTCATTTGGGTTTCAGTAATTCCTCTCGGTTACATTGCCCTTGATCAAGCCCTACCAGGCCTCTTACACCCTCCTTGCCATCGACTTTAGATTTCTTGTTATTACCTTGTCCCTGGGGTTGTTAACACCCACTTCCATTCCCCCGCCTCCCCCTCTCCCATGTACCCCAGAACCTTCAGTCCAGTTGTTTTCTCCTCAAGATTGTTTATCCCACCTAGCTTATCTAGACAGACCTGCAGAGATAACAATATGCACAAACAAGACAGAGCAAAACCAACACAACAACAAAAAAGAAAAGCCTATAAATAGCTCAAGGTCTGTCTGTTGACCTTTAGGAATGTTTTCCAGTAGAGTCTGATGGGGTCCCACGCCCTGTCCCCAGAGTCTATTTTTGGTGTTCCCTGGGGACTTCATTGCTCTGGTCCCCTTGCTGTTCTGTTGCACACTCTTAGTGTTTCGTCTCAGTGTCGTGGGGTCGGATCAGATGCAATTTCAGCACTGTGTGTCCAGTCTTGTCCCTTGTAGCACTATGGGTCAGTGAGGGATGTCAAGTCTCATAGTGGGGCTTTGTGGATTGGCTGCTCTGAGCGGGAATATCGTCCTTAGGGCTTGGTGGGCCAGGATGTGTTCCACTCTCTTCCTATCCCTTCATTTGCTCTTTAGTGCTCTGATCAGACATGTCCCTCTCCCTGATCTGTAGCTTCAGTGCTGTCCTCTGTAGTGAATTCTTCCGCAGGGAAGGGGGGCTTTCCACGTAGTTGGGACTGGGGCCAGCCCCTCAGACCTATCTATTGGTTCCCTGTTTCATGCCAGTATGTTGCATTCACATCTTGGAGCACCGAGTTGAAGTCTGGTCCCTCTTTCCCTGTGGAGTTATTAATACCTCCTGTTGGGCGGGTTAGTGCCATGTTCCCCCACTACCCATGTATTTCTCTTTCTTTTTTCTCCCCCTCCTTTTTAGTAGCTACCATATATATCCCTGCATTGGGGTCTGGCCCCTGCCATACTACCTGGACCTCACCCCAGGTACGTTTGTATACAGTATCCTTTTCCTTATGCCTCTTTTACATTTTTAAGCTTACCTCAGCAGACTTATGTTGCACTTGTCTTTTTGTGCTTGGCTTACTTCATTTAGCATGATTTCCTCCAGTTCTTCCCATGCAGCAATGTGCTTCATGCGTTCATCACTGCTTTTTAAGGATGTGCAATACTCCATTGTATGTATGTACCAGTTTTTTAATCCATCTGTCTGTTGATAGAAATTTGGGTTGTTTCCAACTCCTTGCAATTGTAAATTGTGCCGCGATGAACAATGGAGCACAGATGTCTGGCCGTGGTTTGTTTCTTGCCTCTTCTGGGTATATGTCCAGTAGGAGGGTTGCTGGGTCGTATGGTAGCTCAATTTCCATCTGTTTTAGATATTGCCAAATAGATTTCCATAGTGGCTGTACACATATCTATCTCTTAAGTAATTAGCGATTTCTAATCTCTTCCCATCCCTGGTAACCAAGAAAGAATTGTTTCTTTTCTTTGTGTACACCTTTCTTTGACTTTTTATATTAGTGGTTTCATAAAATAACTGTCCTTTTGTGACTGACTGGTTTCACTGAGCTTATTGTCCTCCAGGTTCATCCAATTATAAATTGTTTCCTGGATTCTGCTTTATTCATTAATGTTATATAGATTCTACATATGGTGTATTTCACTTATTATTTTAAAAAGTAAAGGTAATTATGTAATTTGTTTTTCTTTATAAGAACAGTACATATAAACTCTCATCGCCATCAATTCAATCCTGACGCATAACAACCCATTGTGGATTCCAAGACGATAACTCTTTATACAAGTAGAAAACCCAGTCTCTCTCCCGCTGATGGTTTCTAACCGCCAACCATGCTGATCACAGAGCAGCGTGTAACCCAGAGTTTCTGAATTCTGAACTATTCATGAAAATAATTTCACAGAAATAATTGATTCATAATATATGCCATAATGCTATCTAAGCTACGTGGATAACATTCCTTTGTTATTTATTTTATATCTCCCCTTTTTCATTAAACATTGTAAAGATGAAAAATTTAGGACTTTGGGAGGTTAATTAATTATTACATTTTATTAAGCTCCTGCATGGGAATCAACTAGATCATTAAATTAGATAGGGTTACTAAATAAAATATGGCTAGAACATAACAAGAGAGAAAGTAACACAGCATGGAACATGTCAGGTCTAATAGCCACAATAAGAAAAAGAACAGTTAGCAATAAAGGAGTAATTAAAAATGTCTCAAGAAAAAGGTGTTAAAAATATGAAGGGGATTCTTACCATAAATATGCAGCTACATATAATAATTGGTGAGTATTTTTCTTTTGATTAAATCAGTAATATATATTTCTTTACAAACCCATCTAATAAAATTATTCAAAACGAAATGTTAAGACATGATGTTTTTATAGGATGTGTGAGTGTCAGAGGAAATATTGAGTATAGAATGAAATAGAACTGAATTCAATTATTGGACATTTTATTTCTTGATTTTTTTTTATCATTTGTGGGATTTTATTTTATTTTTTATTTGAGGATATTCTACTTTTTGTAATGGGTATATTGCAAGGGAAGGCAAGTAGCAGTTCATAAACGCACCTGGTTATTTCAATCAAAAGGTTTTAAACAAGTATCTATTCTCTTAGTAATACATTTGTCTTCTTCTCCTTACGATGCCTTCAAAATAAATTTCAAATGAAAATAGTAGTCATTTAAAGTCAAGGCAGATAAATCAGCTCAGCAAATTATGATAACTTTTTTGTTTGTTTGTTTGAATTCCCAAGGGGTGATTTTGATACATTTACTTGAAGGGCACACGATTATCATGGAGCTTATTATGGAGAAGTTTTAAGAAATTTGAAAATTGCATAAGTGAGAAAAAGGCCAGAAAAGGGGTGTGTGTGTGTGTGTGTGTGTGTGTGTGTGTGTATAATGCTCATTTATATAAAATGCTCATTCTTCTAGGGTAGAAAGGCTGTCCTACTAGAAATTACTGGAAATGTTTGCCTCACCTGCTCTACATTCCTGATCTTATGACTTCAGGTTTCTTTTTTCCCCGCCTTAACTCAAAGAACATTTTTAAAACATGATTTGAGTCACTGGAGGACGCCCATCTGCAGCTTTGATGTGGCATACATTGAGGGGTGCAGAATTATTTGGAAGGATCAGAGAGACGGAAACACAACCTTAAAAAGTGCATAGACCTCGCTGGAGAATATGCAAGGAAACAATTGCTTCACACTTTTTGACCCTTTGTCAAGGATCTGATGCCTACAGGAGGAGTTTATTTCTGGGTCCTCTGGTCTATTTCATTGGTCTATCATTGTCTTAGGCTGTTTTAACTACTGTGGCTCTGTAATAAGTTTTGAGGTCAGGAAGTGAGAGGCCTCTTACACCGTTCTTCAATATAAGGGGTTCTTTACCTATCCGGAGTGTATTTATTCTCCATATAAAGTTAGTAATTAGTTTTCCCACTTCTTTAAAATTTGAACTTTTGATCTGGATCAGAATTACATTGCATTTATAGATTGCTTTGTATAGTACTGACATTTTCACAAAATTAAACCTTCCTATCCATGAGCATGAAACAGTCTTCGTTTGGCAAAAGTCTTTCATTTCTCTGGTTAGGTTTATTCCTTTTATGATTATTGTAAAGAGTATTGTTTTCTTGATTCCTTTTTCAGAGCACTCTGTGTTAGCGTAAAGGAATCATTATTGATTGTGTATGTTAATTTTGTATCAGGCCACATTGCTGAATCTTTCAATTGTTCCCAACATTTTTGTCAAAGCTTCGGGATTTTCTATGTATAAAATAATCTGCAAATCATCTATGTATATCATCTACCAAAAAAAAGAGAGTTTCTATTTTTTATCAATTTGTATTTCTTTTATTTATTTATTTATTTGCTAATAGTTCTGGCTAAGATTTCTAGCACAATGTTGAATCAGAGCACTGATCAGGGACATTCATGTCTGGTTTCCATTCATGAAGGGAATGCTTTCAGTTTCAGCCAATTGACTGAAAAATTGGTTTAAAATTTTGCATATATGGACTTTATTATTTTGAAAAAATTTCCTTCTATTCCTATTTTGATGGGTGTTTTTTATCAGGAATGGGTGTTTGGTTTTATAAAATTCATCTTCTGCATCTATTGATATAATCATGCATGCTTTAATATTTGTCTTGTGGATTGCATTGTTTTTAGAATGTTGAACATTTAAATACCTGTTATGTTTCTTACTTGATCATGATGTATTATTTTTTTGTTTTATCATTAAATCCTATTGACCAGAATTTTTTGAGAATTTATATGTATAATTATGTAAATGAATTCTTTATTTCTGTCTTCCTCTCTACAAGAGTGTGATGAACACATTTTGTGGGCCTTTCATTGAGTGTATATATTTACTATGATTATTCTTATTCTACTTTCCCTTCAATAATTATGTAATGATTCTGTTTATCTCTCATGATGGAATTTTCCTCGAAGACTGTTATATTGTAGGTTAATATAGTCACTTCTACTTTTTAAAAACTTGCCATTAGCATGACATATTTTTGTCCATCTTTCTTTTTTTTTAGTCTATTTTTGTCCTTCTGTCTAAAGTGTGTTTTTGTAGCCATCATATTGAGGCATCTATTTTCTTATCTAGTCTGATATTCTCATT
Source organism: Echinops telfairi (assembly GCF_000313985.2). Classification (NCBI taxonomy): domain Eukaryota; kingdom Metazoa; phylum Chordata; class Mammalia; order Afrosoricida; family Tenrecidae; genus Echinops; species Echinops telfairi. The sequence goes on from NW_022103928.1 coordinate 50,605,210, forward strand.
CTCTTGATTGGTATTTTTGATCTATTACCATTTATTGTCATTATTAATATATGTGGATTTATTCCTGTCATTTCACTGAGTTGTGAGTGTGTGTATGTGTGACATTACTGATTTCTTTGTTTTTCTTGTGTTTCTATGCTGACTTCCTTTTGTTTGTAGATTTTCTTGTCCTTTTTTCTTTGTTCTCATGTTACTTTTCCTAGCTTCTTGTGGTTTCCTTTTGATGTGTATTTACCATTTTCTTTGAGGCTACTCTGTTATTTATAATTGTATTCTCCTATTTAAGACAGCCTATATATTTTTTAAAATTATTTTATTAGGGGCTCATACAACTCTTATCACAATCCATACATACATCAATTGTGTAAAGCGCATTTGTACATT
>NW_022103928.1:50606110-50616576 GCF_000313985.2 Echinops telfairi
GGCTTTGGGTCTCCACTCCGCACTCCCCCCATCATTCACTATGGTAAGATTTTTTGTTCTGATGATGCCTCATACCTGATCCCTTCAACACCGCGTGATTGCATCAGCCTATACTTTTTGATGTCCATTTGTCTGCCTGTTTGCCATACTGTGGTGGTTTGTGCATTGTTTTGATGATAGAAACTATGTCACTGATATGCACATACAAGCCTAGAGTTGCAATCCTGAAAAACTCTATGCGCGAAATATTTACTGATGCACGAAGCACCAAGAGAAGAGGGAATGAATACACAGGGTCACTGTACCAGAAGAAACTAGTCAACATTCCTCCATTTCAGGAGGGAGCATATGAGCAAGAACCAATGGTGCTGAAACAAGTTCAAACTGCACTGAATGCACTAGCCAAAAAAACAAACCAAAACTCTAGGAATTAACCAAATACACACTGAGATGTTTCTACAAGCTGAAGGAGCAATGGAAGCATCACTCATCTAAGCGAGGATATTTGGAAGACAGTTACTTCACAATGGACTGGAAGGGATCTATATTTCTGTCCTTTCTAAAGTAAGTGACCCAACAGAGTGCTTGGACTATGGAACAATATCAATTATATAACACACAAGTAACATTTTGCTTAAGAACCACCAACAACAGTTGCTGCAGTACATTGACAGGGAGCTGTCAGAACCTCGGGCCAGACTCAGAAAAGGACCTGAAAAGGACATTGTAGTTAATGTCAGGTGGATCTTGGCTCAAAGCAGGAAATACCAGAGAGATGTGTACTTGTGTTTCCTTGACTATGTAAAGGACTTCAACGGTGTGGAGCATTATAAACTGTGGATAGCCTTGAGAAGAATGGGAATTTCATAACTAATCAATGGGCTTATCAGGAACTTTACACAGATCAAGAATCAGCTATGAGAAAACAGCAAGGACATATTCCATGGTTGAAAGTCAAGAAAGGTGTGTGTCAGTGTAGCATCCTCTCATTATGCTAGTTCGATCTGTATACTGAGAAAATCATCAGAGAAGCTGGCTTATATGAAGAAGAATGTGGCATCAGGATTTGAGGAAGGTGTATTAATAAGCTGAGATATGCAGATGACTCAACCTTGCTTGCTGAAAATGAGGAAGAATTGAAGCACTTGCTGATGAAGATCAAAGATTGTAGCCTTCAGTGGGGATCACAATTCAAAGGAAGGAAGACCAAAATCCTGATAACTGGACCATTGGGTAACCTCATCATCAATGGAGGAAAGGTTGACGTTATCAAGGATTTTGTCTTACTTGGGTCCACAATCAATGCTCATTTAGTTAAATCTTCTGCACAAGACCAAGGATGTTACTTTGAGCCTAATGTACACCTTACCCAAACCATGGTATTTTCCATTGCCTCACATGCATGTGAAAGTTGGACATTGAATAAGGAAGACCAAAGGAGAATCAATGCATTTGCATTTCGGTGCTGTTGAAGAATATTGAAAATACCCTGGACTGCTAAAAGGACAAACCGATCTGGACAAAGTAAAGCCAGAGTGTTCCTTAGAGGCAAAGATGAAAAGACTTCATCTTATTGACCTTGGACATGTTATCAGGAGAGACCAGTCCCTGTTGAAAGACATCATGCTTGGTCAAGTGAAGGAGCATGGACAAAGAGGAAGGTACTCAATGAAAACTATTGACACAGCGGCTGCATCAATGGGATCAGGCTTAATGAGTTAGTTAATTGTGCCAGCCTGGCCGATAATCACATGTGGTGCTGGTTGAAAGGCGGAGGGATAAATGGGTGGTGAAGCCTCGCCTTTCTAGTTCTTGGGTCTCTTGCTTTGTGATGGTCGCACCAGGGTGCAGCTGCCTTAGCAGTTCCCTGCTTCAGCTTGCAAGATTGACTTCATACAAGACATCCCCAAGGAGAAGCCACATGGACCTATCCCGATGCAGCCCTGGGTGCTGGAGTAGCCGTGTGGAGACCCCTGCTAGTGCTGAGATGCTTGTTCGTTCACTGACTCAGCTTTCCTCCTGCAGTCGGCATCATTGCCTCTGTTTTGTGAGGTGGAAGACTTTGTGAACTGGTGTTGGGTTAATGGGTTAATGTTGGACTGTGGGCTTGGGCAGCATTGGGTTGGGATGTTTCCGTGATGCACACTTTCTTTACATAAAACTCTCTCTTATACGTGAGTCGCCGTGGATTTGTTTCTCCAAAGTACTCAGACTAATACACTTAAGAACAATGATGAGGGTGGCACAGGCCCAGGCAGGGCTTCGTTCAATTGTGCATCGGGTTGCTATGGGTTGGAACCGACTAGATGGCACCAAACAGCAACCACCTACTCTTTTCTGAACTATTTATCTTTCCCTCTATTTGAATGTATTCTGTCTACAGCTTTCTCTTGATCTTCTTTGTATTTTTCTCCATTGTAGATTGAGGTCTCTGGTTCTGAACTTGCAGACTTGCGATTCTGTTTAAAATTTTATATTGTTAAGTGGGTTGGTTTCTGGGTGGTGGTGCCTTATAAGTTCCCACCCCCCCTTAGGAATTTTTGTAATGCTGGTCTTGTTTTTAGAAATTATTTTAGAAGTTTCATTGTTTTAAAGACCCTATTGATCCTCCATAGTTGAATAATTTTTCTGGACATAAAATTATTTGTTGCCAGCCATCAGACTTTTGTTGGTATTGCTGTTTTGTTTTTATAGCGTAGACTTATCTTTTAAAATAAAACCCAGGTGATCTTTTTTTGAGAAAATGTGTGCAAGTTTACTATTGTGGTTCAACCTGTTTGCACATCCCATTTTGGTCATGACACCAACAATAAATACTTATATAAATAAAAACAATTTCAGATGGAATAGTTTTTTTAAAGGAGAAAGAAACGGAAAAATAAATGAGGTGATGATGTATAAAGTATAAGTATGGATCAAGAAGTCCTGTGTATGACACATAATATTTGAACTGATGCCAGAATTTTAAAGAGCAGGAATGAGCAAGGAAGGGGAGTGTTCCAGCAGAGAGTACAATGGGTATAAAGACCCAGTAATAGAAACAGGCATAGAGAGAGAGCCGAGGTTAACTTAGAGGTAAAATTTAAGGAGTCACTTTTTCCTAGAGGCCTGCCCCCACACTTAAATGATCCTGAGAATAGTTACCTACTTAATGTTCATTTTTGTCACCTTGAGGAGCCTTGCTGGTGTAGAGATTATGTGTTGGGTTGCTAACCATAGGGTCAGCAGTTCGAAACCACAATTAGAGAAAGATGAGGAAAAGATGGGACTTTTTATTTCTGAAAAGAGTTACAGTCTCAGAAATCCACAAAGGCAATTCTCCACTGTCCTAAAGGGTCACTATGAGCTTTGAGTCACCTTCCTCAGCCAGGGCTCTGAGGCTCTGGCTAATCAAATACAGGGTCTACCCCTGAGAACAGGTGCCTCCTCCTATTTGATCCCATGTACAGAGGTTTTCAGACCCTGGTGTCTGTCAGTAAAATAGGAACAATAGCATGGTTAGGGTTAGGGAATTAAAAAAAAAAAAAGGAACAATAGCAACAAAAAGCCAGTGTGCACATGGAATAATAAATTGTTGGTGAATGGTCAAAAGGAATCAGGTATGTTTGGGCTTACTGACCCTAGAAAGCAGAGGGGTTTTATTTTAGATGTGATGTGAGGTCACTAGACTGTTTAGAGTGGGAGGCTGGCATGTTTTTAAATGCTCACACAAGCTGCTGTGTATATGTAAGGGAGGCAGCATGGCAGCACAAAGAGCAGAAATAAGGCTGTTCCTGGGGTTCCAACATCAGATGGTGAAGATGATGTGGACCATGGTAGTCACCACGGAACGAACTCAAGAGAAGGGTGCAGGCTAACATTAAACTTGGAATACTGGGAGAGCCATCACTTGGTTAAAATTGTATTCTTGCAGGGGAGGTTAGAGTTGGGGAGTGCAGAAGAGCTTGAGATTGTGGATTATATTTCAACCACATGGCTTGAGACACCCATGGATCAGTGGGTATTACAGAAATGACACGCCGCCCAGAAAACTAAAAGGAGTGCTCATTGGGGCATTGGTTTACATCTTAGGCTGCTAACCACAAGGTTGGCATTTGGAACCCCATCCCCACCATCACCCAGCCATTCCACGGGAGAGAGCTGAGGCTGTCTGTTCCTTTGATGATGCTTTTAGGGTTACAGAAATCTTAAGGAGCAGATCTACTCTATAGGGTGGCTGTGAGTGGACGTGACTTGATGGCAGTGGTGTGAATTTGGGCAAGCTGAAATAAGTGCAAATCTATATGTGCTCCATACTGATATATCCTTGTGCCATGAGGAAATACTTTTCTGGAATAGAAAGGAATGTGAAAATCAGCCCTGTTTTTGCAAGGTTCGATGCATCTTCAATGCCACTGAGTCTCGTGCCAGCCATTATCTCTAAAAGCAGTCTCGGTTAACATCCCCAAGCAAGTACCCCAAAGGAAGCACAGGGTGCTCAAAGCTTCGCTGGATCATGCTGATTTTCCCCAAGCTTTGTCATGCCCTTGCTGCACACTTTACATGGTTTACAAAGCACATTGCCAAAGAGTCATCAAACTTATTTTAATGGCTAAGTCTTAATATAGCAGTTTCCTACATGAAATAGATCAATAAACTGTCTATTGCCTACAATAAAGGGTTTGGATACTGGAATATCCTTTCTACATTCTGTTCCCCCTGCTGGCATCGAGCTCTCCCTAGTCCCCTGGCCTCAGTCTCTAATCCTTCCTGGCGCTGAGGTAGGTGCCCCTTAGCTTCCCCAACAGTGTCCTGCACACAGTGCATTCAGGGTCCATGCCTCGGTATGGTAATCCTCTCCCGTCCCAACTGATGACAGGTTTCTGGCTGACAAAGATTGCTTTCATCTGGCACAGACCCTGGTACTTTAGAGGCATTTGATAAATATTTGTTAAAGGATTAAATGACGGACTAAAAGAGGTGATCTGTTTAGTCAGGAAATACCAAGTTGGATCATAGAAAATAAATACAGAATGGCCTCCAATTAGCTAATCATCTGGGGCTGATCCACAAACAATTGCTTTCTCAATCCAGCCTCATCCCACAACGGTATTCAAGAAAGCTCACGTTGCTCATTACTTTACTCCATCAATATTTACCAAAAATTAACAGCTCCCCCCCCACCTAATCCCTCCATCTTAAACCTTTATTTCTTTCATACAAAGCTGAAAAGTTGGGATATGGAAGTGGGGGTGTCAAAGGGATGGATAATGCTGCTTCCAAGTTTTGCAAGTTGAATGCAAGGTGCAATAAGATGAGGTGTGGACCTCTAGAAAATAGGTCGATGGGATCAGATATTCTCTGCTTAATATAGTTCATCTCATCCCCATTCGTCTGGGAGGATACCTGTATGTTCAGCCAGGCCCCTTTCCTGCTAAACAGCAACAAGCCCATGCTCTGGGAAGAGTACAGGCAAATGCTTTTTCTTCTTCTTCTTCTCTTTTTCTTAAAGCAAAGCCTGCTCTAAATCCTTCTAGAAAACTTTCTGGTATTGTTCAGTAATTAGGGTTAATGCGTTGCACCAGGGTATTGATTTTGATTTTAATTTCCACTGAAAATGAGGTTAGAATTGTTGACTGTGCACTCTGGTCATCTGTGGAGCACTCCATTATGTTTTAATGACTGTTTGGCAATGAGGTAATACTCCTGCTTCCCTCTGGGGAAGCAAGCGCTCAGATTTTTAGAGCCCAGCTATTGTACAATGGATTTGCTTCCCCTCGTTACCCTTATCCTGTCACCAAAGTCTCACTTTCCGAGGCTGCCTTCTAACCCTGTGCGCCAAAGTAAATAAATAATAATTGGGAATATCCGACAGCTTCGGCATAATAACCGTACAGGCACCAAATTCGAGGAAGGCCTGTTCCTAGTCGTAGCCACTCACATTTTCTTTTTTCTTTCTTTCATTTCCTTAAGGTCGTTGGCAGTTCCGTCTGGAAAAGTAACAGCTTTTTACCCAACGGACATTTAATAATTGTACACGCCCCCTTTCAGAGGGTCTCTGGTGAGAAATGGAGCAGCGGTGGGGCGGTGGGGCCGTGGGGTGGTGGGGCGGGTCTCTTCCATGCAGCTGTTAGAAGCTATCTTGGCTGGGAGCAAAGCCTGTCATCCAACCCCAGCGCACAGGGAGAGTTGGAGCCGTCAGCATCAATGAAGCAAGCCCGCAGAAGGCCTAACTCCCAACTGCCCTCGCTTTTCACGAACAATCCTCCTGGTGGTTTCCCTGTGGAGGGGGTTCCCGCCTGCAGGGGCTGGGGTGTGTGCAGCAGAATGTCATGGCAGCAACAGCTGAGCATGCCTCTCCCAACTACCCGCCTTCAGCCTCCTTCCCAAACTGAGAATCCATTGGAACCCCAGCCAGAGAGCACTTTTTTCCTCCTCAGAATAGAACTGCTCTGGAGGGGTTTCTTGCCTGTGACCTTTAAGAAAGCAGATCACCAGGACTTTGTTGGGCTTGACATGTGCTAGAGGCGACGTCTCCCCATCTATTGGCCGGCAGTGGACCGCCAGCTGTTCCTGACACCCAGAGACCGTGTTTAGATCCAAGAGGCTTCTTTTGCACTGGAAGTTCATTGTCCTTCTGCCAGGCAGCTTGTAAGCTATTCTTCAAGAAAGACAGGTTCAACTTGCAAGCACTCTAATGACTTTTGGTTAAAATTCCAGACCATCCCCTATAAAAAAACTACACAGGTTTTTTTGGGGGGTGGGGGTGGGGGAGGGGCCCTGATCAATATAGTTGCTGCTGCTTGCTTGGCTGTGCTAACCCATTTCTGGTTTCTTCTGCGACCGGTGTGGAGCAGCCGTTGGGGGGAGCTCTCTGGCGAGCATGGAGGAGTTAAATGTTAGGCTCTAGAAAGCCAGCCGTACTTTCATGTAAAAACCTTTGGGGGATGTTAAGCCTGCGCGTCTGCATTGAGCGGCTTCCATCCACGGCTCTGACATCTGCAATCGCTGCCCTCGCAACCAGGAGTCTCCGGGGTGAAGCAGAGGCCTGGCAGGAAGAGCTTTTCTGACCGAGAGCCAGGTCCAAGTGTCTTCCAGCGGAGATGCAGCTCTTCAGCCCCGCATCACCACATCCAGAAACAGATGTAAAAGCCATCTCCTTTCCCTCAAGAGTCCAACAGAAGAGCCGAACTCCCGGAAGCCTGGCAGCATGTCCCTCCTCCACACCCAGCTCACTCAAACCATCTAAAGCTAAACCGGGGGAGAGGGGGCGACGTGCTTGCTCTCCTGACATCCAAGACCTGGCGAGATCACTCATGCTCCTGAAGATAAGAGAAAGGGGGTCGCGAGGAGAGACAGAGGAAAGGATGGTTCGTTCTCTGGGAGGGTCTGCTGTGGCCAAATTGCTCTCCGCATTAGGGACTTGGAAGTGAGCCGCGGTGGCACTCTGGGTGAAGTGGTGTGGCTAACCCGCGAACCCGCCAGCTGCTCCGTGGAGGAAAGAGGAAGCTGTCTGCCCTCTGAAACATTCAAGTCTTAGGAATCCAAATCCATTTCTCCTCTGCCCTACAGGGTTGCTCTGGGGGGAATCCCATCAGCGGTGGTAGTAGAGTATTTTATTGTTGATCCTGCTGTTATCGTTGCTTGTTTGGTTTGGTTTGGCTTGGTTTTCTTATTAAGAATTTGAAGATCATATCATTGTGCGCTCACCTTCCCTATACGATCGCTGAAGACAAATGGGTGCATAAGTAAATGTGGTGAAGAAAGCCGATGGTGCCTGGCTATCAAAAGATATAGCATATGAGGTCTTGAAGGCTTGAAGATAAACAAGCGGCCATCTAGCTCAGAAACAACAAAGCCCACATGGAAGAAGCACACCAGCCTGTATGATCACGAGATGTTGTAGGGATCAGGGATCAGGCATTAAGGAACAAAAAAATCACATCTGGGGGCAAATGGACATCCCCTTACAGAAGGGTCACGGGGAGGAGATGAGCCAGTCAGGGTACAGGGTAGCAACGATGAAATATACAACTTTCCTCTTAAATGCTTCCTCTCCCCCTCTATCATGATCCCAATTCTACCAAACAAATCTGGCTAGACCATGTAGGAACTGGAAATGCAAGGAATCCAAGACAGATAAACCACTCAGGACCAGTGGTGAGAGTGGCAATACCAGGAGGGTGGAGGGAAGGTGGGTGGAAAGAAGGTGAACCGATCACAATGATCTACATATAACCTCCTCCCTGGGGGACAGACAACAGAAAAGTGGGTGAAGGGAGACATTGAAGAGTGTAAGATATGACAAAATAATAATTTATGAATTATCAAGGGTTCATGAGGGAGGGGGGAGCAGGGAGGAAGGGAAGAAATGAGGAGCTGATACCAAGGGCTCAAGTAGAAGGCAAATGTTTTGAGAATGATGATGGCAACAAATGTACAAATGTGCTTGACACAAGGGATGGATGTATGGATTGTGGTAAGAGTTGTACGAGCCCCAATAAAATTATTTTGAAAAAAAGAATTTGAAGAAGGAAATACCATTTACTGGGCACCAATGCATGTTTATTCCTGAAACATGTATTCAGCATTTATTATGTTCTAGGTGGGATGTTTCAACAACTTAATATGTTCATTTTATTTAATCCCCAGGACAACCCTGTGTTTTTATCTTAGAATAAGTGGAAGGACTTTCTCCTTTTTCTAGAGCAGGAAACCACAGCTTTTCTCATTCAGTCAGGTGGGGTTTGACTTCAGAGAGTAAGGACATTAGAGTTCATCTAATGTTTTGTATGGTACAAGCCAAAATGACATGGAATCATGACATTTAATATTTCACCACAGGAGCCTTGGTAGTGGCATGGGTCAAGTGTTGGGCTGGTAACCGCAACAGCAGCAGTTCAAACCCACTAGCCACTCAGCAGGCTATCTAATCCCAGAAACATGTATAGCCTTGCAAACTCTACCGAGCCGGCCATTCTGCCTGGGAGGGTGGCTTTGAGTTGGAATAGACTCACTGACAGTGGATTTTATTTCACTGCCCTGGAATTCCAGGTACCTGTGAAAACCACCATGGTATCATGGAGAAAAGTCTGTTGTCAGGGTTATGGGAAGTTATGTACTCAGGAACTGCTCTTCAGTATCGATATAAAACGTTTTCAAATGAAAAAAAAAATGTATTGTTAGTGATTGATATAGATCTCTTTTATTCATCGCACAGTTGGGGGCAACCTGGGTTCCCTACAATAAATTAAGAGGGACAATGAAAACAGACTTCCTCAAACCTAATAGCAGCAGCATCTCATCTCCTAGGGAAAATCCAATGAATCAATAACTTAATTTTTGTGTGTGTGAGTAGATACTAAAATAGAAGGATGACTAAATTTTAGTATGTTAATTCTGAGATCTTGATATGAACTTTAATTATTTAACAGAAAAAGACAAAGTAGTCATGTAATTTTAAAACTCTATGAGAATTCATATTATATTGAATGTTATCGTTGGTTGACCTTAGAAATATGAGAATAAGCATATCATCCCTGCTTCTAAGAAAATTTTAGTTTACAAAACAGCAACAAGTTTGCTTTAAATGGACTTTAATTATGAGCCCCAATTTGGTGCCAGGTTGTGACAACCATTTTGACAGTTACCAAGTACAGGTAGCAAGGTGGGAAGAATTTTAGAGTCAGACAAATTAGAGTTAGGACTTTGATCTCAATCTTACTGCCCACTGCCAAGCAGATTCCAACTCTCGGTGACCCACCCTATAGGATTCAGTAGAACTGCCCCAGAGAGGTTCTGAGGGAGGACAGAAAGCCTCTTCTTACTTCCACTCAATCATACTAGTATTTAGTAAATCACAATCATTCTAATCACGAATCCTAACTCTCATGTCTCTGGGTTGCAGTTTCCTTATCTCTAATGGGGAAACTTCACTGATAGGGAAAGGTCTCTTCGACCTCTGCTTATCTATCCTTCTCTGAACCATTATTTTGGAAAGTACGGCTTACCCAGAGCAGATAGTGGAGAAGGTGTCACTAGTATCGGGGAAAGAAAAGTCAGCTAAGACTAACTCTCTGAGCACCACCACTCTTCCTTCCAAATATAGAATTAATTTCCTCCCTTCTGCCCATTGGATCTCCACACGGCTGTTAACCACTTTTCAATTTGACAGTTTGAAATGTTCATCTCATTTCTTGCCCACCGGAAGCTCAAGTAGCTAATGAGGAGAAGAAGAAGAAAAAGACCAGCATACAGAGAAGAGAATCAAAAGGAAAGTGCTTAGATAATAACAAAGACTGTGACAGCTGAGCACGGACTGCTAGTTGTTGACCCCCACAGAAAGCTTCGTGAATACATATATATGGTTTAATTTTTTAAACAAGGTTGATTTTTCAAGACCCTCCCCGATCAGAATAGGAAAACATGCATATATATATATATATATATGAAAACATGCATATATATATATATATATATATATATAT
>NW_022103928.1:50616676-50664759 GCF_000313985.2 Echinops telfairi
ATATATATATATATGAAAACATGCATATATATATATAAATGATCATTTTATTTAAACCATATCAGGGATTCCAAATCACACAAAAAATGGAAGATGGAACATGAAGAAAAATGTGAGCATTTTCTAAAAAGACAAAGGGTAGTAAAGACAAGAATTAGAAACTTTTCAGTCTTAAAGACTCCTTGGAAACCTGCCAATCGGGATCGATCCAGAAACAAGTCGAGTTCGGTGTATTTCTCCCAGGGGTGTCTCCCTTTAGCAGCTGGTGCAGGTCCCGCAAAGAGCTGGCCATCCCTGGCTCGCTCACGTCCTGACACTCGCTGACAGCACTAACCAGCTCCCCAAGCAACTGTTTGCAAGTGTCATTTTATTCTGTCACCTACTTTCTGAAGTTGTGATTTCGCACAGCACAATCCCATCTGAGCTCTAACTGCTTCTACAGAGCGGCTCTCTCCCAGAATCTAGAATTTAGCAAACTCTACTTGTTCTTACAGCCCATCTATACTGCTGCCACCAACACATACAGACCTACACACATGCTTTATCCATGAGGAAACCGAGGTTCAGAGAGACAAAGCACTTGACTTAGAGCACATTACCGAACGAGAACCAAGGCCCGCGTGAACATGTCTGAATGCTTATCCCCCGATGCGGTGATTTTCAAAGCTCTTGTGAGAAGCAGCTTAGTGGCCCGGAGAAATGGCCCTGCGAGGCTCTGTGCAGCGCTTCATATTTTTCACTCCCACTTTTCTGGAAAAGACACATACACCTTGCGATTGCCACAGGAGCACTTGCAAAGGGATTTAGGGACTATCTGATCACGCCATAATATTCCCAGGCAAATGAGTAACTTTATAGAAGCCATGCAAAAATACTCAGGTTATAGTCTTAAACTATAAGGGGCGCATTTTCCAGGACTAGCTCTGACAATGCTCTGCTGCTGTTCATGAGGTTTTCAGTCGCTAATTTCTGAGAAATGTGCAGCCTATTCCTTCTTCATAGTCTCTTCTTAATCTGGAAGCTCTGTTGAAACGTATTTACCTTGGGTGACGCTGCTGGTGTTGGAAATACCAGTGACTTAGCTCCCAGCATCACAGCAACATGCAAGGAACCATAGTAAGGCAAACTGACGGACAAGTGGTAGAGATCAAAGATTACAGTCTTCGATATGGATTACAAATCAATGTAAGGAAAACCAACATCATCACAAGTAACCCAATATATAACATCCTGAAAAATGGAGAAAAGATTGAAGTTGTCAAGGATTTCACCTTGCTAGCATCCTACTCAATGCTAATGGAAGCGGCAGTCCGGAAATCAAAGGATGAATTGCTTTGGGTAAATCTGCTGCCCAAGACCTATTTAAAATATTGAAGAGCAAGGATGTTATTTTGAAGATTAAGGTGCACCCAAGCCATGTTATTTGCAATCTCTGTGTATAGATGTGAAAGTTGGACATTGGATAAGGGAGACCAGAGAAGAATGAATGCATCTGAATTCATTTGGATTTAGGTGCTGTGAAGAATGTTGCAAGTACAGTGGCCTGCCAAAAGAATCAACAAATCTGTCTTGGAAGACACACAGCCAGAATCCTCCTTGGACATGAGAATGACAAGACTTTGTTCATACACCATGGACATGTCATCAGGAGACACAGGTCCCTGGGAAAGAACATCACTTGGATACAGTGGGAAGGCAGCAAAAAAGGAAGAAAACCTCCAAGGAGATGGATTAACTCCATGACTACAACAATGAGCTCAAGCAGAAGAGTAACTGTGCGGATAACATAGTCTGGGGTTTCTCTTGTTGTGCAGAGGATCACTATACTTGTTCTTATAGCCCATCTATACTGCTGCCACCAAGACATACAGACCTACACACATGCTTTATCCATGAGGAAACCGAGGTTCAGGAGACAAAGCACTTGACTTAGAGCACATTACCGAACAAGAAGAACCAAGTAGCACTTAACAACAGCAGACCTCCCCTAGGTATGGTACTGCATGCGACAGCCTCAAAAAGATGGTGGTAAATGGAATTAAGAGATAATAGAATTTTTCCAGGAACTTTTCTTAAAATACTTGGTAGCTACAAACAACATAGATATATTTATGCTCAGACATAAACTCTGCTTTCTGGGGGTGTTATGGCTGTTGTATGAGTATGTAGACTCCTCTCCAGAAGGAACAATGATCAGTTGTATACACCAAGTTCAAGGTACAGGCATGAGTTTTCTCCTATCACCGAACTTATTATATAAATTAACCTCTAAAAAGATCTCTGGGTTTTAAAAGGAAGATGGATTTGTTTTATTCCCCCAGTTGGCTTAATGCACTCAAACAATCATGGAGATTTGTATAGTTCTTTATAGTCTATAAAGAGCTTTCCTTTCATGAATTATAGTCACAGAGATATTAAGTAATGAGTCAGTGCTTGAACCCTGGTTTTCTGCCCTTATTCCAATGTTCTGAACCATTCATTGCTATTTTAAAATCATGTTCAATCTGAAATGGACAATGAAAGAAGACAGGTGCCTATGTGAACTTAGCGCTATGGTGTTTTTGAATTAACTGAACCAAACAGAAGGTTAAAGACTAACGGGAACGTAAACTATTAGGATGCCAACACCTCAGGTTACATGCAAGCATGAAAACCTGAAAGGAAGAATGACTCAAGTTCACAAAAGAAGCTGATGTCACGTCATTGGCTGGAACTCAGATGTGCGGCCTCCGAATTGCAGCCCAGTTGTACATATGAAGGGAAACAGTCTCTTGAAGGAAATGAATTCATTCACTGCACAGCGTTTAAAAGTGGGACTTGTAAACCAAATAATATTCTTATTGTTACAAATCATTTTGATTTGTGCTACAAGTCATTGTACAAAAATAATGGATGAAAAATACGAATGAGTGGATGGGTTGATAGTTCCATTAAAAGTAAATAACCACAACTAGTCTCTAATCCTTACAATATTCCGGGGAGGATGTCCTTATTATGAGCCTATTACAGAAAAGAAAACCTAGCCTCAGAGAGGTGAAGTGCTTTGCCCAATGCCACACAGTTATTGAGTGGCATAATGAATTCAAGCATGACCACTGGTACAAAGTCCGTGCATTCTACTGCCTAATAATGGCACTTATGATAAATGGGGAGGATTTGAACAGGACCAAGTGATTGGCATTCCAAGGTCAGAGAGTACAACTGATGCTTTAATAACAGAAGTTAGGGTGATTCTCCAGAGAAAGACTTTGTGAAGATTCTTATCAAAATTAGAGCTCACTGAGAATCTACAAATTGCAACAGGGTAGGAGTGGACGGAGATCTGGAAACATTTCTAACAAGAGAGGATTAATATTGACAATTTATGACAAACTTCAACACATCAACAATAAAACGTCAAACATTTCATTTAAAAGTGGGCATGAATAGACACTGGACCAGGGAGACATTGAGGGATCCAATAAGCATATGAAGAAAATCTCATGGTCATTGGATATCACAGAGATACAAATCAAAACCGGTGAGATGTCGCCTCACCTCAGCAATAATGGCACAGTTCAATTAAACAAACTAACAAATGCTGGGAGGGTACTGATACTACAGAACTCTCCTATATGGTTGGTGGGGCTATACAAGGGTGCATGCAGTATAGAAAATTATTATGGTTCCTTGAAAAGTTTGAAATGAAATACCATTTAATCCAGCAAACCCTCTATCAGGTACATGCCTGAAAGAAATAAGAGCCTAGGTAGGAACAGATATGTATGTACACACATGTTAATTGTAGCATTATTTAATATAGCAAGGAAATGGAAACATCCCCAGAGCCCAACAATGAACAAAGGGATAAAAAAAAACCACATTACGGTCTATACACCCAAAGTACTACTGTGCTGTGTTAAAGAAGATGATGACGCTGAAGGGAATAATTCTGAGTTAGATAAGTCAATGGCAAAAGGACAAATAGAGGTGGTTTCCATATTTTCATGGAAAATGACATTGAAAGCTAATAAAATTTTCATATAAACTTTTGAAACCCTGAATAAGGCCCCTATGTTGGAGAGAGGAAGGCAATCAAGGATAATTGTGTGCAAGAAAAATATAATTATTTGATAGGAGAAACAGGGGGCGAGAAGGAAAATCACTAAATAGATATTGGACACTCATTGAATTGTGTGAAGGGAAAGGTCATGTTCAACAAGGGTGTGATCAGCAATACATCACTAAGGGAAAGGAAGACAGAGAGAAGTGCACAAAAGTTACACACAACAAAAGTAAATACAATTACCTACACAATCCTGCATTATCAGTAATAACAAGCACCCATCTATAATGGGGCACACAGGCCAACACAGGCAATTTGCACAAGTATGAGTAGGCAAAAGGAACCACATTGATAGCCATAGATAGGCTTGACAGACAATATTTCTATTTTAATATTTGTATGAGCTGTGAATATATACAATAGAGCAAAGAGGGAGCAAAGGTATATACATTTCTTAGCCATAACCAAATACCTTAAGGGCCACCGGGGATGGAGGCTTAGGATTTAAGCTTCAGGGAAATCAACATCAATGGCATAATGTAGTCTGTGAACACACTATTTTACATCTCACTTGGATGAACAGTGACTAGGATCTTAAAAGCTTGCAAGTGACCATCTAAATATCGGTCTCTCCTCACCAGGAGCAGAGAAGATGGAATAAAATCAAAGACACAGAAAAAAATGTAGCCCAAAGCACTGATGCCGTGTGACCATCAACCCTATGCCTCTAAGACCATAGGAAGTAGGGGATGCCCAATGGCTACTTCTGACCTCCTGGAAGGGGGTCACAATAGAGGGTTCTAGGTGGAGTAGGAGAAACATGTGGACCCAAATCCAAATCATAAAAATGGCTAGGTTCCCTAGTCTGAAAGAAGCTGGTGGAACCCAAGAGATCAGGGCCCTTAGCCACTCTGCAGACCGGGAAATGAAATCACCCTTCCTGGCTCAACAGTCCGACAAAAATAGGTAGATTTCTAGGCTGAACACCACCACCAGGAAAGCCTGCACGGCTTAGAACCATCGACCAGAAGACGCCAAAGGGGCATCATTTGCCCAGAGATAAAGCTCAGAAAGCAGCAGCAATGATGGGAAGGAAGGAGGCATGGACACGTTGAATGCCAGAAGGCAGTGCGGAGCGTGCTGTTATGTGGGGGAGACTGTAGACAGTCCCAGAGCACAAGTGTGAGAACTGTCGGCCCGGAAGCCAATTTACTCGGTATACTGTCACTCCAACGAAAACAAACAAACAAATCTATTTTTAAAAAATATTTGAGCTAATTCTGCTGACTGAGTAATTCACCAGCAGTGAAATACAGTCAGGAGGACACTAGGATCTGTCACTCAAGAATATTTTTGAGAGTGAAGTGGGTGCTATTCACAAGCAAACCAGGACCACAGGGTAAAACTGGGACTGTTTAGGTGCACAGGGACGTCTGGTCCACCCAGAGGTCATCAGGTCTCCCTCTCTTTCAGAACTATCATCATAAGGAAACATTCTCATGAAATGAAAACGAAAAGAGTCTCGCAGTGAGATTGAATCTAACTATCTTTTTCCTCCTCAATTACGTTCTGTGATTCATAATGCGTCAGAAATCAAGAGGAACGCATGTCCTCACCTAGGTCTGGAGCTTGGGGGTAACACTGGCATTGGGAGCAAAGCCCCAGAGACCCCCAGTGAGATACACCTTAATAACAGTACTTATTTTACCAACCGTCGGGCACAGATGAACAATGTGGGCGAGGGGAAACTGTGCCATAAAAAATTGAAAAAAAGAAGAAAACAAAACAGAGAGCAAATACAAAAGAGCTGGTCCTGAAAGAGCTGGTATCCAGGAGCGTATTTTACTTGCCCTATTTCACCATAGCCCTGGGATACTTTTAATTACTTCGCTCTTTTACAAACAGTGTCTGACTATTTTGTCAGAGGGTCAGGGATAACAGCAGGACCTGCCCTTTTCTTGTGCTTAAAGGGACACCACCCTCATGTATTTTCAGGGACACCCAACCTAGAATAACTTGTCAAGAAAGGTATGCATTTTTTTCCCCCTGAGCCATCTTTTCCCAAAAAGGCAGCTCCTGGAAGCTGCGCTTCCGAAGCCCTGGAGGAGAAGCGGCCTCATCAGACAATGTGTAATCACTCAGAATACGATTCTATTTTAGATGTGTCAACTGCCTACTGGATCTTGCATGTGCTAGTCATACTGAGACCTGTCCAGATAATGGAATTAGAGGATATAACAAAGCAAAACCAATGAATAAAATGCTGATTTTTAAAGAGAGAGAGAATTGAATGTTGGAGTAAAATGAGATGTGCAATCTCTTTCCTTGTGTTTTTTTTTTTCCCTCCCAGATCAGGAAACATGCTTTCTTATTTTAAATGATGCTAATTATCCTTTACTCACTTTAGCCCATTAGATTCAAACAGTCATTTAATAAGCGCCACTAAGATTGAACCTGGGAATTGATTAGGCCTTAGAGCCCAGTTGGACTTGGCTTGCTGGCTGGGAGTTTGGTATAAGAGCTGCTTGGAGGACCCTGGTAGCACAGTGGTGAAGCATTCAACTGCTAAATGTGAGGTCAACCATTCGAAATGACCATTGCAGGAGAAAGATTCGGCAGTCTGCTTTTATAAAACACTTACAGCCAATAAAACCCGATGGGAGCAATTGTGCTATGCCTTATGGGATTGCTATCAGTGGGGATGGCCAGGATGGCAATGTGTTTGTTTTCATTTTAGAGCCAATGACAAAGAGGCTTCTGTTGGGAAATCCAGCTGTTTTACATGACAAGAAACAAACAACCCAGAAGCAACTCGTTCACAATAGGGTTAAACATGATGGTAATTGTCATAGTTGTTACTTATTAAAGTTTTATATTTTACTAGTCTCCTTACTTGTACATTTTTAAAATGTATAACCCCAATTAAGAAAAATAAAAGGCAAACAGAGAGCCAGTATTCATAGAGGAATGTTGTTGGCTAAGGCCCCAGATATTTTTGTATCTCCAGTGAATTGCTTATAAAATTTCCAGGAAGTTTGGGGAAAGTTTGCGTTGACATCATTCAGCAAACCTTGGAAAGGCTTCACCCTGGGAAAGATTCGAGGCCAAGCTAACCATCTGGGGTTACTGGTCCTGTAATATTTGTAGATTAACTTATTGCTGATGAATTTCACAGAAATCCTTTCTCTCCTGCATTTCGCGTCACTTTATAGAGGAATAGTTTAAAAATGTAACCATCTTCATTTTATCTGTGCTCCATGCTTCCTCCAGAGTTTTCTTGCTTATTCTTGTTAAACAAATATGGAAAATCTGGGAAAATAAATGTTGGGCATATTTCACTCTATATTAAAAAAATCTTGTGTTGTAAGCCAAGAAAATCAATAGGTTTCCACTTGAAACAAATGAAATGAATTAATTTTTACTTTTGAAATCATTCAGCTTGGAGGAACTCATCTATTTTGTTTGAATTTAAAAGTGAAATCAGTTAAAATGTCCATTTAACTAGATTTTTCTTCATATTTTAGTTTTAATGAGCATCCCCCAATAAACTCCATGCTATTGAATGAATGCCAACTCATTTGGCCCTAGTGACCCTGGCGACCCTATAGGTTAGAACTGCCCCTGTGGGTCACTCTTTATAGGAAAACAAAGCACCGTCTTTCTCCCTCAGAGAATTTACTGTCTTTGAACTACTGACCTTGCAGTTAGCAGCCCAACACGTAACCACTCTACCACCAGGGCTCCTTTAACGAGCAAGCACGTTTCACATAAAAACTCGCAAGTTTAAAGCAATCTTATAGATGAATGCAAATTAATAAGATATTAAAGTCCTAATCCTAAGTAACCCCAAGTCTACCTACTGTCCATTCAATCGGAAAACTCACATCAATGGAATCCTAGCACACTGTACATGATCTTCCATACTTGGCTTCCTTTACTTCACACAATATGTTCAAGGTTCAACTCTGTATTATGTCTCATGTCTCAATACTTCATCACTGCCCTCTTTTTAAATGACCAAATAAGAGACTTTTTAGTTTGTAGAGTTAATTCATTTTAGACGGCTTTATTAAACAGCTTAAACTAAGATCCCAATAAATATACTTCATATTAATACACACTGGGTCTTTAAAATGCTACCGTTAAATACTTAGCAGTTGAAATTATTGTATTTCTTACTAATACTTGTTCTTAAAAATACAATATATAAGACGACGTTCTCATTCTAAAATCAATCCACGAATAAGGAAACGTTCAGTAGAAGTACGCATGATTATTTGTACAGTAGGGTCTTTTTTTATTTTAAGGAATGAATCAGGTGAAATGGATTAAAGATATTCCAAGAGAAAACATTTACAATTTAAATAATTCCAAGTTTGGTTTGTGTCTTTGGTAATTTTTAGCTGCCTTCGAATCTGTCCTTAATTCATGACAACATTAGGCACAAGATCAGACAGACTGTTGTGATCTCATTGCGCTTTCAATTATGATCTACCGTTTCACTTGGCTGAATTTCAAATGTAGATCACCAGATCTTTCTATTGATCCGATGTTAGGTAGTCTGAAGCGCTGATGGAACCTGCACAGCCTCACAGCCACATGCCAACTCCACTGACAGGCGGGTCGTCATTTTATCTGAGGAGCACGGGCACAGGAATTGAACTTAGTCTTTCCAGAAAGGTGAGCATTCTACCACTAAAGAGCAGTATCAATGGAGGCATACGTCTGTGGAACTTTTTCCATCGCTCAAAACATATTTCCATCTCCCCAAGCCTGTGTTATAGCACACTACCCTCTACAACAATCCTAAGCAGCCCTGGTGTAAGCCTTGAACTGGAAAGGATGGCAGTTCAAATCCACTGGCTCTTCCCGGGGATAAAAAGAAGACAGCCTTCTATAAGGAACTGCAGTCTCAGCAAGCCTCTACAGGGTCCTGTGCGTTGGTGTCAATGGCACTGATTCAGGATTGAGTTAGAATTGGAAATGGCAGTGGGGTTTGTTTTGTTTTCCACACACCAATGCCCTTCACCATGCTTTTTAATGATTTAATGTTCCAGATAAAAGATAAGACCATAAATATGCTATCACAAATATGTTTTGAAAACATCCTTAAATAAACCTCAAAAGTCAGGGTAGGCATTATGGTCATTAAAGAAACAAGAAACCCGTAGATCATACGCATTCACAAGAATGAAATGCAGCTTAAATAGCAATGGCAACATGTGAAGAGATAGGACAGCAGAAGCCCAGTTCTGGAGATAGAGAGTTCTAAACATAATGCAGAGATCTTGTACTTTATCATTTCTCAGTCTAAGTCTCAGTTTCCTTGTCTGTAAAGTGGAAATCATAATAATACTGTGGAAGGTAACTTGCACAAATGGTCACAATCAACCAAACCAAGCCAAGCTAAACGAGCCACTGATGTAAAGTAAATGCTGACTCACAGTGATGCTCTGGGATAGAGTAGAGTCACTACCTACAGTTTCCAAGCCTCTGATCTTCACGGAAGCAGCCCTGTGGAGCTTTTGGTGGATTTGAACTGCTGAACTAACCACAGTACTATCAGAGTTCCTTGCCTATTTTTCTTACCCCTTCTTCTTGAATGGTCTGGTAGCTTGTAACGTGTGACCTATTTTGGCTGAAAAGACAAGACAGCAGAAATGGCTGTATTTCAGTTCCCAAAGCAGGCTTCAAGTCATTGTGTTTCCAGTCCTTCTCTTAGAAATGGGCCTGAGTGCTCTGTGAACAAGCTTAAGTTGGAAAGTTAATGATGAGCCACCACACCCAGAAATCCAACCCATCGAAGGCCATTCTAGACCAGCCGGCCCCCAGCTAGCCCAGAAGCTGACCACAAATTCATGAGTAAGCCCAGGAGGTTTCATAAAAACCACCCAGCTGAAATTGCCTACCCACAGAGAACCGTGAGCTAAATATATGGTTGCTTTAAGCCACCGAGTTTTGGAGTAGAGAGCAATAGAACACTGATATACAAGACCTACATCACAGGGGTGTGGCTAGGATTGAAAAATACCATACAATGAATATAAAATATTTTGAAAATATGTTGAAGGGACAAATATTTAGGCTATATCTATGTGTGTATGTACATATATATTTCTCACATTAAAAAAATAATGAATATAAGAATCTAAAAACCAAAGAAAATATGTTTTAGATTTTACCTTCCCTGTAGGAAACCATCATCATTATTGCCATCAATATTCTATTATATTAAGGCATAAACGGTTATATTTTCTTACTCTAAGAACCAATTGTTCCCTGAGTGCCAAGTATATGCTCTTGTTTTTCTTCTCTCCTTTGGAAATATTTCAGCACAATATATCCAACTCAAATATCATATCCTTGAACAAATACTGGTTACTTCCAAACTTACCATGGTGATCACATAAGCATCGTCTTCACTCATACCATAACATCATTGATTTACAAAATATATTTGTGTGTATTAATGTCTCCATACTAAATTACAGGGAACTCAGGGGTAGCCTCTGCCATAACACGGTATGTAGTACTGAATAAATGTTTATGCAAAAGTAGTGACTTATTTCATGTGACTCTTCTAGCCAAACCAACCAAACTCACGGCCATCACTGACACTGACTCATCGTGACCTCTAAGGCAGGGTAGAACTGACACCGAGTTTCCACAGTGGTAACTGTGAAGGGGTGGAGAAAGCCCCCCGTTTCTCACAGGGAGCAGCTGGTGGTTTCAAACTGCACACCTTGCAGCTTACAGCCCCACTCCTCACCACTGCGCCACCAGGGCTGCAGGAGAAAGCCTCCTCTGTTTCCCAAGGAGAGGCTGGTGGTTCCGAATGGTTGACTTTGTGGTTAGCAGCCTAATACGTAACCACTACCTTACCAGGGTTCATTCTAAGGGGCTCCATTGAGAGAAGACACTGATGGGATTCTCTTGGGACTCTGGGTTAACAGGAATTATTGGATTGTCATCTGACTGGGTATAACATGATGCATCTGAGAGCTAAGAGGGGAAATTTCACTTCCAGCAAGAACGAGAAGCAAAGGCCACCCCCTAGACCCCCAGATCCCTGCTCAGTGGGAACCTCCTTGATCCAGAAGACAGTTGTGACATCAGAGGAGCTATTGCAGAAGCAAGAGCCAGCGCAGGACACCGAATAACAGCCAAGTAATATCGAGCGCTTTGGGGACAAGAAACTGGCCTATGGAGTGGGGTGCCTCTGGCCTCTCATTTGGGGGAGCTGGACTTGTTGGCCCACAGTGGTGGAGCTCAGTGCTTGCAGGTTGAGGCTTACTGGAATGGGGTGTCTCTGGGCACTTTATTCAGGGCTGGCCTCACTGGCCCACACAGTTTATGCTGAATGCCTTGTGGTTGAGGTCTACAGCAGAGTGGCATGTCCTTTGGGCATTTATTAGCAGCCCCGAAAGAACTCTGTAAAGTGCCCTGACTGAACATCTGTATCCTGAGCATTGTGACCTGTTACCTTCTATAATAAACTTTTTAATCAAGAATATTGTTTGTGAGTTCTGTGTAGTCATTGCAATGAATTATTGCACGCAGTAGTTGGAAAAGTAGAGAGTGCTGTTTGAGACGGTACAGCTTAGTTACTATTTATTGAGTGAATGGATAAAAATAAAATCCCCGTGATATTTTGTGCTAGTAACTTCATGACTATATTTGTCTCGGTGTTCCTTATTCTACGTATATAGGGTTTGCCACCTTAATTGGTTCCTTTCTATTTATTTCTTTAACAAAATAGCATTTTAAAAATAGATGTATATAAATTCCACATCTGTTCTTGGAATTGTGTATTTATAAAGAACATCATACGCCATCTAAAAACACTTGATCTGAAACCACTCATGCTTTAAATGCTTTTCTATGAGGTTTATGGTGTAATATTCCATATCCATAGTGGATTAAACTTATGGAACGATTCTAGGAATTGTTTTGTTCAGTGAAGGCGTTCTTTCAAGTCTAGGTAAATGCTGATTTACTTAGTTAGGTCTGGAGAAAGAGCCAAGTCTATTATTTGTAAAATATCAAGTCTGGGTAAATGCTGATTTACTTAGTTAGGTCTGGAGAAAGAGCCAAGTCTATTATTTGTGAAATATTTTGTTATATAGCAATTTGCAAGGACGAAATAATACTTTGATCATGGGTAGGAGGGGGGTGTACTTATAATTGCAACTCACATACAAGCCATGGCTTTCTGATTGCTGGTTTATACATGATTTTCTTGACATGACTTTTCTTCTTTGTACTTTACTTTGTTACACATACCCAACATGAGACCATAGAACATGGACAGTGCACGAAAACCAGGAATTAAAAATCACGATGGGGGGGGGGGTAATAAGGGTCACACTTTGGCCAAGCTTCATAAGTGACTTTTGAAGATGAGTTTTACGAGACCTTCCGTCCGTTGGAAAGCCCACACTGCACTGCCATCAAGTCCCTGCCTTCTCGTGGCAGCTCTAGAGGACAGGGCACAACTGTCCTGGGGGGTTTCTGAGCCTGTAACTCTCTCAGCCTGCTCCCATCTGTCCATGTTAGGGGAAAAACACATTGGTTATGTGCCATCATTATTATTCAACATGCATTTAAAATAAAACATAACTGCAAGAGAAATCAGCAGGCTGAGGACAAGGAACTCATCCCCTGTGAGCAGACTGGACTCTCCAATGGATCTTAGGAAGCCTTATACTGTCTTGTCTCCATTTCCGTGTAATCCCTTACCTAACTTATTCTTGTTCACCTTTTACAATCATCTGGGATATTATGTCCCCCAAGAATATCTTATACTGGCCTGAATAGGGCTTCCGTATAGCACCTTTTGTATATCTTTATCAATGTACCTATAGAACTACAATTGATTATTTGTCTCTGCTGGTAAAGCATAAATAGCCCTCGTCGCACTGTGTGATATATGTTGGGCTGCTAACGAACTATATAAGGTCTGCAGCTCAAGCCTGTCAGGAGAAAGAGGAGGCTCACTTCCCCCATAAAGTGTTGTTCCTATATAGGGTCCCTCTGAGTTGGAAATGACTGATGGCTGGTTTACACTGAATTAAGTACTGGTCTGTGAGCCATAAGATTGACAACCTGATAACCCATCAGCTGCTCTGTGGGAGAGAATTATATTGTCTGCTTCCACAAAAATGAACTGCCTCGAAAGCCCTATTGAGCGGTTCTATTCTGTCCTATGGGGTCTCGATGAATCACAATTGACAAGATGACAATGGGTTTGGTTTTGATTTGTTAGTTAGCCTTTTTATTGTTTTGATTAGTTGGTTAATATGTTTTCTCCATATCCTCCTCTCCAAGGACTCCAGCACAAATTCAATTGCTAAATGGTGGGGCGCTAGCGAGTGAAGAAAACTTAATAATGAGCAATGTTGTGCTGAATTTTGTGAAGGGCCCCCAGATCTGGTGGTAGCCCCAACAGGAGCATTTTGGGGTAGGTAATAAAATAGAACATACACACGCATACAACCAAACCACTCTATGCGTCTCTCCTCATTGTCTTGATGTCTACTTGCTAGAGTGTATAGGTGCCTAGATTTCAATCCACATGTGATCAAGGAGATTATAATATATGGTAAGCATTTTAGAGTCTATTTAGACTTAATTGGTCTATAAACTGCAGTCAAGATCTGCAGTCTATGTCTAAATGTACAAATTAATTATTTAACAGGCATCACTTTATTTTTAATGCAGGTCATTGATTGGTACGTTAGTCAATAACTTCAATCTGGTTAATGCAGGTAGCACAGTCTCATAGCCGATACGGAGTTCCTGTTTGCTGCCTCATGATAGCGTATGGGCGTCACTTGCCAGTACAAGAAGAAAAGAGAAAAATGTCTTTAAGAATAATTTCCCTGCATTCTTTTGTGACTATTTTCATGTCCCCAAGAGGTGCATACTCTGACACTCAGTGTTGTGCAAGAGAGAGACTCAAGAAGAGAATTCGAGCTTTTTAAAATGCAGTCCTCCTTACATGGTGAGCAGAAGGCTTCTTTTTTTAAATTTTTTTCTTAAGAAGGCTTCTTTTACTGAGCAGAGTAATCAAAACAGGAAGGGTGGCTACTGTATAGACTAGCAACAATACAGAAAGGACAACCATCTGAGACAAATGACGTCTTAAGTATCTATTCAGATTTGCCAAATATTCAACCCATGGGATAAAGAATTGAACGTATTGGTCCTTTATATCTTTAATTTTTGTTCCTTTTGAAGTTAATTCTCAAATGTGAACATTGGGTATTCATCTCTTCCCCCATCTTATTGTTTACTTACTACACAAATGGTCTTTTAATACAAGGCTTCTTGCATTAATTATGTGTACTTCCCACGAAAGCAAAATGCACATGGAAATAGCTCCACGTACATTTAAACCATTTTTTATGCTTTTCCCTTTCTTCCAACAAAATTTTCATCTACTATATGGCTGTGGTAGTCACATAATTTCATGTCAACTTGATAGAGTGAAGGGGTGGAGTTTAGCCTCTTAATGAGGTCACAGCCTGATGATGTCTCCTGGTGTGCATGATCTTCTCATGAGGATTCTGGGAACCTCATCTCTTTCTCCCTGGAGCTGGCCACACACACTCTCTCTGTTTCATTCTGCTTCTGTTTCATTCCTGTTGACCACCCACATGGAACCATGCTGATGGAAGCCAGAGCCCTGGAGAAGCCACATGAAGACCCACAACAGCACTGAGATGCTTCCACCACCACTGGATCCACAAGACTTTCCTTCTACCGGCCTGTGATCTTCCTGCATTCAGCATCATTGCATGTGCTGCACCAGTCTGAAGAGGAATTTACAGACTAGTATCAGACATGGGCAAATATTGGATTTGTGACCTTGATCTGGGTTGCGCTGGGGTGTTTTCTCAGTATACTATTGCTCTTTGATATAAAGTTATCTCTTCCATGCACAGGTGTCTCTGGATGTGTTTCTCTAGACAATATGGCCTCACACAATGACTTAAGCAATTATGAATGTAGTAAAAAAGAACGGGCAAATTTTATTTAATCTCAACAAAGATAATTTCACATACAGTTGACAAACTAAATCCCTCCTGATTCCCTTTCCTAAAGAAATTCTGACCCATGAGAGTATTAACTGATTCCCTATGACTGACCACTTGTTTTAGGAAGGACAAAAATCAGCTCTGTTTAGATTTCTGTTCAAGATCTTCATTGTTAGCCAAAAACCCATCTCTCAATTTTCTAAGAATATCATAACTAAAAATTTGGCACAAGTCTGTCAACTATTAACAAATAGTATATAAATGACACAACCATGCACTCCAACAAAATCCTTAAAGTGTCGAGATGTGCTGTATGCTTTTCAAAATTTATAAGTATTTTTCTAACAATTCCCTTCCCAAGGCATTGTTCAGAGCCCACAGGTGGCTTGGCACTCAGGCAGCAAGATTCTGGGTCCTTCATTTGCATCCTTCCCTTGAATGCACTCTTGACCTAGCCCTAGGCAGAAGGCACCTCAAGGAAGGGATTATGTTCATCTTTGGCACACTGTCATCTATTGTGCTTGACCCTAGATGTCGCTTACATTACATAAATATTAAAAAATAACAAGACAATGACTACCCTTTCCTCTCAAGGGAAGGGGATGTTTTCCAGTATTTACTTTCACCTTCCTCTCTTTTCAGTTGCACATTTAAATTGTGACCCTTAATTAAAAAAAAAAAAAACTAACTAAAAATAGCCAAATGTATTGTCCAAAGTAAACCTAAGTTTTGGTCCATGGTTATATGGCCTTAAATAAAAATTCTGATTTTCATTGACCTCTGCATTTGGATATTCAGGAAAACAAAAATTATATCGGGGGTGGGGTAGAGAAGAGAAGACATTAATAGACATAGTCCATGAGCACGTTCTTCATTCTGCTAAGCCCGGCACCCAGGCGCTGGCGAGTGGAGCAGAAGTAAAATTATGAGGTGTAGTGTTCATTTTGTTAACTACCACGAAAGGAAAGCCGGTCCAAATTCAGAGAGGAAAATGTGATCATTGTGAAATGCCACGTCTCCCTGCCCCTGGGAGATTTATTTATTTGAAATTATATTGTGAGGAAAAAGTCTAAATAAATTAAGTCGCCAGTTATTATGTCACATGTAACTGCATCGTTGAATAGAACCACGATTTTGCAGTTATGTAAACGAAGCTGTCAAACACTTGTTGTTTTAAAGCTGAAGCCAGGCAGCTCCACTGACAGCCCTGTGGTCCCAGCTCCCAGCCTGATTCATGACTGGCCTGGAGACACAGGAAGTTCGTGTCTGCTATAATCTAAACACCATGAAAATGGAACATAAGAAGCGGTGTAGAAAGGTAAAAATAGGCTAAACCCTATAACTCAGATAAGAACCACATAGCCCACTTGGGGGAAGCAGAATGGGGTGTGTGTGAGAGAATACAATCTGTGAATGAGAAAACTGCTTCTATGTAAATTGGGGGAACTGGGAGCGACTATGCAATCTGCCGGTCCTCGTGCAAAATAAAACTGTGGGTGTCCTAGGTTTAAATATGATTGCAAATCTATGGCCACGACCTCAAAATAATGCGCCAAGGACACCTCCTTCCAAATATGGGGCCTTATGTGATGGTACAAGTCTTAGACCCAAAAAGTCTGCCCTGGGGTTACTGTCTATAATGCGCTACACAAGTTACCTTATCCAGGATGACCTTCTAAGCAGCAATGAACATCATTGTCTCAGAGGATAGAAACAATGTCCCACATCTTTGATTTTCTAGAGAGGCATGATATATTTGAGATGTAAATGTACTGTATTTATTCATACATTACACAGTGTAAATAGTATTCTGTTATTTAAAACGTAGATAAGTAATAATATGCTATACTTTTTTCTTTCTACAAGTTTTCCTTTTCAAAATATTTGATGAGATAGCAAACTCTTTTTTTCCTGCTGAAAACACAATAATATAAACTATGTATCATTCAACAATAATGAAATCTCTACTAGGTGGGAGGCCTGCTACTATAGAGGGGCTCCAGACAGAGCTAGTATGATTGAAAGGAAGGAAGGAAGAGAAAATCTAAAATATGTCTCTGTAAATTTATTAGATTTTTGTGAGGCACTTTTTGTTTTGCTTATTTGTTCTCTGTTTGGGCTTTGGTTTGTTTGGGGAGTGGGGGACTGGTCAACCTTACCCTAAGTAAACCTATACTGTGAGTTATTCCCTGGAACAATAACAATAACCAAAGGACAGTTAGCAAGCCAAAGCTCTCACTTGTGAGGAAACTGCACTTTCTACCTTATGACTGTTGTTGATAAACACAGAGGAGATCCAAACTAGGCCGCAATAAAAAGCCAGAATTTACAAGAGTGAAGAACAAGAGATCACAGTGGCAGCAGTTGGAGCAGCCAGTCTGAGGTCCCCTAGTGCTGTTCTTTTGAGCAGCGAGGTGAGTATTTGCCAAGAGAGCCAGAGTTGCCTGCTGCCCGTGGGCCCTTAGTTCCACTCAGCTCAGCCCAGAGCCCAGGGAGCCCTGCAGGGAGCTCCGTTGGAACCGTAACATTATCTGCCATAATTTGCCAGCACCAGAGGCCCTGTCAACAGGCAGTGGCAGGGCATTCTGTTTAAACAGAAGTAATTAAATCTCTCTGCTCTCGTAAAAAAAGCATAAAATAAAAATACAACTGCCTGCTGCTGGTCAGTCAAATCACAATGAGAGGAGGTAAATTTTAATTTCACGGTGCAAGTGTTAAATTATTGCCCTCTAAAGCTGTCTGCCAATTCCGCATGAAATCTCACCCCATTTTTATAAACCGCCTTTTGTTTAGAATGGAAAGACGTAGCAATCGCACATGCGTTGTGATTTGGAAAGAGGTTTCATGCACAGAGAGCCAGAGCAACAGAACCGCATTCCGCTTTCGTCATTGGGCCCAGAATAGACGGGCATGTCTGAAAGGCTTTGGGGGCCTGAACTTCTGATAAATTTTCCAAAACCCTTGGGATGACTTTGATAGAGCCTGTTTGTTTTCAACATTTTGACTTGATTTGAAAGCTGTGAATTTTCTAACTGTGAATCCCTATTATGATATGAAGATTGTTAATGGTCCATCTTTTCATTAACAGTGTGAACTGTCAAGAATATCTCCATTGAGAAGTGGAAGTTCTACGTGACAGTTCTTAAAAAAAGAAAAAGTGGTTTTTAATGTGACTGAAATGAAACCTTACTGTGAACCAAGCCTGGGAAATATGTACCATGGCTAAATTTTTTCTCCATAACCCACCAATAAAAAGCTGAACATTTAAATATAATGTCACTTTTGAAAAAAATAATAGAAGTCTCTTAAGTTTTTTTCAATCAGTACTGAAAGAGTATCTAAAAAGTCTCAACTATCCTTCATAATTTTTGGCAAATCTCCAACTGCCTAATATAATAAAAATGTCAAATAAAATGTTACTTGAACAAAGAAGAGAAAATCGCTTTATTTTGTTTTGATCAATATTTTATTTCTTACAAAGCACTGTGACTGCCTTTTAAAATCAATGATTCAATACATCCCTTGTAGTTCAATTGATTTGCTGCTCGAAGACATTCTGCATAGCTATTAATGTAAAGTAGAATTAAAATAGAGTGCTGTGCAGTCTGGCCTGAATAATCTGTATATAGTGTATCCCACACCCCAGGGTAGCTGGAAAAAGATGCAGGGAGTGAGTCAGCCTGGCATCTTCTATATGCTATCAACTTGTTGGGCCACCAGTTCTTTAATCTGAATAAAAATAGCATTTTCAAACTGACTAATACTGGAGAGGTCTGGCTACATCCAAATCAATAATTCCGTAGAGACAGAAGAATGCCTATTAACCTAATAAAGCATGGTGCACAAGACAACGCTGAATTAATACCAGTAATAAAAATCCAGATATTCAGAATTTAATATTAAAATTTTACAATTGCAATAAGAAGAAAGCATACTAAATACAAGGCATATATGAGAGTCGAGGAGGTAGGTAAAATCCGGTGAATCAGTTCAGAGTACCATTTCCTCAACTATATGACTTTTCTCTGCAATTAAGTAGACTGTGAACAACGTTGTCATTCTTCGTTGCTGTATAGTGAGCTTGGTCTCCTGGCAGTCGAAATGAAAGTGGAACAAAAAGTTGTCCAGTCTGACAACAGAAAACTGGGTGAAGAGAGACGTCGGAGAGTGTAAGACATGACAAAATAATAATACATTATACATTACTAAGGGTTCATGAGGGAGTGGGTAGGGAGAGAGGGGTTAAATGAGAAGCTGATACCAAGGGCTCAAGTAGAAAGCAAGTGCTTTGAGAATGGCAACAAACGGACAAATGTGTTTGACACAATGGATGGATGGATGGATGGATGGATGGATGGATGGATGGATGGATGGATGGATTGTGATAGAGTTGCATGAGTCCCCAATAAAGATTTTTCTTTTTAAGTTTTCCAGTCTTATGCCATCTTCATCATCGCGGCTATGTTTGAACCGATTGTTCATAAATTCAGATTTTGAAACCATTTTATAGAAAGAAGCTTTCATTTTTATTTATTTCAACCACTGCATTGTTTCTGGCAAGATTTTCTTTAAAGACTTTATTGCATTTCATTTTAGGAAGTTTAGAGACAAAATACTGGAATGGTCATCATCTAAAATTTAGCATCCATACTACCGTCCCTCAGAGCCGATTTCTGTGCTTCAGTTTACAAGAAGATAGGTCCCACTGTTTATAAATGCAAATTCACACACTCAGGTAGACCTACACAGATGGTGCACTGACTGAAAATATTGGTGGCTTCCAGTTGTGCATCCTTGCTACTAAAAGCAATCACCAAGCTTGGACTTCCGCAAGTAATGACAACCACCAGATGAATTATCTCGAGAACAGAGATGCCAAGATAACATCAATCATACAACAAATCCTTGTGCGAAAATGTTATCATGTAGGGAAATTTAAGCATGTATTCATGGAAGGAGGTAGTTCTTCATGCTAGTCCGGTTCTATTTTATGGTTTAAAAACATCACGTGCATTCACACACACAAGGAGGTGGTGAAGCACAGGCCCTTGTCAGGGCATAAAACTATTCTATGATCTTGTAATGCTGAGCACACGACACAACACATTTCTCAAAGCCCAGAGGCCTGTACAAAAGACTGGGCCGCAATGTAACTTATTCGTTGTTGTTGTTGTTGTTGTTGTCAGCTACCGCTGAGTAGGTTGTAACTCACAGTGAGCCTATCTACAGCAGCCTGAAGCACCGCCTGACCTGTGGCATCCTCACCATTGGTACGTTCCATTTACTGTGTCCGCCCATCTTCGAAGGTCTCCCCTGTTTTGTTGCCCTTCGTCTTAAGCCAGCACAATGTCCTTTCCCGGGGACGTCTCTTTCCTGACCATATGTGTACAGCCCAGGAGGGGAGGGCTCACTGCCCTTGCATCTGTGGCACATTCTGGCTGGACTGCTTCCAAGAGAGAGCTTGTTCTTTTGGCGGTCCATGATACTGTCAGAGTTACTCACTGAATTCAAATACATGGATGCTCCTCTGGCCCTACTTATTCAATGTCTGACTTTCACATGCATGTGAGACTATTGGAAATACCATGGCTTGTGTCAGGGGCACCCTAGTCCTCAGAGTAACATGTTTGATTTTCAACACTTTTAAGAGGATTTACGCAGTCGATTTACCCAATGCAATGTGTAATTTCTGAGACTGTAACTCTTTACAGGAGTAGACAACCCATCTTTCTCCCCTGGAGTGGCTGGTAGGTTTAAACTGCTGACCTCGTGGTTTGCAGCTCAGGGTGTAGCACGCTATGCCACCAGGGTAAGTAATTGAAATGATATTGACCCTGGTTCATAATAATGGAATACTCTCTCAGTTGTTACAAATGGACCACAGGAATGCAAGACATTGACGAGAGAAGGCATTTTCAGCAGGGAAATGGCACAGGAGAGTTCTCTGTATCATTTTTCTTTTTTGTAAACTTAAACCTGTACTCAAAAAATAAAATCTGTTTTAAAAAACAAATAAATTAGCGTAATAATGAATTGGTGACTTATTGACTGCGTGAGTGATGGAATTGGTGCTCAAATGCTAGATTTTAAAGTCAGGTATATTATTATTATGGGAATTCAGTCATACTATTGATTTGAGGATTTTATACATGCTGTAGGAAAGACTTCCCAGGAAGACTACTTGAGACAGGGATTGGCATGCAGCAAATTTAAGATTAATGGGGATCTCTGGGTTGCTATGGGTTAGGCAGTGCGTTGCTAACCACAAGTTCAGTGACTCAAAGCCACCAGCTGTTCAACCAGAGAGAGAGACGGCCATGGGATCCTTGAAAGGGTTACAGGCGCACAACACCTAAATGAAGGGTTGCTACAGTGGGAATCCATTCAAGGGCAGTGAGGTTTTATGAATCAACATCTGTAGAGGAATGACAGGGTAGAATTAAATTGGCCAGTCCACACGAATAAGACCTCAATAGATCCTGTTAGAAGCTGGTCCTCAGATTTGTCCTAGATTGGGGAAAATATAAAATAACTAAATGCTGAGTCTTTAGATCCCTGAAGACGAGTATTAGAGGCAGACATCCCCAGGAAGGGATCATGACCTTGGGAGAGGTGACTTCACTGGAGAGGTCTAAAAGAGAAAGAATGATTCCTTCAGTTCTGAAGAGTGTCTAGGGAACTCATTTTCTACAACATAGTATTTGGATATTATTGATGCAAGGATTTGTAGAAATTGGAATCGGGACAATAATTATCTTTATGTATATCTATGTATATATATGTCTCCATATATGTTGTTATTAGGTACTGTCAAATCCATGTAAACTTATAGCAGCCCAGTACTCAGAAGAATGAGACACTGTCCAG
The DNA here is from genome assembly GCF_000313985.2 of Echinops telfairi. Taxonomy (NCBI): domain Eukaryota; kingdom Metazoa; phylum Chordata; class Mammalia; order Afrosoricida; family Tenrecidae; genus Echinops; species Echinops telfairi. The sequence continues at coordinate 50,638,628 of NW_022103928.1, forward strand.
TCCTGCACCAACATCATGATTGATGCTCCAGCCTCGAGTTGCAGCCACGGGGTTACTCCAGCTCCTTGAGCATCTTTCTCTCTCTCCCTGCTCTTCCACTTTACCAAACACAATGCCCTTCTCCTGGGTTTGGTCTCTGCTAATAACATGTCCAAAGTTACTAAGAGAAACTCTTGCCATCTTCAGCTTTCTGGCCTGTCCTTTTTCCAAGACAGGTTTATTTGTTCTTCTGGCAGTTCATGGTACATTCAATATTATTTTTCAGTACCATGATGCAAATTCATCGATTCGTCTCCACTCTTCCTTCTTCATTCTCCAACTTTCACATGCATGTGAGACCATGGAAAATACCATGGCTTCTGTCGGTCAAACCTTATCCCCAAAAGTGGTATCTGTGGTACATAGGTTCACTGTGGATCATAACCACCTTGATGGCACTTAATAATAATAACATCTGCTTTGAGAGTACAAAAGTGCAAATTAAGCTAAGCTTGGGTGTTGAGAGTTTCCAGTTTTGTTCTCTTTTACTAGCTCAGTTATTTGTTAAACATTTTAATAAACATATTTGCAGATCATGTAGGTATTAGAAATAAAATGTATCCCTAAGCAAGTAAAGAGAAAGAAATTGGACTGGAAAAATAAAGCTACCTTGAAATGAAGTGATCAGTAAAACGCCACTCATGAGGTAAAAACACACAAAAGAGAGATGTCAAAATCAACTCGGAAGCTGAATTGTATCTTTTTCAAGTAATTAATATCTTAATTAAGTCTTGAAAAATAATTAGAGTTATCCATGCAATGAATGAGGTAAGAATAAAGGGAAAAGAATATGCAGATAGAGACTGTATTAAGCATCCACTCTCTATCATAGTCACATCCCAATGCTGTAAACTATGGGATCATTGCTTATCAATATCACCCAATTAGCATGTCTATGATGATACTTCTTTCATAACTAAGACTACTGAGATGCAGATTTAGGCATGACCCCACAGACACACCCTTATAACTTGTAGTGCTGGAATCTGAACGTGGAGAGGCATTGCACTCACAGGCTTCTTAGCTTTTTAACTGTGGCATGATGATGAATATGAGAGAATATCAGGAATCAAAATGGAGAGGTCATCTGGAGTCAGATCATAAGAAGTCATTATTGCAAATAAGGAGTTTAAGCTTTGTCCTGAGAAAAGATGAGTGATAAGATGGGATTTGCAGTGTAGAAAGTTTACTCAGACCGTATTTAGCAGTATAAGGTAGTCAAGAGGCAATTTCAGAGCAACAAGTTATAGAACTGCTGAAGCAATTGTATAAGTAAGGGGAGAAGGCAGATTGCAAAAACAATTAAATTATGAAATCTGCATTACTTAGATACCACCTAGGGCAAGTTAAAGGGCAGTCTGTATAACTCTTTGGTTTCTGACTCAAGGAATTGGAGGAATATGAGATATTGATGCACCTATAGATTTTGCAAGGAAAATGGCTCTTAAAAATATAAATGCCATCTGGAAAACTACAGTACTCCACCTAGAATACTTATGAGCCTTACTTCTTAAGCTAGGAGCCTTGGTAGTACAGTGGGTTACTCTTTGGGCTGTTAACTTCAAGGTCAGCAGTTCAAAACCACCAGCAGGAGAAAGATGAGGCTTTCTACTCTCATAAAGTCCACAATTTCAAAAATCCACAAGATCAGTTATAATCTGGCCTATAGTGTCACTATGAGTCAAAATATACTTGATGGTAGTGAGGGTTTTTCTTAACTCATTTCTTAAACTCTTCTCATTTCATTTAAACGTTGAATCAAGCATTCCCATTTCCATTGTCCATTCTTCAGTTGGCTGCAGACTTGACTTTTAATTTTCTTCCTACCTTTCCTCACCATATTGTTTGTATATCGTGGAATAATGACATTGGAAGGCAGTGTTCTGGAAACACCTCTCTCCTTGGATATCACAGTGAAACAAATGATCCTATGAGACACACAGCAGTAGTAACATTTATTTTCTCCAACAGTTTCTGTGAGTCAAGAATTTGGGAGCAACTTCGCTAAGTGGTCTGGTTTGGGGGTCTCTCTTGAGACTGCAGTCAACATTTTGGCCAGGGCTAGTGATTTGAAGGTTTAACTAGGAACTGGAGAATCCACTCCCAAGATAAATCACTCACAGGACTGTTGGCAAAAGGCCCCATTTCCTCTCTGTGTGAACCAACATGTGTCCTCATCACATGGCTACTTGCTTCCCCTGGAGCAAATGATTTAAGAGAAAGACAATGGGGAAAGCTGAAAAAAAAATTTTTTTAAATTACCGATCTTGGAAATCAAACACTGTCACTTCCACCACCTCCCCTTCCTTAGGAGTAAGCAGGCCAGTCCAAACGCAAGCAAAAACAAAACAAAAAGCCCCACACTTCCGTTGAGTCAATTCTTACTCATAGCAATGGTATGAAACGGTGCCAAGACTGTCCATCTTTATGGGAGCCGAGAGCCTTATCTCTCACCTGCAAGTTCATAGTCAAGAGAGGGAGAATTAGGTTTTCCTTCATAAAAGGTCGCCTAGGGGGCATTGGTTCTAACTTGGCCTTCTAACCACAAGGTCAGCAGTTCCTCTGACCACCAGCTAGTCCAGGAGAGAAAATGAGACTTTTGATTCCTGGAAGAGTGACAGTCTCAGAACCCCACCATGGGGTTGTTGGGTCACGTGACTTGGGATCCACCCGATGACAGTGAGTTTAGCTTATTTTTGATCTTAAAGGAAGGTGTCTTCAAAAATTTGGGATAAACCAACACACCTTGTAAATAATTACTTCCACTCGGTGTACTCGAGGACAGTAGATTTGATTTTGTTTTCATATCTGCATGTATTAGAATTTTATATGCATATTACAATTACAATTCATTTAACGAATTAGAAAACAAAATTATCAATAATGTAGTAAGTATAAAAGTTTAAAGTTGTGTTATTGAAAATTACTTAAAATGCAATTTCAATTTTTAGAGAACATTTAAGACACTTAATTCCCTCACTATTAAAGTGCTCTTTCCTAATGACAGCAGTTTTAAGCACTTTGTGGTAATGATTCTGTAACTTGACATGATTATTTTCTATACTTCATTATTTTCTCCCAAATGATCACTGATTTGATAATTTCCTGATATTTTAAAGCCTAAAGACAGCCAATCTTTGAATATGTTTCAATGTCTTATTCAAACAAAAATAAATTACATAAACTTAAAAACAATTTATTTTTTTCAGCAAAATAAGTGACTTTGTCTTACCTAAATTGAGATCTAAGCCATTAGCGTGATAAGATGGACGGTTATTGATGAGAAATGACAAATTGAAAAATAGCACTGCATCCTATTCAAAAAGAACATTTCAAGATGTATCCTCAAGTACAACACTGCCATTGCTAGAATAAGGAAGACCAATAAATATGATTATTATTAATATTTATGCATCAGCCACTAATGTCAAATCTGAAGATTTTCAAGATACTTTTACTTACACTTGCAGTCTAAAATGAGCAAGTATACTATCAAGCTGCATGGATAAACGCTGGTGTTTGAAATGTGGGTAGATTAATCACAAGATACATTTTTCAAAACCAATGACTTATTCATCGCAAATACCTTTTATTCTGCACATAAATGGTGACTATAAGCATGAACCTCACCAGACAGAATAGATGAGGGTCAAATCTATTACATCTGTGCAAAGAGATGATGGAAAAAAATCCAGAATCCTTAGTCAGAAATAAGGCAGGGACAAGTTCTGAACGCCTTATCCACTGTTCACATGTAAGTTCCAGGCGCAGCTGAAAATATTAAAACAAGTCCACAGAACCAAAAGATGGCCTTGAGTCTATGCAATATAAATGTAGAGACTGTCAAGAATAGATTTGATGTATTGAAAGTGAATGGACTTCATACATGATGGCAAATAGTCTCTTTTAAAAACCAAAAGGAATGGTATAAAGACCCTGAAACTTGCCCTTGAATGTAGACCGGCTGAAGCAAATGGATGTTATGAGGACATCAAATGGCTGAACTGACAGTTTCAAAGGGAAAATCCAGGAGACAATGTATTGCAAAGAAACATGCAAAACCCTGGAGTTAGAAAACCAAATGGGAGAATATGTTCATTTGTTCTCAAGCTGAGAGACCTGAAACAAAAATTCAAATCTTGACTTGAAATGTTAAAGGATTCCATGGCAAGATATGTATGCAGGAAGCATCCAGAAAACAGGAGGGGAATACAGAGTTATTGTGCAAAAAAAATAAAAAAAGATGAACATCCAACTATTTCAGGGGATATCATGTTATTAAGAACAGAAGGAAGATATCAAAGCTGCATAAGAATGTGATGGAAAATAAGGATCCAGGAATTGACAGACTATCAATAAAGATATTTCAACAAGCAGATGCTATGTTTGAAGCTGGGCTGCAAAGAACAGGAATTCCAGGACACCTCGCTGTGCTCATGTGGAACCTGTACAGAAGGCAGCAGGCAAGCGTTTGAACAGGACACAGGGAGCCTGCCTGGTCTAACATCAGGAAAGGGGCAGAGTTGTCGACATAGTTAATCTGTATGCTTAGCAAATAACGTGGATGTGGGCTGTATAAGAAAGAACAGGATGGGAAATAGTCTCATGAGAAAAGCTTGCAATATGCTGATGACAGACTCTGCTTACTGAAGGCAAAGAAGATTGGAAGCACGAATTAAATGTAAAAAGCCACAGCCTTCAACATAGGTGACACCTAAAGATAAGGACACAAAACTCTTGATCACTGGACCAAAAGCATCATAATAACTGAGGAGAAAATTGAAATTGTCGAAGATTTCCTTTTACTTACGTTCATAATGAATAATACAGAAACCAAATAACATATTTTATGGGGAAAATTGACTGCGAAGATTTCCTTTTACTTTATTATTCATAATGAATAATAAAGAAATCAAATAACATATTTCATGGGGAAAACTGACTGCAAAAGACCTCTTTAAGATGCTAAAAAGCAACGATGTCAATTTGAGAACTAAGGTAATTTAAATGCATATGAAAGTTGAACAATGAACAAGGAAGGCAAAAGAGGAGTTGCCGCCTTTGAATTATGGTGTTGGTGGAGAATAATAAGTATATCACAGACGGTCCAAAGACCAGAGAGATCTGTCTTGGACGAAGTGCAGCCAGAAGGATCCCAAGGTGTGGGGATGGAGAGACTTCACCTCTCAGACTTTGGCCATGTTTTCAGGAGAGACCAAGACAGGAGAAGGGCGTCCTGCTGGGTCAGGGGGACGGGTAGAGGGAAAAGGAATACCTTCAAAGAGACAGACAGACAGACTTGCTGCAACAATAGCCTCAAACACAGGAACAGGGGTGAGGATTGTGCAAGACCAGCGAGTCCTTTCTTCTTCTTTTTAATCTTCCTCGGTCATACTTAAGGTCGCTATGCGTCAGAAATTATTTGACTGCACTTAACAACGTCAGTTTCCTATAGCTGCAGCAAATTCATTCACCGGAGAAGACCGACCAGATTTAGTTTGCACTCATACGCATTTAGTGGCTCAAAAGAACACACGTTTGTTATCATCTTACAATTCTGTGAGTCCGAAATCCCAGGTGAGGTTTACAGGGCTAAAATCAGGAGGGCTGGCTTCCTTCTAGACTCAAGAGGTTGTAGGTGAGCATCTGTTTCGTTGCCTTTTTAGCTAAAGGTCACCGAAATTCCCGGAGCCATGGCTACCTCTTCCTCCTTTAAAATCATCCAATCTCTCTCTGGTGCTAACTTCTCTCACTCCTCACCCAGGTCCATTTATGGTTGACGTTCTGTCTAGAGGTGATTACACTGAGCGCACCTAGATTACCTTGCTTATGTCCCAATCTCAAAATCAGGTACTTAGCCAATATGTACTTAGCCAGTAATTCATGTTCACAGATTTAAAAGATTAGGAAGTAGTTATCCTTTAGAGGTTGTTATTTTGCCTGCTACATGCATATATATTTAGCTAATGTGTATTAGCTAAAATACCAAAATATTATTAATACCTTCCTTAGGGTAGTAAATCTAAAACCTCAAAAAATAAAATAAAAACAAACAAACTCACTAACATAGAGTCAATGGTAACGTATAGGATAGAGTAGAGCTACATCTGTTCTTGTGAGGCACCTCGGGGAAATGTAGGGCCAATAGACATGTCACCACTCATCGCACCCAGGAACCAGGGATTCAGACTAAGCAGGCTCGAAGCTGGCTTGTTAACTGTGTGATGTTAGGAAATTTGGCTCAGCCACACGCTTTAATTTCATGGAGGTTCTAGGTGATCTTGAATTTGAAGCCCTCCATTATCTAGTTTGACTAGAAGACCTCGTTTTACTTTCCTAACCAATTCCTAGGCTCTCTCAACAAGGACTCAATTTCAAAATAAAAGGTTGCATATCCCAGCAACCTTCAATAAAGGTAACTCGGTTCTTTGTTTTGTTTTTGATTTCCATCATCTTTCTTCCTTATAGGAAATTCTGTATTTGTCTTTTATCTTCCCATAATAGAAGATAAAATCTGTGCAGCATATAGTGAAGTCGTCCCTTCGATTGAATGTAGACAATTAGACAAACTAAGACATTGGGGAAATATTAAATATTTCAGAACACTGATCCATGCAATCAGATGGGTTATACATAAAGATGCTAACTCTCAAACTCCTGAGAAAACTGGCTTTGAGACGCCATGCATATGCCTGACACTGATTTTCACATTTCAATTTTCCAGTTGCACAAAGCCATGTTGTGTCCTGCCAGGAGCTTCAGTGATGGTTCCTTTTACATTAAGAGCATTGGTTATACACTGATCTGCTTGGTGCAGAAACAGAAACTCAATATTTCCCCTTTCCTTGAGCAGCTTTGCTTTCTTTACATGATCCAGTGTCCTTTGAATGATCACAAATTACTAAGCCAGAATTTTAAAACAAAACAACAACACATAGCCCCGTGTCATGGCACTTAAAATTCTAGGCCCAGGAACAAATTATTTTTCTTTCCTTACACAAAAGATAGCTAAAATACCAGCAGCTATTAATTGATTATGGGATAGGCAGAGAACTATCCACATAGGTCTAATTTGCTTCTATTAAGTATTCTCTCTAATAACGGAAGACTAAAAGGGCATTTAAGTTTCATTTAAAATGTAATTGATTAGGTTTCCATCTCTGTATGACCTTTTTTTTCCCCCGTACCAGATATGCATCTTACTTTTCTAGAGCACTCAAAATAGCTTAATAATTCTCTGCAAACTGCATTGCCAAAGCTGAGCCAGAATTTTGATGTTTCCATTAATAAAAGATATATGCCTGCAGGAGGTACAGATTTGTGATCTCAAGACCCAGAGTTGAGGGGCAAAGGGAAAATGGTTCACATCTGCACAATGATTAAATGGATGTTCAGAGAGAGGAGCTCCAAAGTGTCTACACAGATCTAACAAGACCTATTTGGACCCGGGGCTTGCCCCTGCAGGGTGTTTTTGATAGCTTTATCTGTGTCAGACACCAGGCCGTTCTCCATTCCCTCTCCTCCATACGCCATGGTAGCTGTGGAGCTGAAAATAGTGAGACGAAGGGCCACAGGCAGAGAAGCCCTGAAGGTCGGGGACCATTTCCCCAGGCCCACACGTGACCTGACCACAACGCGATGGGCGAACACAGAAAGGCTACCGCGAATCAAAACAAGACAGCCACGCCTAAAATGAGAACCCATCAACGGCAAGGAACAGAAACTTCTCAAAAGAAAGAGTAGATGTAAAAATATTTAAGAATGCTACATTAGTACTCTGTATATGACTGCTGGATGGGGAAGGGCAAGAGCACACCAAAACCATGTGGGCTTCAATATTTATTACTAAAAGTCCGGCAATACTGCATCACCGTGACAATGCGTCATTGAAACAAGCACGTCAATGAGTACGATCATGGGTGCAGCCATCAGTGTATGCACAGTGTGTCCTTCTAGGTATAAGGTACCAGACTAGGCAGGGCAGAGAAGAGTCAGCTGAACACAGTTGATTTCCTATTTTTTATAATTAAAAGAGTTTTCTAATTTTTCCATATAAATCTATGTGCAAATCATATTTTTGGAAACAAATATAATAAAGATAAAATTACAATATATCAATAGCTACCCTCGACATTGTTACATGTTTATAGAGAGAAAGAAATAGTGAGAGACAGAAATGTGTAGTTTAATATAAGTGGGATCATGATGAACATTCAGTTTAAATTCTGCTGTTCAATCCATATGGATTGATATATTTTCAGTCTATCAAGGGGCATGAATATGTAATAAGTCTTGTTGATGAATATAACCTAATTATTAAATTCCTACTATTAAACATGTAGATTGTTTATTCTTACTTAATTTATTAGATTAGAAAGACATATGCCCATAGAAAGTGTTTTTGTCCTTTGATCAGATAAAACACAGTATCATGTTTTGGTAACTTAGAGTTTTACTTTTCTGGGTTTTTTTTAGAGCTATTGGTGCTGAGGTTTATAATATGTATTATGCATTTTTTTATTTTAAAAATTTGACTAAACAGTGACACATTGTATTCCTTTATCTCACTGATAGGGTGAAGATACAGACCTATATTTGTCTGATATTATATAAGCCTCACATTATAGAAGTTTTTATTTTGAATTATTTTATTATGCATGATCTTCTGAGTTTTTAAAAATTCTATTAATTTTCTTTCTTAACTCACTTCCATCAAGAAGATTCTGGCTCCTAGCCACCCTCGAGAGCAGAGGAGACCGCCACTTTGGGTTATGGAGATGTCCCATCTTTCCTGGAGTGGACAGTCTCATCTGAGACAGCAGCGGTTTAGATCTGCTGACTTGGGGTTAGCAGCTAACGCCACCTCAGGGTGGTAAAGTGGAAGGGTGGGGAAACAAGAAGGCCCTCACCAAGGTGAGCTGCTCTGATGGCTGAGTCAGACAGTGTTGGTTCTGTTGCTCCTGGGTCACCACGATTGGAACAGACACGATGGTGCCTGATAACAATAACCATAATTAATGAAATATTTAATGCAGATGATAAATAACTAATGTATGTGTCTATTATAAAACACCACCTGAAAGGTACACTCTGGAACTCTCCACCCAGCTTAGGAACAAGAACATTTCCAATATCTTATATCTACTTTCAAACATCTCCCCTACATCAGTTCCATAAAACCACTATCCAGAAATTCATTGTGTTTTATTCTTCAAGCAAGCTACCAGGTTGAACAGAAGTGTACAATGTTTAGAAATACATTCTATTCATATAGATGAGAACCAGCCTAACCCCGTGCCATTGAGTCAACTCTGATTTAACCTGACTCTAGACAGGTTTTAGGTTTCCAAGGTTGTAACCTTGACACGAGTAGATGCCCTCATCCTTCTCCCAGGGACCAGCTGAGGAACTTGAACCTCTGATTGTGTAACTAGCAAATCAACACTTATCTGACAGTATCATCAGGGCAGGACATCCTGTCCACATGGAGAGATAGTCTATATTTTCTTTGCTGTCTGTTTGTAATTTTCACAACTATCAAACCTCAGGAATTCAATAAGCATTCAATAGTATTTTAGAATCACAGGATTGATCCACACACTGAACGAAGGCCTGACAGAATTTAATTTCAAGAGTAAGGGTCTGAGGAGAGTACTTTGAATGATCGATCTATAGTTAATATTTTACTTGGAAGTGTTTTCTTTTGAAGTTTCACAGCCTCACTTTTGTTGATGTGTAGTTCATACATGCACAGACATGCACACTAATGCAAACAGAAATAAATTAGCTCAAAAGTCAAACTGACATTTGTTTTCTAATTTTCTCTAAGTTTTTTTTGTGTTGTTATATTTTCAGACTCTGGATTTTAATTATAAATTCTACCATAATTTCCTCTTTAATTAATTAATGTCTGCCCTATGAAGTAGGCTGAAAGGACGCCAAACAAACATTTGTAAACATGTCTCTGATATCAATGGATGATTTCAGACAAGTTCTCTCAGTAGTACACTTCTTAGTCTCATTGGCATGCCTTAACCAGTGGTTCTCAACCTTCCTAATGCTGCAACCCTTTAATACAGTTCATGTTGTGGTGACCCCTAGCCATAAAATCATTTTCATTGCTACTTCATAACTGTAATTTTGCTACTGTTATGAATCATAATGTAAATATTGATATGCAGGATGCATTTTCATTGTTACTAATTGAACATAATTAAAGTATAGTGATTCATCACAAAATAATATGTAATTATATATTGTGAAATATGTATTTCTAATGACAAATCATGAGAGTTTATCTTGAAGCATGGTGTTGAATGGGTAACAGTCGTCACGCCGGGTACTCATATGTGGGCATATCTGTATGTGGATGGACCTGCATGGAGACGGACAGAGGAGTGGTGTCTTGGTTCCTAAGACCATCGGAAATATGCGTGTTCCGATAATCTTAGGCAACCCTGTGAAAGGGTCATTCGACCCCCCAAAGGGTTCGCAACCCACAGGTTGAGAACCACTCAACCTTAAAACATGGTCCAATTATCAATAAGTCCATGTAGAAAAGAAAGTTTGGAAAGTGATTGTGGTAGCAATTGTACATCAAAATATGGATGATATAATATATGTATTAAATCCCAATTGATAAAAAACAATGGTCCAATTAAAACAGTGCCTTCCAAGAGGATCAGCTGGACCAGTTAAATCCAAGGCAAGTCAGGCAGTTCAGAAGGTTAGAGCTACTAAGCTTTGGGATTCCTAAGGTGGCAGGGAGAGGTGTTTAATCTGGATGGATCTGCTTGATAGGGAGAAATTCGGAGAAAAACAAAACTGTATAGGTGAGAAACTCTCACCAAGGAATTTGTTTCCTATCACATGTGTTTACTCCTTCCTCAAGAGTAGCAAGTCCTATGAGAATTTCATGGGGAAACCTTACCGCATCCACCCTCCAGAACTAATCATGTACCTTCTGATTTTTTTCTTGGTCTCCAAACTCAAAAGAATATTTCAAAGGAAAGGGATTTGAGTCATCTCTCGAATGTCGGAGCTGCCATTTGGAAGTGATGTCAGTCAAAGAGCACCGACTCTGAGACCCAAGAAGGGTTGGAGGGATGGAAACACCACCGTCGGAAGTTATAGCCCTATGTGGGGGGTATGTCAAGAAATAATAGTTTCACATTTTGATGTTTTTGTTCAATAAGAGTTCTTAGGATTGTGTGGCAATATTTTTACTTCCTATCTTATCTTTCATTTTTATTCCTATTAAGTTAAATCAATCATTGTTCTTTATAGATTCTGGAATTATTTAATAGTAGTGGAACCTTTTAGCTATGTAAAATGCTATAAACAGAAACTTCTAAATACATGACTAAAAAAAGAAAAACGTCTAAAGATATAGGTATGGCTATAGATAAAGGCAGAGTTGTGCTTATTAAAATAGAAGTGGACCTTTAATCTCTTGGTTGCTGCTTCCATGAGCAAGCAAGACAAAACCCTTGACCACTTCCACTTTTTCTGTCTCATGATGTTACCGATAGTTGTAAGATTTGGGTCTTCTTTACATTGAGTTGCAATCCATACTGAAGGCTGCAGTCCTTGATCTTCACCAGCAAGTGCTTTGATTCCTCCTCACTCGCATCCAGCAAAGGGTGCCATCTGCATATCTCAGGTGGTTCATCAACCTCCTTTCAATCCTGATACCGCACCCTTCCTCACATAATGCATGGTCTGTTCAGCATACAGATAGAAGAGCTATGATGAAAGGATCCGATCCTGACACCACCTCTCCGGACTTTAAACTATGCATATATCTCCTTCTTCTGGTAGTACCACTGCCTCTTGAACCGAGTACAACTCCGCACGAGCACAATGGAGTGTTCTGGAATTCCCCTTCTCCTCAAGGTCTATAACTTATGATTCACACAGTCGAATGCCTTGGCAGTGTCAATAAAACAGAAGTAAACATCTTTCTGGTGTTCTCTGCTTTCAGCCAAGATCCATCTGACATCAGCAGTGATATCCTGCCCCCCTTTTGAAAAATCAGAGTTAGCCTTGGACACTTTAACCTGGCATTCGGTTCATTCTGCAGTGCCACTTCTGTTTACCAACAGTGCCCACTCGGCACTCACATTGCATGCCCAGCTCCATACCTGCAAGTGGGGTCGGTGACCCATTTAAAATTTGGTAACAGTTTGAGGTTGTTTTTCCCCCAGCACCTCTAATCATTCACTTTACCAGATAAAACGGATGAAATACCCAACCTGTTAACTATCACCTCTAGTAATTATTTAGTTCATTGATTGTTTCCTCGTCTGCTATTACTCTTCAATATTTTCAGGTTCATCCATTTTGTAATAGCTAAAACAGTCATTTAAACTTCAATATTCCCCCCATTCTTCAAAGTAGCTGTTTCTGCTTTGCATGGACAAACCTCACCCTTTAGAACAGAATGTTCCTAGTCCATGTAAAAACTGTGGCTGCTCCTTTATACGTTATACATAGAGATGCTCTACCTCCATCTGAAACCAAACCCACTGTCGTGAAGTCAATTCTGTTGGGATTCATAGTGACCCTATGGGATCGAGGAGGGTTGCCCGTTTGGGTTTCTGAGGATGTGAATCTTTCTGGTCAGACATCTCTCGCTCGCAGATGGGCTGGTGGGTTCCCACTGCAAACTTGGGAGTTAGCAGCCCAGCGCTTACCCACTGTTCCACTAAGGCTCCTTCCTTCTCTCTCGAGAGCTATGAAGTCTTTGGGGGGAGGGGTCAGACATCTGCATTTTCAGTTAGCTGCCACACGATACTGGTATAAAACAAAATTTGAGAATAGCTGCCCATATTAAACTGTGACGAGAAAAAATGTTAGGTGGAAGTCAACATTCAAACAATAGCTATGACTTCTGATAGAATAGTAATTGAGGAATACTACATCTTCTTCCTCAGCTTAGATATCAACTTTCCAGAAACATAATCATCCTTGAGTAAAAAAATTAAGCAGTATTGAATGCCAACAAAACATTTTCATCTTTATTGTTGCTGCAATTTTAGAAGCATAAAGCCAGGACCTCTCGACACATAACAAAAGAATGAAATTTATTCTTGAGAAACATCGTTTTTAGAGGACAAAAAGTGTCTCCCCTATAAATCATAATGTGCAAGTAGGATGGAATAACATCTGAAGGAATAAGTCATTCAATTGTAGAGATTTTAGTAGAAATAATAAATATTACGTTTAACGAATGTGGTAATATCAATTCTCAGCTGTCACAAGAAGTCATTATATTGATTTCAAGGAATTATTGATCCAGAACAATACACACCCTAGTCACTTTACAAGCCTTAGCAAGCCTTAGCTCTTTCATAAAGGAATCTGAATTTTTAATTGCTCAATACTTTAACAAGATTGGTTATCCAATTATGTTTCTTCATGACTTAAGACAGTGAAGGACTTATGGAAAGCCAGTTTTCCTGTAAAACCTGCTTGGCTTTTTGATTTTAAGAAAGACAATTTTTCTAGTAACTCAAGTGACATGGGGCATACCAGGGACACACCTGCTATGAGTTCTATTTTTTATTATATCATATTAGAAAATATTCAAAATCATAATATGCTGTGGTTATAAGTCATGAGGTGCTGGTAAATATTTGAAAGCAGATTTTTTCCTCTTATTCAAAATATAACAGTCCTACATATATTACAGCTGGAAGATCTAGATCAATTGTTTTCTTCTTTTAAACACTAGCTCTCACTAAATCAGGATAATTTCAACATCAGAGTGTTATACAGTTTTGCCTTAATGCCATACACATGTACCAATGATGCTATAAAAAATGCCATACCTTTATGTAACACCACGGAATATATAAAGAGACAGATGAATCCTAAGCCATGACGCACAAAGGCTCTTATACACTCAGTGTCTACATGCTAGGGCCACATTCTGTTCAGTTCTGACTCTCTTATATCTCACAAAAAGTACTTTGATTAGCTCTCACTCCTCCCCACTCACTTAAATGCATCATTTTGTCATTGTTTCACATGAGCTTTTGAGATTCCATATTAGCTAGAATATTTTTGCTAACTAGACAAAAAGACTGGTTCTTTTCAAATTGCATGTTACGTGCCCTCTTCGGGGGGCTGGGACTGACAGAACGGGCAGGGAAATGCCCTCTGGGCCAGAAGAAGGGGAAGCATCGAGGACACACGATAGAAGTAATTATTCCCTTGCTGTAGAGTGTGCAGAGAGCAAAGCGAGACGGCCAAAGAACGACTAAAAAGGGATTTGCTGGTTCAATGACCCTGTTAGATACCTGTTAAGACCTTTTGCTTCCTTTACCATTTCCATCTAAATCTCAGCAAAAAGGAGAAGTCTAAAGAAATGGTGGGAATGATGTTAGAACTGGGCACTTTCGTCTTCAATGTCACTGTAACTGTTATTCCCTGGCAGCTTAATTGTAACTAATTAGAATCTAGTTGGATACAGAGACAGCATTAAAACCCTCTGCTTAATTTCTCTCTTCTAATGATCCCATTTTGCACTTGGATCTGTTCAGGGCGGGGGACATTGTAGTTCTACAATCGCTGTTCAAGTTTCACTTATTTGTTCATTTTTTTGCTTCCCCCATCCCCCCCATCCCCGAAACGTGCACAGATTTTGACATTCAGCTGGGCCTATCTGGACCATGCTCAGTGTTCTCTGCCAGGTTACACACTGACTGCTTGCACTCACCGCTTGATAAAGCCCATCTACTGCCCCAATAGCTCTCATTGCAGGCTCGCCAGAGGGTATCCATTGGGTCTGTAATTAGGTCATTTCTTTCTCATCCCCTGCAAGTGTGTATAATTATAAATTAATTTAAAATCCCACTTTGAGAAAAGAAATGCACTGTAATATAAAAGGAAAGACAAAAGCTGCAGGAAGTATGTCTTTAGAAACATTTTTTAAAGGGAGTTTCCTTGAAAATCGCAAAACTCTTTCACGTGCTCCCGCTCACTGTCCTCGCTAGAAGCTTTATCATTGTAGATTTAAATGTAGGGTCATGCTAGAAGTATATGAGAGACTTGAAGTTTGGATGTTTTCTTTGGAATTTACATTATAACATCAAACCTCTTCTTTGGGGAGTAAAACCTACTGAGAGCCCTACCCTTTGACGGATACTTAAAAGGTGTGGTTCTGTACAGGCCCTGACAAGATGGCTTGTTATGGTCGACATGTTTCCTTCTCTGTAGGTGTCACCCTCTAGTTCTTTTACCACTTGCCTTTCTGTTTTCACAATACAAACGCTATGTGTTCTACCAGTGAGAGAAAACATCTTTGAAAAAGCCCTGGCTTATTATCTAGTCTGTATTAGGTCTTCTTTTAATCTGTTTGACTGAGCTGCTACTCTTGTTTGACTTACGTTATCCAAAGACCATGGTTAAATGCACTGCCTTGCACATTTCCAGAAAGATGCTGCAGGTAAAAACATGCATGTCTGACAGCAGAATAACCTCAACCAAGCTTTTGAGGCAATGTTTTGACTTGTTAGACTTCCTCTTTCTGTCAGGGAATCAATTGCTTTTGTGAACTGGGTGAAAATGAGCCAGGTGTGGCCGTAACTAAGACAGTGTGCATGACACCTCAGATGGCACCCATGAACGCTTGCCACAACACTGAAACATGAGAAAGGGACCCAGAGTCCATTCATTATAGCCCTATCAAAATGTCTGATTTTAAGTTAAATTATAAAAGTGTTCTGTAAATACCGTTGATATTGGTGTTGTTGTTTGCCATCCAGTTGATTTTAACTCATGGTGGCCCCACGTGTGCAGAGTATGAACCATGCCCTAGAACAGTGGTTCTCCACCTTCCTAATGCCACCACCCTTTCATATAGTTCCTCAGGTTGTGCTGACCCCCAAACCATAACATTATTTCCATTGCTACTTCATCCCTGTCATTTTGCTACTGTTATGAATCAGGTGACCCCTGTGAAACGGTTGTTCAACCCCCAAAGGAGTCATGACCCACAGATTGAGAACCACTGTCCTAGAGTCTTGAAGGATGTCAGTTGTTAGGTTGATTGTCAAGACTGTCATCTGAGGCACCTCTGGGTGGATTTCAACTGCTATCCAATTGCTAATAGATAAGCGTTTAACCATCTGTGTCATCCCAGGACACCTGCAAAGACCCAATAAGCCACCTCCAGGTGCCACTTACTCTGTACTTGGACTATTTCAGGCCCTACACTAAGTTCTGTACATTCACCCTCGCAAGTGTCACCATTAGTATCCCCTTTTGAAAGACGAGGAAAATAAAGCACAAGAGATAAGGTAATCTGCTCAAGACTTAACTAGGAAATAATTGGAGCTCATTCTTTCTGGTCTCAGTGTGCTGCTCACAGTCACGTAGTTTTATGCTTAGGAAATAAGCAGAGCCAAAGAATGGTTCCGTGCCAGGCTGTTGATCTAAGAATATGAGAGGGCAGGAAAGCACTGATCAAAATTCAGCAAGGGCCCATCGGATGTTTCCCAGACCAGGTATCACAGTACATTCTTAAATCTATCACTAGCATATAATCTGGCCTCAAGGAAACAGGGTGGTACTGCCATGAGAATTGTAAAAATGCTACTACTACCCAGAATGATCTGCAGATATAATGAGATTCTGATTCCAAAATCAGTCTTTAAGAGGTGAAAAACAAGTCACCCTCTTTCTTTGGATGAAAAGAGACCCCAGAGAAGCAGAGCACTTCTACTAGAGTAGAAAAATCAAACCGCCTCACCCTCACCCATCTCAAACCGACAACCGTCGTAGGAGTCACAACAGCCTGGTGCTAGTGCAAGGACAGGCACAGACCAACGGATAGAACTCAACATCGAAACAAATCCATCTGCCTATGGAGAGGTGACCTTTGAAAAAGACCCCAAGCTCTTTAAAGGGGAAAGAAACAGTCTCTTTAACAAATGGTGCTGGAAAAATCAGTTATCAATTTGCAAAATAATAAAGCAGAAACTGTACTTCGTGTCATATACCTAAATAAACTCGCTTGATGGCAGTGTAAGCGACACCCCGGGGGGATGACTGATGATGTCTTTTCCCGTAACATGGCAATGGTGTCTCTAAGGTGACCCCAAGACACATAACATGACAGATGCATAAATGGATACTGGGTTTCCACTTTATTCTAGCCCCGATATGAGAACCATTTGGAAGTTTGATTTTTTATTCTTTTCTAGACATGAGATTCAAGATAGATAAACCTTTAGAGACAGTAACTGGATTAATGGTTATTTGGGAGTAAGTCAGAAGAGGTTGGGGAGAAATAGAGAGCTAATAACTATGAGTACAAGAATGAAGAAAATGTTCTAAAACTAATTGTGGTGATGGTTATACAACTCTTCCTGGTGTGACTGAACTATTGAATTGTATGATATGTGAACTATATGCCAATAAAACTGCTGGAAAAGTTCAAAATGGATCCAAGATTAAATGTAAAACCATAAGCTATACAGTTGCTCAATGGGAGGAAAATGGGAACAAATGTAGAGGCCCTAATGTATGGTATATATGCACTATCAGACATACCTGACAACATACAACAACAGATGGCAAACTAGATGCCTGGCACCTTCTACAGATTAGACACTTATAACCATCAAAAGACGTCACCAGAGGAATCAGAAGAGAATTCACAGACTAGGAAAACATTTTTGTCAAGGACATATCACACAAGGAACTAATAATGTCTAAGAGTTTTAGCAAATTTAAACACCTTAACTACAAAAAGACAAGTAATCCCATTAAAAAATTAGCAGTGGACATGAACACTTTACCAAAGAAGGCATTCAGGTTTCCAACAAGTATATGAACAGATGCTTATAATTATATCGTTGTTGCTTCAAGGTGTGGTCAAGTCAATTCAGATTCCTAGCAATACTATGCTCAATATAAGCAAACATTGTCCAACCCTGAGCCGTCCTCGCAATGGCTTTTCACATAAAGTAGCAATGGTACCTTTGAGCCCATTGTTGCAACCACTGTGCCAATCCCCACCTCATTGAGAATCTTTTCTCTGCCTCTCTTCTTTATCAAGCATGAGGTCCTTTTCCAAGGACTTGTCTCTCTTGATAATGTGTCCAAAGTCTGTCTGGAAGACAAAATTTCACCATCCTTGTTTCTAAAGAGCATTCTAGCTGCACTTCTTCCAAAACTGATTCGTTTGTTCTTTTGGCAGACCCTGGGACTTTCAATATTCTTTGCCAGCACTGTAATTCAAATGCATCAGTTCTTCCCTGGTTTTCCTTATTTAATGTCCACCTCAAAGCGACATTCTTCCCTCTTCAATACATTCAAGAAATCCTGTGCAGCAGACTTATCCAAAGAAAGTTCTTGACTGCTATTTCCATGAGCATTGATTGTGGATCCAAACCAGATGAAATCCTTGACACTTTTAACCTTTTCTCCCTTTATCATGATGCTACCTATTGGCTCAGTTGTGAGGATCTTGGATTTCTTGATCTTAACTCACAATCCATATTGAAAACTTTGATACTTGATGTTCATCAGTAAGTACTTCACGTTCTCCTCACTTTCAGCAAGTAAGATTGTGTTACCTACATATTCCGAGTTTTTAATAAGCCTTTCTCTAAGCCTGAGGCTGAGCTCCCCCTCATACAGTCCAGCTTCTTGGATTATTTTTAATATGCAAGTTGAATAAGTAGAGAGGGAGGCTCCAACCTTGGCATATGCCATTCCTGATTTTAAGTCATGCAGAGTTTTGTTGTTCTGTCTGAATGATTTCCTCTTTGTCCCTGTGCAGGTTCTGCACAAGAACATGCCCATTCTTCTCAAGGATATCCATAGTTTGTTATGATCCACACAGTCGATGCCTTGCAAAGTCAATAAAACACAAGTGAACATTTTCTGTTATTCTCTGCTTTCTACTAAGATACATCTGATGACAAAAAAAAAAAAGATATCCCTTGTTCCCTTGTCCTCTTCTGAATCTGGCTTGAATTCTGGAAGTCCCTGTTGATGTACTGCTACAATTGTTGAATGATCTTCCACAAAATTTTACTTGCATTTGATATTAATGATATTGTTCTATAATTTATGCAGTCTGTCGGTTGCCCATTTTTGAAATGGGTAAAATTATGAATTCTTCTAGTTGGTTGAACAGGTCACTGTCTTCCAAATTTGTTGGCGTAGGTAAGTATTTGCAGTGTTTCATCAGCTTGTTGAAACATTTCAGTTGGTATACCCTCAATTCCTGGAGGCTTGTTTCATGTTAACTACTTCAGTGAACTTGGAGTTTTTCCTTCAATACCATAAGACCTTGATCATATACTACGTTTTATGATAGTTCCATATTAACTAGTGTTTGTTTGTTTGTTTGTTTGTTTTTGGTAGAGTGGCTCTGTGTATTCTATCCATTATCTTTTGATGCTTCCAATCCAGAGAAGCATTTAATAGTGTAACTCAAGCTAGAATTTTTTTCATTTCTTTCATTTAAGAGATACTACAATTTAATACACACTTATTTCTTCTTTCTTATTTATTTCCATTTTCTTCCTTTTTAGATTTTTATTCAAGGTCTTCTCACATTTCATTATCATACTTTACTTGGTCTTCTTGGGCTGCCCTGTGAAATATTCTACTCAGCTATTTGACTTCATCATTCTTCCATGTGCACTAACCACTCTGCCATCAAGAGCAAGTTTCAGGGTCTCTTCTGACATCCACTTTGATGTTTTCTTCTTTCCTGGCTTTTAAATGACCTTTTACCTTCTGCATGAATGATTTCTCAATGTCATCCCACAGGTCATCTGGTCTTCTGTCATTCGTGTTCAATGAGTCAACTCTATTCTTGAACATTAGGTGGCATATACTAGAGGTCAGATTTTGCCTGTCATGGATTTGTTTAAATTTTCTTCATGCTATCCTGGACTTACATATGAACAATTGATGGTCTGTTCCATCGTCAGCTCCTGGCTTTGTTTTGGATGATGATATTGAACTTCACCATCATCTCTCCTCACAGGTATAGTGAATTTGATTTATCTGTATTGCATCTGGAGAAGTCCACATCTATAGTCATAATTTGAATAAAATGTATTTTCAATAAAGAAAATGTTGATTTTGCAAAATTGTATCATGAAACCTCCAGCTTCATTTCTATCACCGTATTTTCCAACTACTGTTCTTTCTTGTTTCCAATCTTCCCATTCCAATCACCAATAATTATTGTTGCATCTTGATTGTATGTTTGATCAATTTCAGACTGAAGAAGTTGATGGAATTCTTCCATTTCTTCACCATTGTCTTTAATGGTTGGTCCGTAAATTTGAATAATTGATTTTTACTTACTGTGTAAGCCTTCCCCTAAATCATAATTTAATGGTATCTCTATTCAGTCTTTCTAAATATATTTCACATAAACTAGAAATTTCACCATTAAAACTTACAAAATCTACTTCAGTTCAACTAAGTCGAGATCTTAATTTGTGTTTATTTGACAACCAAATGAAAGTTAAAAAAAACAAACAGAATTCTATTAAAATCACTCCATCATGAAACAATGTAAGCTATCAGAAAACTAGTTTCTGATAGTTTCATGAAAAATAAATACCGGTAGTAAATAAAGTTTAGCATACACAATAGAAAAATGCATAACACAACTAAATTCTGAAGGAAAAATATCACAGGATTTCACATTTTCTACATTCAAAAAATCATAAATTCTAAATATATTGTTTGAGTGAAAGAATCCTAGATTTTTTTCTTTTCTATCATGCCTCTAGAATCCCATTTTCCTATACTCACTGCCCTCGAATCTGCTCCACTGGTTTCTGAGACTGTAAGTTATTACAGGAGCAGACAGCTCCACATTTCTCCCGAGGAGCAGTCGGGGAATGCAGGCACCACCACCCATACCATTGGGAGTCCAAAGCTTAACAAGCCGCTAGGAAAGTTTCTCTTTATCTCAAGTAACAGCCAGAATTCTTCAAAGAAAAACACTAGCTTTTGTCAAATTATATAATCAGCATGTTTAGAGGACTGGAAAAAATTGAACAAGATAAATGATGACCACTCCCAAAAGGTCATAAAGTATACCCTCCTGTCTTGGTATTTTCTTCTGCCTGGTCACCTTCACCCAGGTCTTCATAGTGGAGGTAGATTCTCTGGTAGAACCTCCTCCCAACCTTGGCTCTTTCCCCAGCAAGGTCCAAATCACAGCAATGCAAGGAAACCCCACGGGCTGGAGAATCCTGCACAGGGAAAGGTGATCCTTGCCCGGTTCTGAAAGGAATCATAAATCTGGTGGGAGGTCAGAAGAATTCATTAGCTTGGAAGGACAACAGAGCCCATGTGAAGCACAGAGAAGGGGTTTAGAGCAAAAGGCTAATTACTCCCGGCACCAGCTCAATGGCCTGATAGATTTACTGCTAATTAATTTCTCTTCTTCATTATCACATACCTAGCTAGAGAATCAGAGACTATGATTCACTTTCAGCTTTCCCTCCCGGAACCCTCCCTGGTTTCTCTGTCTGGTTCTATGAGTCAATTGCCCTCTTGAGTACCCTTTTTCTGAAGGTTATTGCCTGAGCTGTCTCAGTGGCCTTGACCTCAGGAAGGCCTTTGGCAAAAGGACTCAGGGCAGCAAGCTGCAATCACTTAAAAACAACAAAACGGGGTTGTGATAAAGAACAGGGCTTCTTTTCTCTTTCCTTCTTTGGCTTCCCTCAAGAAGGCCTGAAAATTATTTGTTGTGACTCTGTACTTCCTTCCTATTTCCCCAGAAGTTCTTGTAGAGAAGACACATTTCTAGGAAGAGTGCAAGTCAGTAACTTTGACATTCAAATGCCTGGCCATTCGAATGTCAGAAACACACAGGGGATCTGTGGGCAGCACTGTAGAGGAGAAGGGAGAACCTCCCCACCCCCCCAAAAAGTTGATCCTATTACTTCAATTTACAAGAATTTATAAATATTTGATCGAATGAACTAAATATTAACTCCTTCTGAAGCTGTGACAGATGCCATCAAACAGGTCTGGGTGGGGGGGGTGGGGGGGGGAAGGCCTGGCCAACTCTTTCTGACCACCAGCCAATGAAAGCCCCATGGGTGATCCTGGTCAATCAACAAATCGTCATGAGGGTGATGCGGAACTGGGCAGCATTTCTTCCTTATTGTCAATGTGGTCTCCCAGAATTGGGGCATTTCATGGCAGCTAGCAACTAACAACAACAAAGGTACTTAGAAAGGGTTACTCTTTATTAAAATAATGATAAATATGATATGAAATTGTCATGTCAAAAATTACAAGGCCGCAGTAGCACCAATAAGCAATTGTCTATAAATGCACATAAAGGTTAATGACTGTTATGTTTCAACAAATATAGTTCTACAGTGTTTGTGTTTTCTGTGCTCCCAGACAGCATAAAACTATATTCTTGACTCATTCTGAACCCAATTAAATAAATGTTCAGAGATACACGCTTTTCAACTGAAATAACCTGGTTTTGAATCCAAGCTGCATTAAATATACTTCACAGAGCCAAATTCTCTGAGCCAATACATATCAGTTATGAGTCTGGGATTAGTACAAGTTTGAAAATGGAACAAGAAATTAATTAAAATCAGTCTGCAAACAGACACACAGAGAGAGAGGACAATGTTCTTAAAGTATTAAATAGAGCTGGTAGAAACAGGCTCTACTGACTGCCCATAGCACCGTGGGGGAACTCACTTTATCACAGGGTGAAAGCAGATGGATGGGCTGTTACCCTGCAGATAATAGACTCTCCCCATCCATCTCCTGGGACCAAGTGGCTCCTGTGGCTGAAGGCATGCTGTTAACTGCGTTCCAGGCAGCTCTGATTCCTGGTGGCCTATGTGCCACAGAAGGAAACATTGCCCATAATACATCTTTCTCACAACCATACATTTAAATCCATCCTTTCTGCTATTGTGCCAATACAGCTCAAGAAACAGCTCCCTAACTCATCCCCAATTTCATCAAGCATGGTGTGCTCTCCAGCAAATTATCCCTGCTGATGATTTAATTAAATTTGGGCAAGGTTCTGTGGTGATCTGGAAGGTTTTCAATGGCTCATTTTCAGAAATAGATTGGCAGGGCTTTGATTTTAGTCTTAGTCTGGATACTCCACTGCAGCCTGTCCACCATGGATAACCCTGTTGTCATTTGAAACACCACAGAATTCTAGCAGTGCACACATTTTCACAGTGGCAGGTTGTTGCTGGGCAAACTTGTTACTCTACCTAAAATCACCATTCAGTAGTGGAGAGTAGGGGATACTCTCCACAGATCACTTGCTTGGACCAATTTTATCACATCAAAAGCCTCAACAGAGGACCCAATTTCCTGGACACAGTGCTGTTTTTGTTTGTTGGTTGATTTGTTACTTGTTCGTTTGAGTGTTTACTCTATTGCCACAGGGTTCCCATTCAATACCTGCCTCTCCTGGGATCCTCGCATGAGCAATCAGAAACCTGAGAGAGCCATGGCTCAGAGCAGGGAGACAAGTTGGTATAGGAGTAAAGATGGGCAGGGGCTCAAATGCATCCCCACAACAGCAGGCGACTCAGAGAAGTCCAGATACTCTGAAGGCCGGAGGAAATGTAAGCATCCAGAACAATCCTAACTCTGAGAAAAACATTCAAAATTTTAGTTTTAGGATTGAGTGGGATCAAAATGCTCAGATCGTGTTTTCCAGCATCTAAGGGGTCTCGAAATGCAGTAAGAATATCAGAAACTCACAGTATGCCTGACACTGCTGAAATCATAATGAGAGGCACAGACATTAACAAGGTAAACAGAAGCTGGGTGACATTCTTGGAAATGTAGCATATAGTTGAATTAGCGAAAATATAATTTATCCAGGCTTCTTGGTCCCTAACATGTCTTAGTATCAGATGTCCACATAAATGTCATGTGTAAAATCATTGGTAAATATTCACATGACCATGACAAAAGACTCCTGAAAAACAGACTTTAAAATCGATCATCTTTGGCTAGCTCGTTAAATGTGAAAATACTTAGTTCAGCTGATGTGATTGGACTGTTCGTTGTCCACAGTTGTGAGACGTAAGGAAAAGGCTTGGTCCTGATAGCCTCAAAAGTTAAGTAGGAGAGAGATAAAACATGTTTCCTATATTTTCGTCATGAACCAAAATTGCATGGCCATGAAGTCAGAATTGCCTTGCCTTGAATCCCTTCCCCACGTTTTTTTTAACACCATTACCAGCTATAGAGTCATGTTGTTGTCAGGTGCCATCAAGGGGTCTCTGACTCATAGTGACCCTCTGCACCACAGAATGACACACCTCACGGCCCTGCGCCATCCTCACAATTGTTCCTATGCCCAAGCCCATTGAAATAGGCACTGTGTCAATCCAGCTCCTTGGGGGCTATGGTAGTTACATAATCTCATGTCAACTTGAGAATATTAAGAGTGAAGGGGTGGAGTCTAGCCTGTCAGGTCACACCTGAAACCTCCTTGAGGTTTGAGGTGTGGCCTTCACATGAGGGCATGGCCTTCACATGAGGACTCTGGGAACTTCCTCTCTTCCTCCTTGGAGGCTGGACACATTCTCTCTCTGCTTCACCTTCCTGTTGACAAGTCACATGGAGCCACACTGATGGCAGCCAGAACCCTGGAGCTGGAGGAGCCAGGCGGAGACCCATGCCAGCGCTAAGATACTTCCAGTTCCACTGGATCCACAAGACTTTTCACCCACTGCCCTGTGATCTTCCTGCTTTCAGCATCACTGCAAGTGTTGTGTGAGTCTCAAGAGGATTCTATATAGGCTAATAGCAGACAGACCGACTTGATCTGAACTGGGCCGGGATGTTTTCTCAATATTCAATTGCTCTTTCATATAAAGCTCTCTCTTGCCCACATATAAGTGTCTCTGTATCTGGTTCTCTAGATAACCCGGCCTAACACAGGGGCCCTCCTCTTTTTTACAGCCTCTCTACTTTACATGAAGTCCTTCTCCAGGGACTGGTCTCCTGACAATATATGCAAGTATGTGAGATGAAGTGCTCCTTGCCTCTGAGGAGCACTCTGGCCTTACTTCTTCCAGTACAGATCAGTTTATCCTTTTAGCAGCCTGGGGTGCTTTCGATATTCTTCTCCAGCACCACAATTCAAATGCATCTATTCTTCAACATGCTTCATTATTTAATTATTCATTATAAAATGATAAGTGACATATGTTGTTCTTTTGTTTTTTGTTGTTGTTGTTGCTTGGTTTTGCTCTGTCTTGTTTTTGTGCATGTTATTATCTCCGCAGGCCTGTCTGAATAAGATAGGCTGGATGAACAATCTGAAGGAGAAAACAATGGGACCGACATTTCCGGAGGGACTTGGGAGAGGTGGAGGTGGGGGCAAAGGAAGTGGTGTTAACAAACCCAGGGACAAGGAAACAACAAGTGATCCAAATTGGTGGTGAGGAGGGTGTAGGAGTCCTGGCAGGGTGTGATCAAGGGTAATGTAACCAAGAGGAACTACTGAAACCCAAATGAATACTGAACATGACAGTGGGACAAGAAGAAAGTCAAAGGAAATAGAAGAAAGAGCTAGGAGTCAAAGGGCATGTATAGAGGTCTAAATAAAAGCATGTACATATGTAAATATATTTATATATGAAGATGGGGAAATAGATCTATGTGCATATATTTATAGGTTTAGTATTAAGGTAGCAGAAGGACATTGGGCCTCCACTCAACTATTTCCTCAATTCAAGAATACTTTGTTCTATTAAACTGGCATTCTATGATGCTCACCTTCCCGACACAATCACTGAAGACAAAGAGTACATAAGCAAATGTGGTGAAGAAAGCTGATGGTGTCCAGCTATCAAAAGATATAGCATCTGGGTTCTTAAAAGATTGAAGGTAAACAAGCGGCCATCTAGCTCAGAAGCAACAAAGCTCACAGGAAGAAGCACATCAGCCTGTGTGATCACAAGGTGTCAAAGGGATCAGGTATCAGGCATCATCAGAACGAAAAATCATATCATTGTGAATGAGAGGGAGTGCAGAGTGGAGACCCAAAGCCCATCTGTAGGCAATTGGACATCCCCTTACGGAAG
>NW_022103928.1:50665254-50697246 GCF_000313985.2 Echinops telfairi
GCAATGAATGTACAAATGTGCTTTACACAATTAATGTATTTATGGATTGTGATAAGAGTTGTATGAGCCCCTAATAAAATGATTAAAAAATATATATTTTAACTTACATTGTTGTAAACCTTACATAAATATTTTATAAAATAATACCTGATTTGCATATATACAGTAAATCCCCCAGTTATTGTGCAACCTATGTTAACTCATGGCAACATCATACACATGGCATAGGAAAACTGTGTACAATGAGTTCTCCATGGTTGATTTCAATAGTCACTTCTTTCATATTTAGGTCATCCGGTCATCTTCCACGGTGCTTCCAGGTAGAGTAGAACATCAAACTTTTTGGTTAGCAAAGAAGCATACTAAGTTTATTTATACCACCCAATAAATCCCAATAACTCTTTACATTTAAAAAAACATGTTGTAGTTCATTTCATTCTGAGCCAAGACAACTCCACGGGTCAAAGAGTGTAACTGTGCTCCGTAGAGGTTTGAATGATGACTCTTTTGGATATAGATCAGTAGGCTTTCTTCCAAGGTGGCTTTGAGTGGATTTGAACAGCCAATCTCATGGCTTGCAGGGAATGTTTAACTGAGTCACACAAACAAGTTATAAAATTAGTTTAAAAAAACTATACATTTCAAATACATTTTTCTGTGATTTTATTGAAAATGCATTATAGACTTCCAAGAGAGTAATTAGTCTTTGGAAATTAATTGCAAGCTATACTGCATTTTGAAAAATAAGAAACTTTTCAAATAGGGGACAAATGTCAGCCTTTAAATAATATAAATTATTATATACATCTTTCTATGGTTATTAATAAATAACATATAATCAGAAGTTAGAATACATATGTGAGGTTTTTTTCAATGTATATTAACACAAGTACTTGGTTATAGGTTTCATGTTATTTTAAGTGAGTATGATTCATTTGCTCCATAGTGAGGACATTAATGAATATAATATAAAACCCTTCTAGGTTTTGATCACTACAAGGACACTATTTTTCTCCCCGTTATGTTAACTGTCTTCAATCCTATTATTCTCATTGTGCCACTAACACTGTTCATTTAAAAAACCACAGAAATCTCTGAACACATCCTAAATATAAGTTCTTAATAATTTCACTGAAAACTCTTAACAACTAACTATACTCAAATATGCTATCCAAGAAGTTGATCCACCTCTCCCTTACATTTTTTATAATGTATCTTGTTTCGTTAACTCTAATTTCCCCCATTCCGTGCAAGTTGACTCTTACCAGTAAGCGAGGTAAAAACCAATTCCTAATGTAATGTGAATTTGCATCCAGTTGCATGCAGGAATATCTCATTTCTTTGTCTAAAACGGTTCCTGAATGTTAAGTACTAGTGTTTCATATCAAACGCAACAATGAAACCACTAATGCTATCTGAAGGTTATTACACATTAAAATGTCATTTGCTTTCCTAACGAAAGGTTGGCTTTGAAGGAGTGGACATGGCGACTAAGGTGTGAAGGACCAGCCCTAGAAGTTGTTATGGGGAATACTTGGTCATGATCCACAGAGTGTTTGCAGAGAAGAGAGGGAACCTTACACCCAAGGGGGTTTCAGAAAGTTCATGGAAAGATGCTATTATCTTTTCATTTCCTTTTTTTCATGAACTTTTTGAAGCCACCTCATCATGGGGCCAGAATTGTCCTGAAGAAATTCAGCCTCTTCACAATTTGGCCTTAGGCCAATGTGATGTAGTAATGTCCTTTCTTCCAGCAGCAGCCCGGAGAGCGCCCTTTAATTTATACACCTGCTTTTGTCTTGGGGAAGAAGGGGTGGTGAGTGCTGGCGGTACACGCTTCCCGTTTCCAACACTCAACTCACAGCTTGATGCAAAGGCTAATTATTTGACTAGAATGGTAAATCCTCACAGTTACCGTGGAGTTAACATCATTGAAAAATAGAACCATTTAGCTGGAAGAAATCTATAACCTAGTTTGTTCTCAGCCTCTGGGCAATAAGAGCCCACTGACAATTCCAAGGAGTAGCATTGACCTTCTTCTTACAGAGCTTTAGGTAAGGAGATTTAAAAGCTTCTCTTTTCTGTGTTTTACTACCTTATTACCTGGAAAACATTCTTACAAAAAGAAATCCTTCTGGTACAATTTAAACCAATTTCCCTTTGTCTGGAGGTCAAGTGAAACCAGGTGAATTGCTTGGGAAAGTATAAACGTCACGGGCCAGTAGAGTGTTTATAGCATCAGGAATATCCCGAGAGATTATTCAGTTCATCTCCCCTTTTTGGTGAGGAGACCTGGAGCTGAAAATTCAGCAATACAGTGACTTGCTATGTAACTCACACAGCCAGTTAATCAAATCCCCTTGAGCTTTAATTATATGCAATATAAACACACTTTAGACATTAAAAATCTTCCTTGGATGATAAGGTTTGCCCAGTCAAACAGACACTGGAAAATATGAACAGGCCTTACTAAAGGTTCAAACTACGTGGGTTCTAATCCTTACTTTACCATTTGCTGATGTATTTGAATTATGGTGCTAGTGAAGAATATTGAAGGCACCATGGACAGCCAAGAAGTACATCCAGAATGCTCCTTAGAAACAAAGATGGCAAGGCTTTGCCTCGCATGCTTTGAACATGCTAACAGCTCCTGAAGAAGGCTATCGAGCTTGGTACAGCAGAGGGGCATCCAAAAACAAAGGGCCTGGATGAGATGGGTTAGCACAAGGCTGCAAGCATGGGCCCAACCAGAGGAACAATCTAGAGGATGTTGACGGACCGGGTGTGGTTCCGTTCGGTGGTACACAGGGGTCACTATGGATCAGAACGGACTCCACAACCTCTAACAACAACAACAACAACAATGGTTATTCAGGACAAGTTAGTTACCTAATCGCCTCTGAGTCTCTTTATCTGCACTTCAGTGGTGACACCACCGGACAGAGAAAACCTGCTCTTTGGGTTTCTGAAGCTGTGAATCTGTATGGGAACAGAGAGTCTCAGCTTTCTCCCACAAAGTAGATGGCTCGTATAAATCCTCCAACCCAGATAGGCTGACAAGTTCAAAAACGTGAATAGTTCAAAGAAAAGTTTACCTGAAAACAATACAAAACTGCTTTCTACAAAGTAAAACCATAAATATCATTCTAAAATAGCATTATCATTATCCAATTTTTGGTATTAACCCTAACTGTTCCCTTTAGATGAAAGTAGATGAGAATAAACAAGACAAAATTAATTTCTACTCCCCAATGAAAATCACCTAAATTCCAATACGTGAGTCTAGTATTAAAATTCACGAAACATTTGACATTCATACATTTCTCTCTTTCCTGAAATACTCTTGTAACTCTTGACAGCTCATTAAAGATCTGTAAAAGTCCACAGGAGGACACACAGATGCCTGATAACCTACTGTCTTCGCCTCCCAGAATGCATCTGCCACAGGAGTCTACTGGCCAGTCTGAAAGGAAGGTGGATCCAGACACCATGTGGTCGTTTGCAAGACTTCCTACCCTTCCTGCTGGCTTTTATTTTGACATATAAAGTGTGCAGGGATTAGAGATGTCATTTTATGTCCATTGTAAGAAAAGACACAAAAATACTGAAAGCATATGCACCATCATTTGTCTGGCATGACACTTCCGGGAGGGAAGATGACACAGATCCAAGAGTTGCCTTTTCAGATAGGTTGTCCCTTGTCCACTCAAGTTGACAGCAGTGCTCACTGGGGAATTTCCCATGCTGCAAAACTAACCTCTGGCAAGAAAACAATCCAACTTCCCCACACACAGTAAGTGCCTCTGCGACTGGGTGGGTGTAACTTAGAACCTACTGGAAACCCATAAAAAGAGTGCCAAGGAGATTAGAATGGATAAATGTGCTGACTTAAATCCAATACATAATGACATGGTTGGCATATGGATACATTTAAAGAATAATTCATTTCAATTTATTTGTTTGTACAAAGAGTCATCAATAACATGTATTGAATGCAATACATGTAGGATTCTTAAAAAGCAGATAAATCTTTTATTAAACACTTATTTTGCGACAGAGTTGAGTTTCAATGGGCTAGAGAAAGAAGCCCTGGTGGTGCTGTTGAGTAAATGTTGGGCTGCTCACAGTGGAAGAAAGATGAGATTTACAGTCTCAGAAACCCAAAAGGGGCAATGGCATTCTGTCCCTTAGGGTTACTGTGGACAGGAATTGACGACATTACAGTGATTTTTGTTTGCTTGTTTGCTGGTTTTAATTTTGGTTTTATATGCCAGTGAATTTACTTGGTACTTATTATGGATGGAACCGTGTTCTCCAGAGAGATGTGACAGCTTAACCTCATATGCTTGTGAATATGAACTTGCCCCTAAATATGGTCCTGGAAAAGGAGCAAGACGGCAACCAAGTAACACCCTTGGAAGGGAATTCCCAGAGAGCAGCACAGAGGGGCCACAGAGAAGGAGAGCTTACATTTCCATACATTTTGATTGTCAGCATAAAAATAAGTCGAGATATATTAATTAAAATAAAAGAGCAGCAACGCCTGCCGATAGATTCCCCCTCTGTCATTGGCCCTCAGCAAAAGCCTGAGGAGCAGAGCTCCCCAATTCACCTGACCGATGTTTCCCCAGGCCCAGACCTAGCTAGGGTACTGACTGGCTGAATTGTAGAGACATAGCTCAGCATGGCCAGTGTAGGGCAGATGTTAGCACAGGTCTTGGCTCTTGGCCAAGTCCCCAAATGCTCAAAAGACATCACACATCCCTGCTCTTCCCCCAAGACATGGTCTAGATGCCAGGTGCTTTCATCTCCGCCTTGTTGTTGCTGTGGATTCTCTCATTCCTCTGCCCTCCTCCTCTTTAAAACAGCCGTGCACTCTTCCAAGAAATCATCCTTAGCCAGGACTTCCCCATGTGTTGATCTGCATAAAGACTGTATATATAATTTCCTTTTTTTTCTTTCAATTTACTTTATTTTGTTTTCTAGTCCCTCACACATCATCAATCCACAAGCCTGTACCCATATCAGAGATAAACTTGCGGGAAAAGCTCAGAACCAAACAAATATACACTGTTTCTCTGCTTTTTAATCTAGTTAATATTTTTTTCCTTTTGGGTTATCAATACTTTTATATCTTGCCCTTTCCTTCTTTAATGTTAACATCTACATTTTATTGCATAGCCTTTTTTTGCCCATCGTTTCTCTCTCGCTTCTCCTTGTCAATCCTTCTCTTTCCTTCTCATAAAATCAAAAGCTTCTACTCTTACATTGTTTTCTTTATCTCTCAGATATTAGTAGCCATTCATCCATAAATGCTGAACAAAGCATTTTTGTCTAATCGCCTTTCCTTCAACCTACCAACTGACACTACCTATTCCCTCCCCTTCTCTGTTTCCTTTGTATGGACTACCCCTCTATTGTACCACTGAACATGTGACTACACCACATATCCCCAACTCCCTAACACCCTCAATAGCTACACCAAGATGTCAAGGAAACAGCAAATGATATTGGTTCACACACACACAAAGAGAAACATGCAAATAACTGAACTCCAACAAGACCTAAATGAAATACCTGAAACTGAACAGATTATGTAATTACCAGAAAAATAATTTAAAATAATGATGACTGTACCCATACAACTGATGAAAGGAGTGTGAGGAGCAAAGTGAGAAAAATAGAAAAAGCTAAAAACTTCACTACATGCCTTATAAGAAAAACTCCGAATAGGAACACAAATGACACACTCCAATAGTAGACTTCCATGATGCTATAAAAGAACAGAGAAACAAAATTAAAGAGATGGGACCCAAATTAGTGAACTTTCAGATAAATCTAGAATCCAATCTAAAAGTACAACAAATAAAAAATGCAAAGAGACCCAGAAATGAGAAAATGTGTAACACAACTAAAAGAAACAACCTACATCCTATAGGGATTCCAGAAGTGGAAGAAACAAACAAGCAAAATTCCACCCGAGAATTACCCACAACCTCCTACAAGAAAATTCTCCTCAATGTCTAAATGACGTGGATGCCTACAGGAGCTAGGATGTCTAAAGAACCATAAACAAAAGAGATCCCAAAAGGAAACCCCAGCATATTGTCGTCAAGATGTCTAACACCAACAAGAAAAAAACCTCTAAAAACAGCCAGAAAAAAACAAACAATCACATACAAAGAGTCAGCAATTAGAATTACCTCATATTTCCCAGTAGAAGCCTTGCCACCAAGAAGAAAATGGAGATATATATACAGAGTACTGAAAGGGGGAAAAATATCATCCCCCCAACTCTTGTTCCCAGAAAAATATTAGTTAAATATGATGGAGAAAGACAAGTGTTCCAAGACAAGGAGAGACTAAAAACGTTCACAAAAACAAGACCACTACTACAAAATACAGTTGATGAAGTACAATGGAGAAAAAAAATTAACAACACACAAACCTGAAACCAATTTACAAGAGAGTTCCTCACAAAAACCAGTACAAGCAGAGCAACATCCAAAGCATTGCAGTAATACAGGAAAAACAAAGAATCTGAATACAATACACATACACACTCACAACATACAAAAAATAGAAATCAAAATGACAGTAACACATGCATACATATCAATATTCTCACTGAATATTAATGGATTAAATGTGATAGTAAAGAGTGGTGGAGAATGGATAAGAAAACAAAATTTATCAATATGCTGCCTATAAGAAACGCACTTCAGAAACACAAACATGAACAAACTAAAAATGAGAGGGTGGGGGAAAATAGTATCAAACAAACCCAAAAAAGCAGGTGTAGCAATATTAATCTCTGGGAAAATAGATCTAGAGGCAAATAACATAATAATAGACATGACCACATAATGATAAAGGGACAATATCCCAAGAAGACATAACTACAATAAACATAAGCACACTCAATGAAAGAACCTCGAAATACATCACTTAAATCTTCACAGAATTGACAAAGGACATAGATACCTTGACAATAACAACAGGAGACTTCAATGCACTGCACTCAAGGAAAGACAAAATCAATCGGAACATCGATTGTACAATTCTGCTTGCGTGATTGAACTATGGAGTGATATGATACATGTATTACCTCCTAATTATTCATAATATTTTTTTAAAAAGAAAAAAACTCAATATCAATACAAAGAACTCAACAACACAATTAACAAAATTTACCTCGTAGACATATACAGAATTCTCTACACAAGAAAACCACAGTATATGTTCTCCAATGTACTTAGAACATTTTCCAGAATAGATCATATACTAGGTCAAAAAACATGCCTCAACAAATTTTTAAAAATTGAAATCCTACAATCTCTCTTCTCAGACCACAATGCTTTAAAACTGGAAACCAACAATAAAAGGGAAAGGAGCACAAGGATAAATACATGGAGCTTGAACAACACAACACTGAAAAATAATTGCTAATAAAACAAATAAGGGAGGAAATTCAAAAATTCCATGACACAAACAAGGACAATAACACAACATATCAAAATCTTTGGGACACAGCAAAAGCAGTAATCAGAGGCCAATGAATAGCACTCAACACACATGGGGGAAAGGGGAAATCCCAAAGCAGCACCCCAAAACACCACCTTCAAAAACTGGAACAAAGACAGCAACCTAAACCCTCCACTAAAAGAAGGAATGAAATCATAAGGATCAAAGCCGAAATAAATGATATGGGGGGTGGGATCACAAAATACAAAGCTGGTTCTTGGAAAGGATTGAAAAACTGGACAGGCTATTAGCAAACTTAACAGAGAGGAAAAAAGGAAAAGAAAAGACGCAAATACCCAGGATAAGAGATGAAAGGGAGTACATTACAACAGACCTAAATCAAATAAAATAATAACAACATACTTCTCTGAAAAATGATCTTCAACTGTTGGGAAAGTCAAGTCTGGAGAGGGGAAGGGGAGCAGACTTTTCTGGGGACACAGGTGCAAGACATTTGGTAGAAAAAGGGGGAGGGTCGACCTCCAAATGAAGGGGAAAATAACTAAAAAATACTTTTAAGGACCCTGAGGGGGGATTATACCTGGCAATATGCACCGAATAAGCCACTTTGGCCTGAGTTTCTGGACACATCCTGGAGTTGCTCTATCCTGGAGGATAGAATTCTATGTCTCCAAGGCACACAACACGCTCCCAAGGCTGCTCCAGAGAGATCGGCTGTGGAAACTCCACTAGGGGAGCTGAACACTACCTCAAACACACTTGTCATCTGAGGATCGAAGACTGAAAATCCATGGTAATTGAAGATGCAGAAGATGGCAATACCAAGATTATTAAACTGTCAGTAGGCAGACAATCCATTGACTTACTACATCAACGTCCTATGTGCTATATCAAGATATATTCCATTCTGACAAACCTGTGACTGACATTCTCAGTGAATATTATTGTAAAATTTCCCTGACAACCAACTCCCGTTGTTTGGGTAAACAGCATCCAGCCCTGAAAAGACTGATGCTATACAAGTGAATAATTCATATATTGTAATATGGAGTTAGCCTACATTGGCTCCAAATCCTCCTCTCAACAGTATTTTAAAAAATTAGTACCAGGGGCTAATCAAGGACAATATTAGCAGAAAATCTTTATGCCCCAGGGAGATGATCAATGTGTTTCTACCACGAATTAACAAGGAGGTCTCTAAAGGGAGCCAAAACAGATAAAAAATTTAAAAAAACATAGATCCAGAAATGGGTTTGGGGTTCACACTAAATCCTAGCCCCAATGAAGAGCAATTCGTTATTACAACATACCTTGCTCAGTACTCTCTCTCAGAAAGGGGACACAGAAAATATGGGTGCTAGAGCAAAGTGTGGTGAAGAAATTACATGGTATCTGGTTATCAGACAAAATAGTGTCTTGGGTCTTAAAGGCTTGTTTCCACACAAGAAGCCATTTAAGTGATGTCTCAAGTAAGTCGACGTGGAAGAAGCACACTAACAAATGGTGTTAGACAAAGTGGATTTCCACATGCAGAAGAAGAAAACAAGATCCATATCATGGATGCAAGATGAAGTCTTGTCATCGATGCTTCTAAGGAGCTTTTCGGCCAACTTCTTCCAAGACAAATTTGTTGTTCTTTTAGCAGTCCATGGTACTTTCGTTATTCTTCTGCAGCACCACCATTCAAATGCACTGACTCTTCGCTGGTCTTCCTTATCCAATATACAACTTCCACAGGCATGAGGCAATGGAAACATACCAGGGGTTGGGTCAGGCACAGCTTAGTCCTCAAGGTCACATCCTTGCTTTTCAATATTCTGAAGAGATCTTGTACAGCAGATTTACCCAATGCAGCATGTCTTTTGATCGTCTGAGTGCTACTTCCATGAGCATTGATTAGGCATGTGAAGATATCTGCTCCGGTAAACAACCATAGCTTTGGAAACCCCATACAGGGTCTTAATGAATCCAAATCACCTTAATGACAGTGGGGCTTGGGGAGGGGCCAGGGGTAATCCTACCTCAGTGGTGTTCAGTGGTAGAGAATGACAGAGACTGATATCGATGAAGAACAGCCATATACAAATGGAGGCAATGACAGTTGCAAGCTAAGGAATTGCAAGGATTTTCAGAAGCTAGGTTAGACTTTCTCAGTAGGCATTATCACAGCCAATACTTTGACTTGGACTTCCAGCCTCCAGAACAACGAGACAATAAAATTCTATTCTTTAAAGGCACCCTCTTTGTGATAATTTGTTACAATGCCCTGGCAAATGAAGATTGTATTTTACACGTTATCTGTTCCAATCTTTTTAAAAAGAGAGTGCAGGAATGATAGACTTAGAGAGCTAAATGATGTTGCCTAAAATCACATAGCCGGAATTTAAATTCCTATTATCCAAACCCAAAGACCATCATATTCTTTCTATTGTTCATTTGCTCCACACAAGGCACACAGATTCCAGAGGCATGGGTCCAATTAGGGCACACACCAACCATCATTGTTGCTGTGGCTAATGTCTCTCAAATGGTTCTGACTTAGGTGCCTGTGTGCAGAGCAGGACTGCTCCCCAGGGGTTTCAAGGGTGTGATCGCTCAAAAACAGATCATCCACCCTGACTTCTGAGCTAACTTCTGGGGGGTCTAAACCTTTCTCTTAGCAGTCCAGCATTTAACCACCGATACTTTAGGCAAGCTGAGTATTGTGCCAATTCCACACATTTTATGGTGTATATAGTGAAATAGCATTTTGAAGTTTGAAATGTTAAACTATCCGGTCAAATGTGTTTCTAAAGAATTCCCTCTTTCCAGTTCTACCTAGTATAATTATTTGTGCTTGTCTGTCCGCTTACATGTGAAAGCCAGGAAATAAGAAACATATATATGAAGTAGGTGCTTTGAAAAATTGATGGCTGAATTATTTAATCCCAAAGCGGATGTGTTGCAATTTTGATTTCTAAAAAAAAGTGGGTATGGATGATGACAAATTGGAATTTAAAATGTGTTTTTAATTTTAATGAGTTTTATTTTATTTGCCGAAAACAGCATTGAAGCCCATAAATCAGATAAGTTTTTAACTGATCAGCAAAAACATTTATGTGCCAGAAGAACTGTTTAGTTTCACTTCTCCATTCTGGATGACCCTTGATAATTCAAAAGTACCAGAATTCTGGGATGTCTAATCCCTGTGCCACTCATTTCTTATCTTTTAAGTGTAACACATTCTAAAATGTGTCTTCCAGTGAGAAGAGTGTTGACAGGTAAAATCTAGAAGTTTCAGATATACTCTTGATACCAAGATAAATGGAAATATTCTGAAATAAGCCCAGGTGAGATTTACAATGCTGTTGCTGAGAGTCCCACAATGCACTTGGCAGGAGACAATGATGCTTTTATCTTGAGCATAACAACATACACAGCACATAAAACAGCACAGCACAAGGGCACATGATAAAGTTTACTTAAATACAAGCTATATTATTAGTGGATGAAAATTGAAATCGTTTGTGTAAAAAAATATAACAGAAAAGAAAAAAATTGCCTTAAATGATAACTTTTTGAAATTGTCATTCTTTTAGTAGCTGTGAAAGTAATTATGCACATGTTAAAGACAAATCAACATTATTTTCAGCCAAAACCCAAAAATCTATATTGTTCCCGTGTACTTATTGAGTTGGTAAATTGATAACTATTCATAAAACAATAAAAACCCTGATTTGTATGCTTACGTTTTAGAAAATGTAGTAAAATGGAAACATTACTCTCAGAGTTTGCTTGACTACAGATGTGCTCTGGTACGGATGTTAGGAACAGGAGCCGGTTGGAGTAGTGAGTGATGTATTTGGGTGTTAGCCGAGATCAGTTCTTCAAAGCCACCAGTCCCTCCTCAGGATAAAGAGGAGTCTTTCTCATCCTGGCTTTCTGCTCCCGTAAAGAGTCCCAGTCTCAGAACCCACAGGGAAGGTCTCCTCTGCCCTACAGGCTCACCAAGAGTCAGAATGGGCTCAATGGCAATGGATTTTTTAGTTTATAATTGTGGGGAGGTACTGGGAAGACTTCCTAAACCCAGATTTAATTGTTATACTACTTTATAAGATTTAGAAGAGATATGGAAATAATATCAATGAAGGAGAGTGTGTTAGTCCAGGTAGAGTGGAGAAACATTCAGACACACTCATATGTGTATAAGAAAGAGTTTTATATAAAGTGTACTTGTACATTAGGAAAGCATCCCAACCCAGTCCAGTCCAAGCCCATAAAAATGATATTAGCCCATATGTCCGATACCAGTCTACAAAATTCTCTTCAGACTCAAGAAACACATGCAATGATGCTGAATGCAGGACGATCACAGGCATTCAGTGGGTACAAAGTATGGATTCAGTGGCAGTGTGAGCACCTCAGCTCTGGCTTCTCCAGCACCCAGGGCTACTTCAGGGTAGGATCATGTGGCTTCTCCTCAGGGATGTCTCACAGGGAGTCAGCCTTGTCAGTAGAGAGTCTCTACGTGAGTGAATTGAGAGAGTCTCTCCAGCCTCCAAGGAGGAAAATCCAGATTTCCCAGAATTCTCAGGAGAAGGTCATGCCCACACAGAGGCCTCATTGGCTATGATCCGATTGACAGACTAGACGCCACCCCTTCACTCTTAATCCTCTCAAGTCCCAAATTGATACCACGAGGTTATATAACTACCACAGAGAGAATCCTGAGAAATGTGCTTGTTGACTCAGCATTATTAAGTCCCATTGTCGATTTCCAGTTCACCTGCGTGTGTACCCATCCCTATTGCAGTGAGCCTATGAGTTCCCTGGGCCAGTGCTCTGAGGTTAGTCCCAATACCCTCTTTGATGGTCCTGATGGTTTGGGGTTTAACTTCTAAGTCTGTAATCCACTTTGAGCTTATTCTTGTGCATGGGGTGAGGTAAACGTCCTGTTTCATCTTTCTGCATATGGATATCCACTGTTTCCAGCACCACTTGTTAAAAAGGGAATCCGCTTCCCACTTGATAGTTTTGGGGCCCTTGTCAAAGATCGACAAATGGGACTTAATGAGAATAAAGCACCTGTGCACCTCGAAAGACTTCACCAAGAGGGTGACAAGACAACCCACTGACTGGGAGAGGATTTTTAGTAATGACACATCAGACAAAGGGCTCATTACTAAAATCTACAACACCCTCATGGCCTGCAAGAAGAGGAAAACAGTTAACCCCCTAAGGAAGTGGGAAAAAGAACTGAAAAGAGCCTTCACTAGGGTGGAGATTGTGATGGCCAATAAGCATATGAGAAAGTGTTCCAGATCATTAGCCATAAGAGAAATGCAAATCAAAATAACAATGAGATACCACCTAACACCCCTGAGGCTAGCCCAAATCAATAAATCAGAGAGCAACAGGTGTTGGAGGGGGTGTGGTGAAGTAGGAATCCTCCTCCACTGCTGGTGGCCATGTAGATTTGTACAGCCACTGTGGAAAGCAATCTGAAGATACCTAAAGAAAATGGAAATTGATCTACCTTATGACCCAGCCATCCCTCTACTGGGCATATACCCGGTGGAAGCAACAAATAAAACACGACCAGTCATCTGCGCTCCAATGTTTATTGCGGCACAATTCACAATCGCTAAGACTTGGAAACAACCTAAGTTTCCATCGATAGATGAGTGGATTAGTAAACTCTGGCACATACACACAATGGAGTACTATGCAGCACTGAAAAGCCCGGTCGATTGCATGAAGCAGAAAGAAAAATTTGGCTGAGTAGGTTTTATCTTTAGTTGATATGTCTTAAACTGCCTGTGATAAAAGTTTAAACTCTCTTTCTTTAGTGAAGAGTCTGAAAGAATGAGGAGTCAGAATGAATGAAGAAGAGTAAATGAATGAGTACTCCCAGACAAGGGAACAGATTTTGAGGAGGTGATCGATCAGAGACCCTTGCAGTGGAGATCTGCCTTCAGCTGTCTAACACGGGTGACCCAAAAGATGGAGTTAATGAATTGCTTCCGCAGTGGCCTGCGAACACTAAGAGGCACAAACTGGTGTTCCCTCAGGTGACATAATTGGTGAGTCTCCAGAGAAGGCCCATCTGATGGCATTTACCTTTGGAGGGAGGACGCTTTCTGGTTCGGTAGATCTGGTCTGCTGTTTAACTTCTGAACTCCACCAGACGCTGTCTGGAAGCATTTTGAGCATTTCTCCTCAATCATGAATGTGACACAGTTTGCAAAGTATCAGAAAATGTTTGATAGTCACCTATGTGAATCAGAATTCTCAAAATGTTCTGACACCAGAATGGGACATGGGTCCTGTTTTGGAGAGCTCTCTTGTGTATGTGCTAAGATATGATGTTTCTGAAATTGTAAATGATTGCATTGGCATGACTTGCCAAGCGGGGGAAGCAAAAACTATGTATATAAATTGAAATGCAAGGGCTAATTATCCATTATCTAATAATAAAATTTACTTTTGTCTTATTTTTGTCTTTCAAAATGTAAATATTTTAAAACTTTATTACAATAAATTAGATACTATTATACTTTAGTAGGATGCCCAATGACTATTTCAAATAACCAAGCAGTTCCAACGGCATGTCAAATTGTGCTCGTGACCTAGAGATCACCTGAGTTTCCACTATACTTCTTGGAGAAATGTCAGAGAACCAAGCAGGACACCATATTATTGCCTCTCGAAACTTAACAGTTTGTGAACCCTGAGGGGCAAGTAAGATATTTATAATGGAATGGGGAGAGAACAAAGAATCAAATGATGATGAAACAATGCCTTCCTTCTCATACATACTGAAACCTATAATAAAACCCTGTCCAAAGATTTTTTTCCTGATTTTATTTTTTTTTAGGTATATCTTTTTATTTTAGTGTATTTTTTTAAAAACATTTTATTAGGGGCTCACACAACTCTTATCACAATCCATACACACATCAATTGTGTAAAGCGCATTTGTACTTCATTCTCAAAACATTTTCTCTCCACTTAAACCCCCGACATTAGGTCCTCATTTTTCCCCTCCCTCCCCGCTCCCCCCTCCCTCATGAGCCCTTGTTTATAAATTGTTATTTTGTCATATCTTGCCCTGTCCGACGTCTCCCCTCACCGACTTTTCTGTTGTCCGTCCCCCAGGGAGGAGGTCACATATAGTCCCTTGTAATCGGTTCCCTCCCTCCTACCCACTCTCCCTCCACCCTCCCTGTTTCACCACTCACACCACTGGTCCTGTAGGGCTCATCTGCCCTGGATTCCCAGTATTTTCAGTTCCTATCTGTACCAGTGTACATCCTCTGGTCTAGCCAGACTTGCAAGGTCGAATTCTAGTCATGGTAGTGGGAGCGGGGATCATCTTGCATTTATTGCTATTTAATCAATGTTGAGAGAACACTGGATTTAGATTGCAGGATATTTTTTGATATGCTTATCCACGAAATGACTAAATTCTAGAATTTTTGACTGAAAAGATTAGTAATATGAATTTTATTCAATTTAATATTACCTTACTCCATCCTTAATGACTCTGTGATCTAACTAGACTTTTGTCTTTCTTATTATTTTCCTTCTGAATTTGTCCTAGCATCACCTTTAGGAAGGAGTCATAATTTCATCCAAAACATGTTCACTGTGCATATTTCCTTCTTTAACATGGTTTAATCTGTTGCCACTGTAATTGAGTAGCTCCGTGGGTTGTTTCTGTGTGTGTATTTCAAGGTCCTGAAGTCCTATGAGTATCGTCTATCATTTTGCTTTTATTTCACAATCATATTAGGGGGAGGAGTATTGCTTAAAGGTCCCTATTATTTTGCTATTGGCCATTTCCCACCACTCATCTAACAGTTTGTAAAGAAATGCTGTAGTGCTCGAAGTTATGCCACCCATCTGTTAATACAAGCAGAGTCACCCACGGTGAAGGGGTTCCAGTGGAGCTTCCTGACTAGAAAGGAGGTGGCTGACTTCTGAGTGACTCACTACTGAAACCCTTCTGGCCAGCAGGGAACGTTTTCTAACAAAGTGCCCCAAATGAGCCCCTCAGGTTAGAAGACATTACATTATGACAAGGGAAGAACCATTTCCTCAAATTCGTGTTGGCTAAATGACTCTGATTCAGACAATGTTTCAGGACTTTTATCTACTGATGAAACACGAATAAAAATAAGAAGAAGCCACTGTGAACATCCATTAATAATATGAAATGTGGGAAATAAGCTAAGAATATTACAAGGTATCAAAAATGAAATAGAACACATAAAAATTGATACCCTAGGCATCAATGAACTAAAATAGACTGGATTTGGCCATTTTGAATCAGAAAAGCATCCAGTTCACTATGGCAGGGATGGCAAATATCAAAGGAATGGCATTACATTCATAGTCAAAAAGAATTATTTCAAGATCAAACTTGAAATACAATGCTATGTAGGATATGTGTATCTATAGTTCCATAAGAAAAAGCCATTAATACAACTACTGTTCAAATTTATGAATTATGCACTAGAACCAGTGATGAAGCAATTGGAGAATTATATCAACTTCTTTGGTCTGAAATTGGTGAAACACTCAAACAAGATGCCTTGGTAATTAATCGTGATTGGATATGAAAGTTGGAAACAAAGATGAGGAACCCGATATTTAAAAATATAGCCTTTCTCATAGAATGAAACTGGAGATCTGCTGCCAAGAGGCAAACACATCTGTCTTGGAAGAATTACAGCCAGAGTGCTCCTTTGAGGCCAGCATGATAAGACTTCCTCTTGCATACTTTGGACATGTTGTCCGGAGAGACCATTCCCTGGAAATCATGTTTGGTAAAGTAGAGCGGCAGAGAAGAACAGGATGACACTTATGAGATGGACTTACACTGTGGCTGCAACTATGAACCCAAGCATTTGTGAGGAAGGTACAGGCCCGGAGTGTTTGGCTCTGCTGTACATGGGGCAGATGTGAGTGGGACACGAAAGGATTACACCTAACAGCAACAGTCTCAGAGAAAGCAGGAAAAAAATTTTTGAACAGAAAAAAATGTTTAAAAAAATAGCTAACAGCAACATCCACATGTCTTCATCAAATGGGATATACAAAAATCACATTGACTATATTCATAGAAAGAGGCTAAGGAGAAGTACAAGTTCATTAAACAAAACAAGTCCAGGGGCTGACTATGGAGCTGGCTATCAATGGCTCATATGCAGGTTCATGCTGAAGCTGAATAAAATTAAAACAAATCCAGAGCCAAAATACAACCTGGAATACATCCCTCCTGAATTTAAGAGAGCATCTCAAGAAATGATTTGGATCTTTGAATGCTAATGACTGAAGAAGACCAGGCAACTTGTAAGATGACATCAAGAATATTAATCTAGCAAAAGATCGCCAAAAAGACCTGTAAGAAAGGCAAAACCAAAATGAATGGCAGAAGAATCTCTGACTCTTTTTCTTGAATGTAAAGCAAAAGCTAATGTAATAAATGATTAATCACAAGAATCAGTCTATAACACCCTCCCGGGTGCAGAAATAACAGAAGTGGGTGGGGGGTAATGGAGGAGGATGTAAGATATGAAAATAATAATCTATAACTTATCAAGGGTGTGTGAGGGAGGGTGGGTATGGGAGGGAGGGGGAAGAAATGGGGAGCTGATATCAGGGGCTCAAGTGGGAAGAGAATGCTTTGAAAATGATGATGGCGGCATATGTGCAAATGTGCTTGACACACTGG
This sequence comes from Echinops telfairi, assembly GCF_000313985.2. Classification (NCBI taxonomy): domain Eukaryota; kingdom Metazoa; phylum Chordata; class Mammalia; order Afrosoricida; family Tenrecidae; genus Echinops; species Echinops telfairi. The sequence continues at coordinate 50,682,458 of NW_022103928.1, forward strand.
AGGAATGTATGGATTGTGATAAGAGATGTAAGAGCCCCCAATAAAAGTAAGAAAATAAATAAATAAATAGTATGAGATAAAAAAATGTCTTAATGATTAAGTAAAAGAATTGAACACAAAATGTCAAAGGGCAGGTCTTGAGGACATCATAAAGCATTGGAATAATGAAATATTCAAATATCCAAAGACCTGGAAGAACATTCTTAACATATGTCAATATGAAAGAACTGAAGAAAAAAATCAAGCCTGGATTTCAAATATTGAAGGGTTGTAGAGGCAAAATATTGAATATCACAGGAAGTTTCAAAAGAATACTGGAGGCATATAGAGTCACTCAACCAACATGAATCAATTGGTGTTCAACCATTTCAAAGAAGTAGCATATGAGCAGAGCCAATACTATTGATTGCAGAAGGCGGCGCTTCACTGAAGATATTAGCAAAGAACAAGACTCCAGGAATTGACACAATGTAAACTGCAATGTTTAAAACACAAAAAACCCAACTGATGTGGTTTTGGAAGCATGAATTTGGTTAATCAATGCCAAGAAATTTGGGGGAAAGCTCCCTGACCAATCTACTGGAAGAGTATTTTGCTCTTTCCAAAGGAAGGTGTTTCAACAGAACATAGAAATTATTAAACAAGGGATATCAGTACTATTGTCAGATGGATGTTGGCTGAGAGCAAGGAATGCCAGAAAGATGTTTACCCATGTGTCATTGATTGTGGAAAGGTATTCATCTGTGTATCATAACAAACTATGAATAATATTATAATGAATGGAAACCCCAAACTCTTAAATATGCTCCCATAGAACCCATATGCAAACCAAGAGGCAGTTATTCAAACAGCACAAAGGAATATTGCATGGTTTTAAATCAGGAAAGGTGCCAATTTTATTTATATTTTAACATCTACTCTTTACTGGTGACTTTCTTCCTTCTGTTTGCTTTTTGGGGTGTGTATTCTTTTTCCTTTTCCAATTCCTTAAAGATGATATAAAATATGTTAATGTTGGCTTTTCTTCTTTTTAAAATTCCAAGGTCTTTAAGTAGGATCCTACAAGTTTGATACCTAATGCTTTTATTATTTTTGCACTCGAAATATGATATTTTAATTTTATTTAGACTTAATAGTCAGAAGTGTATCTTACAATTTTCCAATCAATGGGTTTTAAAAATAATTTTTCTGCACTAATTGTCTTGAAAGTAAATCATGCAAGTTTAGGTGATAGAAGATTCTAAAAAATGTACTGATATTTTCCCAATGGCATAGCATGTCTTCAGATGCATAAATATTGAAAAATATTCATATCCTTCAATCATTAGATTTAATATTCTGTAAGTGTATTTTATCAAGGTTCTTAATTGTGGTCTTCAAGTTAGTGAACCATTATTGGCAAACGCACGCACAAGTGGACACGGACACACACACATACTGGTCGCTGAGCCAACTACTCATGGTCTACTCATGCAATACCATTTTCGTGAGAGGGGAACTGTAACAGGGTTCTTGAGGGATTTCAATGGTTGACTCTTTGAAAGTAGATCTTTAGGCCTTTCTTCTGAGTGCCCTCTGGGTTATTTGAATCACACAGAGACTACTATCTAACCCTTATAAAAAATAAACCAACTGCCATCTAATTTATTCTGACTCATGGGAGCCTCAGGTTTCTGAGCCTGTAGGTTTTATTTTTGTTTTTCTTTCCCCAGTCTAGTGGTAGGTAAGTTTGAAAGGCAGATCTTGTGGTTAGCTGCCCAAGACTTATCCCATCGTCCCACCAGGACTCCTCACTAACCTTATTTTTATTGTTGCCCTGTAGAAGGTTCTGATTCCCAGTGACCCTGTGTAAAACAGATGGAAATACGGCCCCATTCTGCGTCACTCTCACAATTGTTCTTATCTTTGAGCCCATTGTTGCAGCGCATTGTTTTCTGATATATATAATAAATATATAAAACACAACGCATATGTTACAGGCATACAAAACCTAGTCATGTGGCTTTTTAGATCCACCCCCACCATCCCCACCCCACATTCTTCTTTTGTTCCAGAGCAGGTGATTTCTAACTTCCTTTAGTGAAAAATATTCATTTTAAAGCATTACCCAGTTTGGTTTGTCTGAAATAATGTCGTTATTTCCTCTTTCATGCAAAATTTTGTTCTGCTCTATGTACAAAATAATTTTTACTTCATTATGGTTTTCATATTCAAATCATTTAATCTATTAAACTCTCCATAGCTTGATTTTTAAACAGTCAATTGTTTCCAGTTTTCAACATTAATACTTTGTCATTTCTAGATGTTCACATGTATTTTTAAAACAACCTCTCATTTCCTAATCATACTTTGAATGTTACCTTTCCTCCCCCTACCAAACACTAAATATGTGTATTTTATATTCTGTGTGGGATTACATGTCTATCGGTTTGTTGTATGTGGTAGTTGTATGTTGCTATGATACTGGAAAATACTAGAAAGATCACCTATAGAGTACAGGATTCAATGGGACTTCCAGTCTAAGATAGACTAAGAACAGGAGATTGCCAATTGATAGCTAAAATAAAAATACCCCCCACCAACCGGAAGAATGCACTTAGAGGACAGCACTAAGGCTACAGCTTGGGGAGAGGGGCACATTGAATTAGAGCACACGGGAGAATTGAGAAGGGATGCAGAGGGAGGAGAGGACATCCTGGCCCACCAAGCCCCAAGGGCGATGCTCCTGCTCAGAGCAGAGAAAGCACACAGAGGACCATAGGGCCGGCCCCACCAGGAGACAAGATGTCCCTCACTAAACCATGGTGCTGCAGGGGACAACACTGGAGACAGGGTTTGGGAATAATGCACAATCTGACCCCATCATTCTGGGGCGAAACACTGAGGGCATGCAGCAGAGCAGCAAGGGGAGCAAAGTGATGAAATCCCCCGGGAATACCAAACATGGACTATGGAGACAGAGTATAGTACCCCATCAGACTTGACTGGAAAACACTCTTAAAGGCCAACAAACAGATCTTGAACTATTTATAAGCTTTTCCATTTTTGTCAGTGGCTTTCTTTTTGTTATTGTTATTTTGGTTTTTTTGTTATTGTTTTGTTGGGTTTGACTTACTTTATTGTTTTATTTGGCTTTGCCTGGTTTTTGCACTTATTAATGTATCTGCATGTCTATCTAGATAAGCTAGGTGGAATAAATAATTCAGAGATGAAAGAACAGGACCAATGGTTCTGGGGGGATACGGGAGAAGGGGAGGTAGGAGAATGGAAGAGGGGAGGAAAAATCAACCCAGGGACAAGGGAATGAGTGAACTAAAATCAATGAAAAGAAGTGTGTAGGATGCCTATTGGGGCTTAATCAAGGGCAATGTAGCAGCAAGGAATTACTAAACCCAAATAAAGTTGAACATGCTGGTGGGACAAGAGGAAAATAAAAGGATATAGCGGAAAGAAGCAGGAGGCAAAGGACATTTATAGCGGTCTAAATATAGGCATGTACTAATGTAAATATATATGTAACGAGAGGGGACTAGAACTATGTATTCATATCTATATGTTAAGAATTAAGGTTGCAGATGGACATTGGGCTTCGACTCAAGTACTCCCTCAACACAAGAACACTTTGTTCTAACAACCCTGCATTCTGTGATGCTCACCTTCCCAACATGATCGCTGAAGACAAAATGGGTGCATAAGCAAATGTGTAAAGACAGCTGATGGTGCCAGGCTATCAAAAGATATAGCATCTTAAAGACTTGAAGATAAACAAGCACCCATCTAACTCAGAAGCAACAAAGGCCATATGAAAGAAGCACACTAGTCTGTATGATCATGAGGTGTCGATACGATCAGGTCTCAGGTATCTAAGACCCAGAACAAAATCATACCCCATGTGAATAGGAGGGGGGGTGTATGGAGTGGAGACCCAATGACCATCTGTAGACAATTGGACATCCCCTCACAGAGGGGTCACAGGGAAGAGATGAGCCAGTTAGAGTGCAGTATAACACCGATGAAACACACAACTTTCCTCCAGTTCTTTGGTGCTTCCTTCCCCCCACTATCATGACCTCAATTCTACCTTACAAATCAGTTTAGTCCAGAGCATGCACACTGCTACAGACAAGAGCCCACAACACAAGGAATCCAGGATAGATAACCCCCCTCAGGGCCAACAAGGAGAGTAGAGTGACCAGGAGGATTAGGGGAAAATGGGGGGAGAAAGGGGGAATCGATCACAAGGATCATCTATAACCTCCTCCCAGGGGGACAAATAACAGAAAAGTGGGTGAGGGGTGATGGCGGACGATGTAAAATATGAAAATAATAATCTCTAACTTACCAAGGGGTCACGAGGGAGGGCAGGCAGGGGAGGGAGGGGGAAGAAATGGGGAGCTGATATCAGGGGCTCAAGTGGGAAGAGAATGCTTTGAAAATGATGATGGCAGCATATGTGCAAATGTGCTTGACACATTGGAGGAATGTATGGATTGTGATAAGAGGTGTAAGAGCCCCCAATGAAAGTAATAAAAAAAGAAAAGAAAAAACACTGTGAAAACCTTATGAATAGGGTTAATCAAGCAATATTTTCTTGCTCTCAGTCCAGAAAGACTTTTCTTTTAACATTGAAATTCACCATCTATTCAAAGTTGATATTGTTTATGATGAATATATTCATTCTCTCCGATTGGGATGAATAATTTCAGTCATTTGTGAAGCAACCATCATTTTCCACACTAAGATGCTGTCTGCCACCTTTATCCTGTCACAGTTCCATAAGTGCCTGGGCCTGTTCTGTAATCATCTGCACCACCCACAAACTCCTAAAAATGATAGCTGTCATTATTGTTCAGTTCCGTTGAGCTAGTATTGACTCATAGCAACCTCATGCACAGCAGCAGGAACACTGCCCAGTCTGAGCCCATCCTCATAATGATTGTTATGATTTGAGCCTTATAATTATTGCTTTTGTCGTGTCAACTTGAAGATACATAAAAGTGCAGGGGTGGAGTCTAGTCTGTCAATCAGGCTGCCCCTCTTTGTGGGCGTGGCCTTCTTATAAGGAGGTCCCTGGAAACACCCACCTGACCCCCTCTGCTTTCATTGTCCTGCTGGTGAGCCACTCTGGGATCTGCCAAAGCCCTGGATGCTTCTACCGCCATTGGTTCCACAAGACTTTGCACCCACTGGCCTGAGTCCGTCCTGCGTGCTGCCTCTTTGTATGCGGCTGCGTGAGTCTGCAAGGGACTTTTGGACTAGTATCAGACTTATGGACCTGCGTTGGACTGGACTGGGATATTTTATCGATATTAATGACTTCCTGCTATAAAGCTCTTTCTTATACATACGAGTCTCTCTGTTGTTTCTCAAATCAACTGGTCTAACACCTTGTTGTAGCCATTATATTTTAAAGTTTTAGTAATATTCAATTAAGCTGACCAGTGCATCCAACACTGGAGCAATTTCTCCTTGAACTAGAGACTCTTAACCTCTATTTCTGCTTGGGATCCAAATATTCCTATTTTATAAAGACATCTCTTATAATATTTTTCCACTTAATGATATTATTCCATATGGCTTGGGATTGTGAAACACAGACACTAAACCTTATATACATGATAACATTCATAGCGCCTGACAAAGTGCAAAAGTTACTGAAACATCTCCACAAATTTACTAACACATTGCCATAAAATGTACCCTTGCATCTGGTAACAAGTAAATTATGGTTTCAAAGACTTCATGTCTCGCTAGCTGCTTCCATAGGGCTTTTGTCTTTCACACACCCTGACTGCCACATGCAGATGTCTCTCCATATTGAATAAAGCATGTGCGTCTCAAAGTGAGTTCAACATCCTGGTTTGATTTTTCCAAAAAGATGTTTAATTATTGAGGGCTGTCCAAATCTTCAAAAGTATAGGGTGACTTGTTGCAATGAGCCAATTTCTATACATGGCTCAAAGGGAAGCTGAACCCCTCTGAACATTCATGGATTTTGTCAACCTGGTTCTTCAACACTATCATGTAAAGGTAGTACAGGATGATACTCGCTTTGACTTAAACCTAAGGGATCCTAAATCAAACTTAATTAGAGCAAGAACATTGAAGATAAATAACAAGGGGACAAACATTTTTTTAAACTTGATTTAGACCCTGTTGTACCAAAGAATAGTAAGAAATGAACAGTGACATGATTTTGATTCATAAAAATGCAACATAATTGTCTAATATGGTTCCTGGTCAGATCGCATTGTGTCTGGGAAGCTGTTAGACACCGTTCACATAACAATCACACCCAGGAAGCCAGAATGTCCCTGCTGACTTGACTGGCAGTCAGAAAGTTTATGTGGTTTCAGACGTTCTTCAGCAAAAGGGCAGATGCACGCAGCGTACTCAGACCTGAGCCTGGGCTTTGGGGACAGTAAGAGTCATCACAGTCCATTTCTCTTGGGAGGAAACGTGTTGTTTCTGGAAGTGGTATATCATTAGTGGTGTGATGACACCTGAAGGAATTTTGGTGGCACCGCCCAGTGGCATTCCTAAGTCCAAGGTTGGTGGTTCAAACCCACCAGCTGTTCCACAGAAGAAAGATGAGGCTCACTGCTCCTGTGAAAAATGACAATCTCAGAAACCCTACAAAGGATCTCCGTGCACTGGCGCTGAATGCATGGCAGTGAGCTTTTGTGTTTGGTTGGTTTGGTTCGCGGGACCTGAGGACTGCAGAGTCTACTTTCTCAGGGATCTAAGAACATGTTAGAGAAGGACTGCAGTACTGTTTTCAGGAAGGTCAGTAACCTGACTTGCAATGGAATTTCTACTTTCATTTTGATCTGTGTGCCACCAAAGTTTGCAGCATTAAACAAATACAAAGACTCAGAGTGAAAGCAGGTATTATATTTGAAAAAAAAAATGGTCCAAAAAAGAAGTAACTCAAGAGTTTCAAGAACTTCAATTTGCAATCATTTTAAAAACAAACATCTATAATTTTCAGTGCATCCCTGAGAATAATGCTTTGTTTAAGAATGAGGGAGGAGAAGAATCTTCAACTTTCCCTTTCCCCAAAATACAAACTTTGTCTTTGTCAGTAACCATAAAAAGTAGCTCCACTGGGTCCCAACCACAAGTGAACTCTGGTTTTCAGTCCCAGTGAGAATTCTACTCTGGGACACGTGGGATAGGAGAAGTGTTGTGCTAAATGCAGCTCAGGCATAGGCATGTAGGCCAAATAATTGGTGATTTTGGCCAAGATTCAATGTTCACTCAGAAGCATTAAATCACAGTGATACAGGTGTGCTGCAGACATTTTATATTACCTCTAGCAGTGAATTATGAATAAGACCCTCCTTGCACCCCTGAAATCAATCTGAGAAACAGAAGCAAAATGGGACCTCGACATTGCTGGAATGACAAAAGATATCCAAAGATTAAGAGCAGTAAATTTCATTGTTCACAGTTCTTCTGGACTGAGGGAAGTGGTTGAAGAAGGGAACGATGGAATGAATCCCACAAAGAGACTTGGAAGAGAAAGGAAATGGTTATGGAAGTGCAGACTTGGAGAGAAAGAAAAAGGGGAATGGAAAAATCGTAGAAAAGACCTGACAGACTCCAGAGTTAGGCCCAATTATCAGAGACGTAGGGTAGAAATATCAAAACTTTTAAAAAAAACTTATGGAGGAAGAGAAAACAGAAAAGACAAAAAATGAATTGGAGGAAAGGTAAATCCTGCCTCCATCCTCAACACCAAGAGAAAGGAAGCGGAAGTCCAGAGCGAGAGCTCTGGACAGAAGTCAGGAGATGCTGGCTGGGGCAGTGGCAGTGCATGAAAAATAATGTCTGAGAACCTCAAACAGGAATTCTGGGGTTAAACGAGTGAAAACAAAAGTGAAGTTATTTACAGAATAAAGTGATACAGGAGTTGTTAAATAAATAAAATTATTTTAATCAGCAGCATGAAAACTAGATATATCAAGTGGGGAATTAATGCAAATGATTAATCTATCAGTGAAAATTCAAGATCAGGATCATTTTTTAATTAGGTGAGGTTTTACAGAGCAGATCATCAGGTATATGTTCAACAATTCCTACATAGTTTGCCTCAACATGTACAGTGCAATCCCCTCGCTTTACTCATCCCACTCCCTCTCCGTGGTTCCTATTCCGTCCCTCCTTCTTTCCTAGCCTGCTGAAATTTGTTCTTAAGCAACTGCTGCCCTTTTGATGTTGAATGATTGATCATTCTAGCATGGGAGTGAATTCAGTTCCAGATCTGAAAGGTGGTTAACAGCCATCATTTTGTGTTTCATCCATCTCTTCTTCTTTACTTTTTAATTGAACATGTATTAAGTCTTAAATCAGGCAAGGACAGGACAACTTCAGAAACGTTTCATCCAGACGAAGGAGACAATTAGTAAAAGGTCATAAGGGTGCCCAAGGGTCCGTTTCGATACATAGCTTTTAAAATGACAAGAAAGGTCAAAGAATGTCGTCACAGCAGTTACTAGTGGAATCAGGGGCGTGATTTAGGTATGTGCATTATTTAAGGCAGAGAAGCTTAACAACTTTGGCACAGGTGATTCCCAAGACAGTCAGAACATGACTCATGACTATAAGACCCCAATACATCAAGGACACACCCAGTTAGGCCCTAAGGCAGATTGCCCCTTCCTAGGCTGGTCAGGAGGTGGAATGAATCCACTTTCTAATGCACTCTGTCTGAAGGCAATACTATTCACATCCTTGGTCAATGATCAGAGGGAATTCAATGGAGACTTAATCTGTGTGGGAACTCTACAAATGGATTTGGGGTTTCACTATTGTCTATAGCCTTTTGAAAACCAGGAGCTCACAATTTAGGCCCTAAGAGAATTCTCTCTTCTGTTCATGAATTTATTAACACTCCTTGGATTATAGAAGCTGGTGTGCCCCTTCTATGTGAACTTAGCTGACACATCCCTTAGATGGTGCTTGTTTTGAGACAAACCTTTAAGAACCCAGTCACTATTCTTTTTTTTTTAAATCGTTTTATTAGGGGCTCATACAACTCTTATCACAATCCATACATACATCAATTGTGTAAAGCACATTTGTACATTCATTGCCCTCATCATTCTCAAAACATCTGCTCTCCACTTAAGCCCCTGGCATCAGGTCCTCATTTTCCCCCTCCCTCCCCGCTACTCCCCCCATCATGAACTGTTGATAATTTATAAATTATTATTTTGTCATATCTTGCCCTGACCGACATCTCCCCTCACCCACTTTTCTGTTGTCTGTCCCCCAGGGAGGAGGTCATATGTAGATCCTTGTAATCGGTTCCCCCTTTCCAACTCACTCTCCCCCTACGCTCCCAGTATCACCCGTCACACCACTGGTCCTGAAGGGATCATCTGCCCTGGATTCCCTGTGTTTCCAGTTCCTATCTGTACCAGTGTACATCCTCTGGTCTAGCCAGACTTGCAAGGTAGAATCCGGATCATGATAGTTGGGAGGGGTGTGTGTGTGAGCATTTAGGAATGAGAGGAAAGGTGTATTTTTCATTGTTGCTACATCGCTCCTTGACTGGCTTGTCTCCCCCCTGAGCCCCTTCTGTAAGGGGATCTCCAGTGGTCTACAAATGGGCTTTGGGTCTCCACTCCACACTCCCACCCTCATTCACTATGGTAAGATTTTTTGCTCTGATGATGCCTGATACCTGATCCCCAATCACTATTCTTTCTGATAACCAGACACCACCTGATTTCTTCACCACAATTTGTAATAGCAACTATATCTTCAGTGATCCCTTCATGCAGGCAAGTATCAAGCAGGGACCACCATAAGAATAAATTGTTCGTAGATTAGTGCTTATGAGTAGTGTTAGCTCAAAACCCATTATTCATATATATATATCTCCCTGGTTCACTTTGGAGGCAGCATTATCAGCTTTATGAGAAATAATATAAGTAATCTACATGAGGCACTTGGTAATTCTAATAATAATATCATTAATCTATTCAATGTTACATAGGAGAGATTATTAGACGAAAACACATGGAAAGTTCACTTAGACAAATTAGAAGTTTGTCATAAACACATTTTAGAATATGAGTTAGGCAATAACACTCATTCCCTAAGGCAAAACTACTCTGCATAACTGAGCCATTACACAAAAAGCAAAGAAAATATGAAAATGGCAAATATCTGATGGTCTTTAAGTTACCAATTTTTGAGCAACTTCAAGAATGAGAGATTTGAACCAACGTCCTCTGCCTTCCGTCTACAACCTTGGGACAGCTGTGCTCTGCTTCTTCTCACCGTAAGGCCTTTAAGCTTTATGTCCAAAGAACAATTTCAGTTCCTTCAATCTGTAACAGGTATGTTTAAAGTGCTTGGTATACTTACAGCGTGTTCAGATAGGACAAATCCTCTCCCGCCCCCTTTAGTAGTGAATTCCCACTAAATTTCACTGAACATGATTATAAAAGTGTCTATTAAATGAGAGTGGCCGTGGTCCAGTAATGGATATGTGCAGGTTTGTCATCTTTTCTGTGTCATTTCTTATTTTCATTTTTGTGGTTTTATTGATTCCTTTGTTCGTCCTCTATTGCTGGGTTGGTTTGAAGGCACGTTTCAGCGTCGTGATTTCTGCGTGGTGTTTTCCTGTGTGTTGCTCTCAGGTTTGTTTGCTGTTGTGTTGATTCTCTGTCCAAAGTATGCCTTTTTCATACTTTTTATAATTCCGGTCTTGTTTTTATAAATTCATTAATTTTCTCCTTGTCTGAAAATACCTTTATTGCTCCTTCATAGTAGGGAATAGTTTTGCTAGATATAAGACTCTTGGTTGGCAGTGTCTCACTTTTTCAGAATGTTATATATGTTACCCCAGGTCTTCTTGCTCAAATGGTTTCTGGTGAGAAAATTTGAGCTGCTTCTTTTTCTTTTAAATATTTTTATTGAGGGCTCTTACATCTCTCATCACAATCCGTACATTCCTACAGTGTGTCTGAGCTTATTCTTATTGGTTTTCCTTTGAGAATGACTGTTCCTTTTTCCTTAGCTATTCTCAGTATCCACCGCTTTTCCATGACATGTTGATTTTGTGGTTCATCCTGGTTGGGGTCCTCTCAGCTTCTTGAACGGGTACCTTCTCCTCTTGTTCGGTGTTAGCGAAGCTTTCTTCCGTGACTTGTACTCTTCTCTCGATAGTTTTCTTTCTTTCTTTTTTTTTTTTTTGATATTTAACATTCTTTATTATATAAATCATTGTTGTTTCTTTTTTCTTTTTTTTTAACATTTTATTAGGGGCTCATACAACTGTTATCCCAATCCATACACACATCAATTGTGTAAAGCGATTTGTACATCATTCTCAAAACATTTTCTCTCCATTTAATCCCCCGACATTAGGTCCTCATTTTTCCCCTCCCTCCCCGCTCCCCCCTCCCGCATGAGCCCTTGATAGTTTATAAATGGGTATTTTGTCATATCTTGCCCTGTCTGACGTCTCCCTTCATCCACTTTTTGGTTGTCTGTCCCCCAGGGAGGAGGTCACACACAGTTCCATGCAATCGGTTCCCTCTTTCCTACCCACTCTCCCTTTACCCTCCCTGTTTTGCCACTCACACCGCTGGTCCTATAGGGCTCATCCGTCCTGGATTCCCTGTATTTTCAGTTCCTATCTGTACCAGTGTACCTCCTCTGATCTAGCCAGTCTTGCAAGATAGAATTCGAGTCATGGTAGTGGGAGCGGGGAGGAAACCTTTAGGAACTAGAGGAAGGTTGTATTTCTCGTCATTGTTACATCGCACCCTGACTGGCTCATCCCCTCCCCTAGACCCCTCGATAGCTTTTTTCATTGTCCTTTTCTTCCTGCTATGAACCCCCGTGAGATAAAAGTCGGTCCTCGTGATCGTTTCCACCATAATTCTTATGCTTTACTTGTGAATTCCTTGCACTTTTAAATGATTCTTTATCTTTTAGTCTGTGTAGTCAAGGAAATTGTCTTCCAATATTTCCATATCTTTAACTCTATCACTCTGCTCTTTTGCCATGTTGCTTAATTCTGTTAGCTTATTATTTATCTTCTGGAATTCTAATTGCTGTACATTTCCTAGTTTTTCTGTTTTCCATTGTTCTATTCAGCATGTTCTGAATCCACAGACAGTAACTGAATACCATTGCTCTGAATTCTATTTCTGTTAGTTTTAGGGGTCTTCAAAATATTCCTTTGGATCTGAGTTTTGTTCAGTTGTGGGTGCTTGTTTGTCTTGGTGTGCGCGTGCACGTGCGTGCGTGTGCGTGTGCGTGTGCGTGTGTGTGTGTGTGTACTGCATCTGATCACTGCTTTTGTGGCGTCATGTTGCCACTGTTCGTGTTGGCTGGGTGGCAGAGTTGTGTGAGGGTGGGTGACTCTGTGGGGTCGTGCTAGATGGGAATAATGGAAACCACAAAAGGCAAGGAGCAAGTAGGGAGAAAGAAGAGGAAAGGAAAACAGAGAAGAAGGGGAGATAGAGAAAGAAAAGAGTTTGAAAGAAAAATACAAAGAATAGAGAAAAAGAAAAATGCGAGTTTGAAAAAGAGAAAAGAGGAGGGAACGATTAATTAGAGCGGAAAGTAGAAAAAAGGGAGGGCAGCCTGTGTGGATTCTTTCCTCTGTCTGGGTGCTTTATAGCTAGAGTCAGAGAGAGATGGGTGAACATTATTGGAAAGATTCTAGTGCCGGGCGTGCACCTACAGCAGTAGTGGGTTGGCCCTGTGGGTGCTGTGTGAGAAGAAATATTAGGGATGCATTTCTGGCCCCATGAAGAATGCTCTGGATCTTAGTGTCTGCCTCTGAAAGTGAAGCCTGACAAGAGGACTGGATGCTGGGGCCTCAGAGGGTCACTCCCTAACCTAATTGTTAGCATTTCATGGGCTGAACAAACCTAGATGTTGCCACCAGAGAGGTTTGTTCTCAGGCATGGTCGCTGGTGCCTTCGGGGTCCTTAGCAGTGTGGTTGGATGGGAGCTGGGAGCTTGGAGGAAGGGCGAAAATTCTGCGTAGCTCATACTCAGGTTGGTTCCCTGCTCTCTCTCCCTGCTCTGTCCCTCAACCTTTGGAAGGTAAGGATTTTGAATCACTTACCTTTAAAGCTGCTCTGGGAGATCAGAGGTTGCCCTGTCCTTCCTGCCTGCTGATGTGTTCATGGTTGTTGTAGGTCAAGATATGACAAAATAATAATTTATAAATTATCAAGGGCTCATGAAGGAGGGGGAGCGGGGAGGGAGGGGAAAAATGAGGACCTAATGCCGGGGGCTTAAGTGGAGAGGAAATGTTTTGAGAATGATGAGGGCAATGAATGTAAAAATGCGCTTTACACAATTGATGTGTGTATGGATTGTGATAAGAGTTGTATGAGCCCCTAATAAAACGATTTTAAAAAGAGAGAGAGAGAGAGAGAGAGGTGTAGTTGTGTGTGTGTTTTCAGTCTGCTATCTTGCCCTGGAACTCCTAGATCAGGATGAACTTGAGAAACAAAATTACTGTCGTTCTAGTGCATTGCCCACAAAACCGCGAGACTATTCAATTAACTGTGGCACATCGTCAGTGAAAGCGTGGCTCTGAGGATTATGTCCACTGGGTGTCTGTCCGTGTACCATACTATAGTGGCTTGCATGTTGTCGTAATGCTGGAAGCTTTGCCACTAGCAAATCTTGCATCGAGGACAGATTTCTGGAGAGTTGACTGATGAAGACAGAAACAAAGGCCTAGCAATTTGCTTCCAAAATTAGCCTATGAAAGCCTGATGGCTCCTAACAGAATGTTGGCCAGCTCCGTTGCTTTAGACATACGATCAAGAGGTCTCAGTTTGCTGGAAGGAGACATCATGTTTGAAGTAGAAGGCCAATGAGGGCTAGGGAGCCCCCCAGTGAGATAGATTGGCACAGGGGATGCAATGATAGACGAGAACATGCTGCCAGTTCTACAGACTGGACATTTTGTTCTGTTGTATTTAAGGACACCATGTGTCAGAATTGATTCAGCACAAACTGACTCTCTCTCCAAGAAATTTTCACAAGCAAACACATTACATGCTCTGCTTCATAAACAGTAACTTAGACTCCCTTGATTAATAGTGTTGCTGCCTTGATTAATAGCGATGCCAGCCCCTTCTTAGTGCCTGCAAGGGATGATTCCTGCATGTGACAGGGCTTATTATTACTACCGCCCAGAGCTAAATGGGTTTTAGTTTGGGGGAGAGAGAGGAGTGGCTGGTAGTGGGAGTCATGATCTTAATTAACAGAAGAGATACCCAGACACAGCACGATACCAATCCAAGCTTTCCTAAGCAAAGATGAAAAGCAATCCTAAAAAGAAGGCTGTCCCATGAAGGTACAGGATATACTAAACGATACTGCTATGTGTTTGCAATAACATTTAAAAGACATTTCACTATAGAACAAAACAAACATTAAATCAGATCTTTCCCCTTTACGTCATGCAAAGTTTCCTAGCACTGTTAAATAAAGCTAAAATACTTTATCTTTTTGTCTGACAGGGTCTACCCTTCTTGTTAAAGGAAAGATTGTATCAGGGACTTTACAGCCTTTTACACTGATTCTAAATAATCTAGACTCTATGGCTTTTCCTCTTGCAGCTTTGAAGACCACAGACCACTTCCTAGAACAAATAGGGGGGGGGGGGGCAATTCCAAAGGTACTTGGAGGAAGCACAGACAGCCCCCTGTCCCACACACACACCACCCTACCCCACACAGACATCCCACACACACACAGCACCCCCACCACCCTACCCCATCCTACCCCACACA
>NW_022103928.1:50697416-50701606 GCF_000313985.2 Echinops telfairi
CCCACACACACAGCACCCCAACCTCCCTACCCCATCCTACCCCACACAGACACCCCTGTCCCCAACACACACACACAACACCCCCACCACTCTACCCCATCCAGGCTCTCATGTGACTTTTAAGAACCAGCAGGTCTGGAAAATGTTGAATTTGTTTGTAGGAAAGGTAAACACTGCCAAAATCAACAAGTCACTTCCTTGGGGAGCCGTAGAGCAAATTGGTCTACAGATTAAGACAGTTCAGACAACTTAGTTTGGAGAAGCGAACCCCTTTGGCACCCACAATTACCCCAGAAATGCATTAGAAAGTTGATAAATCTCTGCTAGAGGAATTACAAGCTGTGTGCTCAAGAGGTAAAGGAAATTAAAATTGATCTCTTCTATAAATATTTTAGACACAAGAATTTTTTTTAATGAATTAGTCCAAGAGGTTCAGTGAATTTGGTTAAATGGCTGAGACACACTGGGTGCATTGCTTGTTCTGTGTGACTGAACTCTGATTAGCTCTCTAGGAAATGGTTCCATAGATGATTGGTTATAAGTTAACAAAAAGGTTTTCATGAGAGTAAAATTTCCCAATCCAACTAGTCCTTGATTTAGAACAGAGATCTTTTCTGAGGGCTCCATCCTATGTCACACCCCAAGTTGTGATATAAGTTGAGTGACTCTTGAAAACCTGTTAAAGGGCCGTTTCTTACAAGCAGTGCTTTAAGCAGTAAATCATGAAATTGAGCATCTGCAAGTGAACATCTGAGAATGAAAAACATCAGCAAATTGTGAGTTCACCACTGTAGGTATCACATATTACTAGAAATATGGATGGTGATGAGTAAGTAACCATAACGAGTATGTCATAAACTGGGTGAGCTCTGCAGTCAGCCTCCAAACCAGGGCAGAACAGTAGCTAGTCTCCTTCCTGTAAAATTATCAAAAACAATTAGCCCATAGTTTGTGCGGCAAATAAAAATATACAATGCTATTTAAATTTGAATTTCTTAATACTACAGTTTTTTAAGTATAGGTATATCCTATATAATGCATGAAAAATCTTGTACAAAAAAATTTGTTGGTCAAAATTCGATTTGTAAAATTCAATAATGGTGTTTACAGGACACTATGCACTTGTCAAAACATTTAAAACTGTATAACACAAAGACTGAACCCTAATATAAAGTATGGATTTTAGTTAATCATTAGGAAACAATACTAGTGCATCAATGGGCGCAATGCATGGAAGGAGGTGGGGTGAAAAAAATGTCTGTGTTCTTTCTGCAGTTTTTCTATAAATTTAAACTTACTAGAAAAGAGTTCTTTAAGAACTATTTGTCGTTTATGTGAGATTAAAGCTGGATATTTTATATTTCATTGTAACTCTTTTCCTGGCATCCTTACTGTAATTAAAGGGGAGAGGGGGCACCTAGGCAAGGCTCCCTGGTTTCAGTGGTTGACCGCT
Organism: Echinops telfairi; assembly: GCF_000313985.2. Taxonomy (NCBI): domain Eukaryota; kingdom Metazoa; phylum Chordata; class Mammalia; order Afrosoricida; family Tenrecidae; genus Echinops; species Echinops telfairi. The sequence continues at coordinate 50,698,870 of NW_022103928.1, forward strand.
CACTGAGGTCTCCGTGGTTCAAATCCACCTCAGTTCTGTCAGAGAAATTTGTGGCTGTCACTTCCATAAGAGCACAGCCTTAAAAACCGCAAGCCCAGTTTTTGTATGTCCTCTGGGGTCACTCTAGGAGGCGTGGTGATGTTGTGGTTGGACTGCTACCCACAAAGTCAGCAGTTCAAAACCACCAGCCACTTGGAGGAAACAGAATAAGGTTTTCTGCTCCCATAAAAAGTTGTAGTTTTATCCTGGCCGATACATAGGTTTACTATGAGTCAGGATATACTTAATGGCCATGAATTGGCATGGTTTTAGAGGGCCCCTGTGAGTCAGCATCAACTCGATGCAGTGGGGTTGATGGGATTCCATCATGGAGTTGAATCATGATGGTTTCCTGTATATCAAAGTAGAACTGTGTCCCATAGGGTGTTTAATGGCTCATTTTGTTTGTTTGTTTTTTGGAAACAGATCACCAAACGTTTACGCCAAGGCATTTGGGGTGGGCGCAAACCTCGACTCTTTCAGTTGGCAGTCATTTGGATCACCCAGGACCTCCTACCTGAACATAAGGATATAAACTTGTCATATAGAGAAAAAAATTAATCTGTACTTTTACATTCTCATCTAAAAATCCACACGCAAAATTAATTTTTTGAATATGCATCAATCACTCCTACAACAACCACCACTTCCATCAGTACAGATCACGATGATCATTTAGGATGGAGTCAGTCTGCTCCAAAAGGTTCCGAGATTTGCACGGGAGCAGAGTCTCCTCTTTCTCCCATGGAGGGGCTGGGGGTTTTGAACTATTGACCTTGGGGTGAGAAGGCCACCATGGAGCCCTCTGCACCACCAGGGTTCTTTATGCCAGCCTATGTACAAAAATCAAGCATTGTTTATGATATAAAAACTAGGTCAGAATGTTTTAAAGGCATGAATTATAGGAGTTACTTTAGGGTATTGAATTTCCTGAGGTGCCTTCCAGGTTGTATTTTATAATCACCTGGGGAGTGTTTAAAACCCCTATGTCCAGACTGCAGCTTAGATCAATTAAATCAGAACTTGTCAGTGGGCCCCGAACAGCTGTACTTTTTCAAGTTCCCAAGCGCTGTCCACGTGCTGTCAAGGTGAGAACCACTGCGTTAGCCTGACGTGCACCAACTTGCCGACAAAGCAAAGGCGAACACAAAGATGTAAGACTGTCTGTCGATGCTTCCTTTACCACGTATCATTTATGTAGCAGACCTTTGGGGCCACTTGTCCTTTTCTTTTTAATTTAAAAGGTCATAAACAGCCGCCTTGTGTGTGAATGAACGCTCAATGAAGGGGTGAGATATACTGATGAGCAAGAAGGCTTTACAAAATCAGCCATAGATCTCCAAACAGAGCAGGCTTACGGGGACTCTAAGCAGCCACGGTGGTGCAGCGGTTCAGCACTCAGCTGCAAAGACAGCAATCGGCAGTTCCGGCCCACTCTGGGACTCTGGGGGAGAAAAGTGTGGCTGTCCGCCTCCATCAAAATTTACGAGGAAATCCAGAAGGACAGTTCAGCTAGGCCCTATAAGGTCACTTTGAGTTGATTTAACCCAATAGCAAGGGGTTTGGGGTGAGTTTTACAAAGACTTGGATAGGTCAGACTTTCCGTTAGGTAAAATCTGGTGGTTACCCTAAATCTGTGCTCTTAACAGATGAGTCAAACTATAGAGAAACATATGGGTATTTACATCGATAGGAGTTGTAGAGTCACTACAATATCTACATTTTAAGTCCAAATTTCTCCATTGGTTCATTTTTAAAAAAAAAATGTCTATCCTCGTCAGCTATGTACTTCTGAAATATTACCAAGATTTCCACACAAATTAACTAGCTTTTCATTTTCCAGATCATGATTTGATTTCAACCCCAATGTGCTCTTAAAACTACTATTTTTTTCAGCAAGTGTAACTGACACCAGAGGCAAATGCATTGCCTTAAGATGAATATAGAAAAATTCTTTCTGTATTTGTCCTGGAAGTGTGCTGATAAGCCTGCTGCAGTGCTGCACGCTTTTAAACATTCCTTGTCAGAAAGCCCAAAGAGTCATTATATTATTCAGACCCCAGTCCTAACACTTATCATGAGAGGCCCAAAGCAGCCTCCATATCTTATCAGACACGATTGGCTCCCCAAGTGCGTGTTGACACCAAAGTGCATTTACTTTCAACACTGACACATTCCCTGCGCTCTGCTCGTGTACCCTAAACTCTCTGGAATCCGAAAATTCCACAGATGCTTTTCAACAAGTTGTTTTAATCATTTCAGCCCTGAAAAAGATAAAGAGTTAACCGAATCTTGCAGTAATAATGGAGGTCAGATAATCTCCATGTGCTGTGCTGACAGAACTTTCAGTGTGGCCAGCACACACACACAACACACACACTTGAAAGAACAGACAGAATCAATTTATTTCATGTTTTGTTTCTTCTCCTAACCTTACGAATTTTAGACACGACCTACATTCAAATGCCCAGGGTTTCTTTGTGCCATGGATATTTAATAGTGGAGGTGGAGATGGTGGAGATGGTGGAGGTGGTGGAGGTGGTGGAGGTGGTGGAGGTGGAGATGGTGGAGGTGGAGATGGTGAAGGTGGAGATGGTGGAAGTGGAGATGGTGGAGATGGAGGTGAAGGTGGAGATGGTGGAGGTGGAGATGGTGGAGGTGGTGGAGGTGAAGGTGGAGATGGTGGACGTTGTGGTAG
>NW_022103928.1:50702006-50758362 GCF_000313985.2 Echinops telfairi
AGGTGGAGATGGTGGAGGTGGAGATGGTGGAAGTGGAGATGGTGGAGATGGTGAGATGGTGGAGGTGGAGATGGTGGAGGTGGAGGTGGAGATGGTGGAGGTGGAGGTGGTGGTGGTGCTGGTGGTAGTGCTTGTTAGCTCCCATCGACTTAGCCCCCATCTCTTGGCAACCGGATATACAACAAAATGAAATATTGACCAGGTGCTGGGCCATCCCAATGAATAGTGTTGAACTGACCTACTGCGACCCCTTTGGATTTTCTTTGGTTGCTTTTTGGAAGTAGATTGTGTTTTCGTCATGATGTGCCTTGCACTGGAAGCTCCACTGAAACCCGTTCAGACACAGAGAAACACAAAACCCTCTACAGACAGGCAGGCTGGTTACATAAGGTCCATTGGCCAGAAGTTGAACATGGGTCTCTTATATGGAAGTCAATAAGTATCCTATTGGATCACTACTACCCTCATGTCCTATCTGAGGGGACACTGAAATTTTTTTAAGTAAACATAGGAGTCACCTGTTATCTGAATTGTCACAACCTACATCTGGCCTCTACAAATGTGTTCTCTGTCCTCCTTTCTCCTTCCTCGGTCAGTTTTACCACTGTCCCCATCCATTGCCAAGTCTTCAATGAATTCCTACATGTGCATCACTCTTCGATACATATTCCTTCTCTAAATATCCTAAATAACAAACTCATTTTTCCACGTGTCCACCTAACATATGCTAGTTCTCTAGGCTCAGAAACTTGTAGAAATGTGGACACATCAATGCTCACATTGTCAACAAGTGTATGCACTCGTACCTCTACAAGAGGTTCTGTATCTGTTTCCCCCACCCCCCATGTACATTCTTGCTGCCAACCCCCTGTACCAGGCATCATTAGCCCATATCCAAGTGGTTTCTCTAGCCTCCTCATTGGGTTCCCTTAAACTAACCCACACATACTCCCAATCATGTCACTCCTAAAAAAAAATAAGAATGAAAAAATAACCCAAAATGGTAATTCCTCTTTCTTTTTGACTACATTCCAGAATCTTTAGTCTAACATTAAAGGGCATGTCATTTATTTTATATATATATATATTAAGCACCAAGTATGAACAAAGTTCTGGATATGAAATTAATAAGAATGAAAAATGGCTTTTGTCCAGCAGTGTATAGGCCATAGAGAAATAGCATATTTACTCTGAGGAGCTCTGGTGGTGCAGTGGGTTATGTATTGTGCATCTAACTTCTGAGTTAGCTAATCAAAACCACCAATTGTGGGGGAAAGAGGAGGTTTTCTACTCCTGTAAAGAGTTCCAGCTTTGGAAACCCACAGGAGCAATTCTACCCTGCCCTATAAGGTCACTATCAGTCAGAATCCACTTGATGGCAGTAAGTTAATATTTACTCTGTAAGATTTTCTAAAATCTACAATGGCATGCAAAATGTTAGCTGGTATAGTTAAAGTATTTATCTTTGATCCCTCCACCCTTCTCTCCTCTCAAATCTGCTCTGGGGGTTAAAATCGTGTGGAGTCCTTCACGATGATCCCATGCCATCTGATTCCCAGTGAGGCTCAACAAATGCAGCTGCTTGACCCAAAACAGGAGGAGGAAGAGAAGTAAAACCAGGGAAGTTATGTCGTTTTGGTTTTGCTCTGTTGCTTCATCTTGCTGGGCCCTTTCATGAAAGAGGATTGTCCCGCATGAGCAGCCAACGTCTTGAACCTTCTCTATTCATTTCCTTGCAGACAGCTAGGACGTTAAGTGATAAAATCCAATTAACTTTGGTTGACTGTTTATCTTTTCATATTCCCTAACAATTTATAAATGTTCATTTGTAAATCAATTCCCTTAAATTTGTTTCATTTTGAATAATCTCACTAGCCTGGAAAGTAGTAGGGGTTGACTAGCCTAGAACAATAAGGGAAAGTGTATCGGCAAAAGAATGGAAAATGATATGGACAGTTTAAATAATTATTGAAACATAAAATATACAGCAGAATAAAAGAAACAGACAGGGAAAACATGTTGTAAGAGGTTTGCATTTCACCTGGTGAATGTGGGAACATTAATCTATCTTTAACCAGTGTATATTAGCATAGTTTTCTTTAAATCTTATTCTACAGAATCTTCACAAATATATGTATCATCTTAGCACAGGTGCCATGCTAATCTGCAGCCAAAAGGATCACCAGCGCTTTTGATAAAATTATAATAATCACATTTGTCAGATCTCAGTAATACATGTTTTAAGATTTCATAAATCTTCCAAGTTAGAAATATACAGATAGGAACTGGAAGCACAGAGAATCCAGGGCAGATGATCCCTTCAGGACCAGTGGTGTGAGTGGTGACACTGGGAGGGTGGGGTGGAAAAGGGGAACCGATTACAAAGATCTACATGTGACCTCCTTCCTGGGAGATGGGCAACAGAAAAGTGGGCGAAGGGAGACGTCGGACAGTGTAATATATGACAAAATAATAATTCATAAATTATCAAGGGCTCATGAGGGATGGGGGAGCGGGGAGGGAGGGCAAAAAATGAGGAGCTAATGCCAGGGGCTTAGGTAGAGAGCAAATGTTTTGAGAATGATGAGGGTAACGAATGTACAAATGTGCTTTACACAATTGATGTATGTATGGATTGTGATAAGAGTTGTATGAGTCCCTAATAAAATGATTTTTAAATGATTTTCATTGCTATTTCATCACTGTAATTTTGATACTGTTATGAATTGGGCTACTCCTGTGAAAGCGTCATTTGACCCCCAAAGGGGTCGTGACCCACAGGTTGAGAACCACTGATGTATAGGAATGTTGGATGTAAAACTGACCATGTACTCAGTAAACTTCCATCTAACTCACAATGAAAAGTTAAAAAGAAAGCAAAAATTATATATTTCCTTCAGTCTTTGAATGGTACACTTAAATCAAAGGATTAACTTTTCCTTTTGACAATACACTTGTGAGGAATGAATGGCTTAATGTGTAAGATGAAGCAAATGAAGGAAACATGGCCCACAGAAAAATACCACATAAGAAACAAATCTTTACTCAACAGGGTTATCAATCAGAGAGAAAATTTCAAGCATATGTCATTCATGTTTCAGAATGTAGCATGTGCCAGACAGTTGGAACGCATTAAAAGAATAAAACTAAAAATACTACAGGTGACATATGATAATTTTTTAAAATGTTAAAAAAAAATACATAAACTCAGATGAAAACCCACTCCATATTTTGGAAGAAGGAAACGAGAGAGGACGGGGAGTCACATAATATTTCAGAGCCAATGCAAGAAAGGGTTAGAGACTGCTCTTCTTGAACTCCCAGTGATAATAACTTGCTAGAATAATTTTGTAGCTGTGGTGGAGAAAATGCAATCAGATTTTCCTTTGGAGAGATTTAGCCATTGTATCACTTGTGGATACATACTTTTCCAAAGTCCTCAGTAACAATTTTAGGAGCAACGCTGTAAGACTTCCATTGCCGCCAATGTCATGCAGGGAAGGAAAGGGAGGGTGGTGCACATGCTAGCAAGTTGACAAGCAGTGGGATTCGCTGCTGTTATCGCGCTGGGTTGGAATGGATGGGCTGTTATTGTAAGTGGATAATGTAACTCCCTGCTAGTCTCACTTCAGGGTGTCAACAGCATGGTACTGTTATTATCGTCCCAGGGTAGTACTGAGCTCATGCTATTTTCTTCTGCAAGTTTGGGAAAAGATATGTGGCTGTCACAGTGGGGTAATAATAGACAGGTGTCACCGTACTATGCAGACAGGCAGAGAAAAAGGAAAGAGACAGGCCTTTAAAACGCTAACCACAGCCATAAGATTTTAAATTGAATCCAAATTAAGAGTAGGAAGCAAATATGTCAGAGTGGGATGACAAATATTTGCTGATAAGACACATAACACGATTGAGACATTCTGATTTTAAGGTTATATTTCCATTCAATACAACTTTTTTTTTCAATACAACTTTTTAAATATCAAATGAATTCCCCAGTTGAAAATCATGATAAAAATCAACTCACCTCTTAACAGATCTATAACTCTAGTCTATGGCCAGTATCCAACAATGCTTATTCTATAATAATTTTATTAGTAATATTGGTGTATACTTCCCAATAGCATTGCCTATCATATTAGTAGAAGAAAAAAATATTTTCAGCATCCTTATTCTGGAATAAAATATTAGCACCTCTAAGAGAAGCCAACATCTATGATGTTGGTTAATATTAATTAATAGGCTATTTCTATACTCAAAAAGGTAGAGCTAATATAAAACTGCCGGAGGAATTTTTCCAAGAGCTTTACCAGAGGGAATATTCATTTCATTTCCTTTTAGCAAACATGATGATTAGAAAGCATAAAGTATAAATCAGGAGTTTTTAAGCACTTAGGCTGATTCTACTACAAGCTAATTTCGGATCAAATTTTAAAACCAGTCCTTAGGCAAGATAAACAAAGGTGTTGTTCATTTCTCAGACTCACTGCCATTGGGTTAACAAATAGCAACCCTACAGGACAGAGTAGAATTCCCCCCTATGGTTTCTAAGACTGTTCATCTGTGTGAAAATAGGAAGCCTCATCTTTCCATCATAGAGTGGCTGGTGTTTTCGATCTGCTATCCCTGTAATTATCAGTCCATGTAGAACCCACTACACCGCAGGAGACTAGAGCTCATGGGCGGAATTCTCCTACTTCTGATTGGTGTTAGGGTGACCTGTAGGGTTGTTAGGGATTGCCTTCCTGGCAGTGAGTTTGGAGAATGATCATGGCCTCGGTTGTCATGCAGGCAGTTTATGCTGCCAGTTCAAACTCACCCAATGGTGTCAAAGAGGAATGGGCCTCATGATCTGCTTCCGTTGTGATGACAGCCGAGAAAACTGCGGAACCATTCCATTCTGTAACACACAGAATCCCCACTGGTCAGAAACACTCAATGATAAGGAACAAAAACAGAAGCATAGCGTCAGTTATAATTATCCAAAATAGGTGGTTGGTGAATACGAACTTACAATGTTCAGATCTTCCTTTTAATTGGGCCTTGCCAAGTCATCCTTTGTTGTAATGACTAAGGGAGAGCATGTGAATTACATGCCACATATAAAGGGAGAACATGTGAATGACATGCCACAGTGTTGGTGGGAAATCAGCTTGGACAACTGGGGTTCTCCTTATTCCAGGAAAATTCTAGACAGTTGGTGTCCATCATTTAAATGTATCATTTACAAGTCATCAAAAGCAATGACCAAGCGCGGGCTAATCTTTATGATTTAAATTTGAGTTCTTTGCCTGATATTAACTGAACTCAAGCAGTGATGAGTTCTTTAAAATTCTGTTATTGACTCCATTTCTGGAAGCAAAATGTGAAACTTTGTCCTTCTGCTGGTTGGCTTTGATCACTAGAGAACACCTCAAGCATGCACTATCCGTCAAAGCACCAAGTATAAACCCCTCATTAACAGACAGGACACTACTCATTTCCTAAGTCTTCCTCAACTAGTAGTGAGCTTGCTGGATTAGCCATTTTAGACTTACTCTGTCCTTGTTTGTCATGTTTACGTCACAAAGGTGTTGGAAGGATTAATTAGTCAACATGCAAGACTCTTTGAAGATGAAAAGCACTCTGAAATTGCTAAGCAGTGTTAGCATTCCTCCATAGATTTTCCTTTTATATTCACAAAAAATTCATCTGCCTCCTATTAACCCTTTTGGCTAACATTATGTCCTCAATTTTTTTTCCCTTTAAAATAACTACCCTGGCCTTTTCCTCCACAAACTTCAAAATATCCATCTACCTCATTTCTCTCTGGTTTGGGTTAGTTCTCGCATCCTCACTTTTCTCTCTTAAGAATTCTTTGTGGTTTCTTTTGTCCTTACAGTGAGATCCTGATACACACACAGGTGCACACATATACAAATACACATATATTAGTTATATGTATATATATATATATATTTATTAATCATTCCAAGTAGATGTTTTCTACTTGCATTTTCATATTCTTTGGAGTTGTGCCTGGTATACCTGAAAACCATGAAAGAGAGGAGGAGAAGGGACGCAGTGATGACATTTCGAAGGTCAAGTCATGCATCAGATGGCATAGTCCTAAAGACCAGCAAATCTATTTGGACTCAACAACTGGGGAAGAAAAAAAGCAATTGATTTTCTCCTGAGAGCTTTATATATATAGTTTGTCAGAATGGACTGTATTTGAAATGTCTATTATGAGACTAAGGTGTCTCATGTTCAAGGAAACGTGATGTGATCTCTCAAGTATTCCACCTCTGGCGGGGGAAGCATCTTGCAATGTCTGCAGCCTCTGGTGGTGACTCAAGGGAGCCAGCAGGCAGAGTTCTCCCAGCTGACAGAATCATCGATGGGGAGGTGCGTAGCGAAGTGCAAGAGACTTATCCTCAAATATCACAATGATTTGAGTACTCACATTGTAAAACAGAATTGGTGATCTATGAAAAAATCCTGGGATTTCTTCCACATATCTGACTATGAAGAAGCACCCACCCACTATCTTTTGATTTTTCCAATATATAAATACTAGGTTGCCTCAAAGTGATTGAACATGGGTAAACTTTTTTTAAGGAAACATGCTATTCTGTACTTCTTTTCTTGTTTTGTTTTGTTTTATTCTATGCTTATAGGTAAAGCCATGAGAAGTTTAAATCATTCAAAAAGGAAATCCTTTTTTATAAAAAGAAGTGTTGTTAATAGTGTTCTTAAATGATATGTTCCCTAAGGGATTATGGTACTGGCAAATATTTTTATAAGAAAAAGTCTTAAACACAGTTACAGGAAAATTAATTTGTTAGTAAAATGGGCTTAATTTTTGCTGAAAACATTCAGACAGATCTCTTCTATGCTCCCTGTCTCAAATTGAGGGAGCTGTGAAAGTCATAAAATAAAACAGAAAATTATCTTAGTAAGATATATTTACTCTTGTTATATATCTTTCATCTTATATTACAGGATAATGCAAAATTTATTTACAATGTGGTATAATTCAGTAGTGAATTAATATACATTTATATATATCAACATAAATATATTTAAATATATATTAATTTTAATTATTTTTTAGGAAAGCAACTTTTGAGGAAAAGCACATTTCTTCACCATAATAGTAAAAATAAAATCAATAACAAAACCAAACTCTTAGAACCAAGTGTCTTTACTTTGTAAATCTCCAAAACACATAATTAGAATTTGTACCCAGGATGAAAAGTCTCAATTCTTTGTTGTCAAAAATTAAATCTGCAATACATTCTGCAGTTTTTAAATTTAATTTTAAATCTATATTTGCTATACAGTATTATTTATTATTTATATACTAATTTAAGTGAAAGTGCATAAAATACTAATCAGCCTTTTAAAATATACTTACCTCTCTATAGATTTCCAACAAAGGAATTGGAATGCTAATTTTTGATGCAGAAAGAAAAAAATAATAGTGTACATGAGATAGAAGTCTGTATTTTTCAATTTTATTTTCCCATAAATTACTTCTTTGCAGATAATATATATACAGTTATACACTTTCTTCACTATGAATCACAATTGACTCAATGGAAGTGAATGGGTGAGTGACAAAGTAAGTGGTTATTGTTTGCTTCATGCTTAAGACTAAAAGAAACAAACTCATAAAAATCAAATAATAAATAAATGACAAACCCAGAATCTATCCAGATAGCCCAGCTGCATGCAAGAGCCAACTATGCTACAGATGCAAATCAGTTAGACTTAGAAGAGTCTCAGCCTTGTCTCAGCCCTCAGCTCTAATCTCCTCGACACAAACCTGTCTACCAAACCCCAACATCTCTAAAACTGTAACCCTGCCCAATGGCACACATGAGTTAAGATTGCTAGAAAAGTTATTTTTACATGCTGAGTTGCATTTAAGATGCAAGGCATTAAATAAAGGATTGATTCATTTGGCTGAATAGAAAATGTGAAGCTACTGTAAACAAAATGTTTTAAAAAGGCTGCTAATTATGAGTTAAATTGGACTCTATGGCAGAAGGTTTAGGAGAGTTTTTAATACTTTAAGATACTAACTTTTGGGAGGAATACTTAAAAAAAGTTTAATTGTGACCTAAGTCTATAGAGCAAATTAATTTTCCATGAAACAATTCATATACATTTCATGACATTAATTGTAATATCTACACAGTAAGAGCATTCTGCCTGCTTACCCGTGTCCCATTTCTATTCTTTCTTTTCTATCCCTTCCTGCTCCTGAATTTCACCTCAGCCAAATGCTTCCCTGTTGACCTTGTGAGGTTGATTGTTCCCAATACCATTGTTCCACGCAGAGGTGACCTCTGCCCCAGCTGGGAGGGGCCTGCATGTCACACTCTCTGTGTCCACCCGTCTCGCGCTGACCCAGAAGCCTGGCCTCTTGTCGATCACTTTGAATTTGGTTCCACATTTTCTGATCCTGTTTATTGTGCTCCTTTTTAAAGTGGTTTCTTTTAGATTTCACAACGTTGTAGTAAAAATATAAATACATCCAAAGGAGGTGGGGAGTACACAGAATAATACAGGTAGATAGGAACTATGTTGGTAGGTATTGGGTGGGTAGGTAGATAGAGAGGTAGGTAGGTAGGTATATAGATGATTGATAAATAGATACAAATTCTCAATACCATTTGAAAATGTTTAATTTCACTGATTCTCAAAAACACAAAGAAAAATAATAATACGTAAAACACCATCGTAAAACCCATTGGGCTTAATAAGCCTTTAGAATACAAATGTAGCATATTGGTGAGATTGTGGGTAATCAAACCCTCCTATTCTTTTAAATGAGCATAAGATCTGAATAATTAATTTTATAGGAACCTATGTTAGCGATTTTAGTCAAAAGTCTTGAGAAGTATATTTACTGTCATTTAGCAATTCCACTCTAGAGATTTCAGGGCGTCTAGAGTCATGCTTACTGGAAAGTAAACAATTAATATTAAATAACAACATAAATGCCCAACATTGAGAGAATGACAGAATCGTATGATAGTTGTGGAACCACTGATTCTGATTCATGACAACCTCTTGTGTGTTAGAGTAGCACTGTGCTTCACACAGTGTTCAGTGGCTACTTTTACAACGATAAATCACCAGGCCTTTCTTCCAAGGTTCTTCTGGATAGACTCAAACTTCCAAACTTTCAGGTAGTTGAGCATGTTTGCTGTTTGTGCCACCCAGGGACCGATACAGTGGTTAGTGCAAATGATTAACCTATTTCTGAGAAGGGAAGATCTTTGCTGAAAAAAGAGGGGTGGGGTGAGGATTCAAAGAACTGACTCTAAAGTGTATTTTTTATCTATTAGAATAATTCTGTATTCAAAACACATGGAATTGATATATTTTTAAATATCAAGCTTGTTTGGGTGTCATTAGCATTCGTTCTGAAAAACAATAAAAGAATTGTCAGACTTGAGATTTATTTTCCTGCACCATCATCGCCCTCTCTCAGGGCAGAATTGTTGCAGCTGTATCTGCAGATGTATATGCATATGAGATCTTTGTTATGTTGACGAATGCAGCAACTCCATGGAGGAGTACGCACTGTGGTGATTCCCTCTTTCCTCCCCACTCAAATGACAGGGGAGGCAGAAAAGGAGGAGGTCACAAGGACAAACATGGAGCTGCATACAAATATCAGCAATTTTTTTAGAAGCTGGATAGTGCCCTGATGAATGACTCCTACCTGAGAAGAACAGAAAAGTAGAGGTCCGAATGGCTTCAGAGAGAAATGCCGTAAAGAACATTCTGATTCCTATCCCATACCGTAGACTGGCTCCAGAGTTGGAGCCAAAACTGGAGGGTTGGCCATACAACTTGGTCTACTGGGAAAATATACCCACGGGAAACATTATTTTTGAATGAAAATGAATAGCCCAGAAAATGAAAATGAGCATGGGAAAAGCGACTGTGGTAAAATGAAACTGCTTAATAGGTTCTTCTAGTGACAATCTTTGTAGCTCACAGTGAATGTGTGGAAGCCAAGTCAGGTATAGAGCCCTCGAACTTGGACGCTGGTCAGTGTTGCCATTCCACTGCACATGAGTGAGCCAGCTCACAAGCTGGAAGAGGAATCCCACTGTGATCAAGACAAAAGAGCCACCACGGGAGCAGGTACAAGACTTTTACCTAAAGCAGCGGAAGCATCAGAGCCCACAGCACTAAGACCACGAGACAGAGCAGAGTAGCAGTGGTCCCTGACCAGGTACCACCTGGCTGGGAGGATAAGTACCCAGGACATGACTGTCAACAAGACTAAGAAGAGGTGCTTTCAAACATCTTTTCTATTTTGTACCTTGTTAGCTTCTCTAATAAGCCCCCATAGTCATGAATACAGTCTGTGGGCTCTGTGTGACCCTTCAGCAGATTATCAAAGCCGGTAGAGAAGTAGTGTGCCTGGGAGGGATAGTTAGGGCCAGAAAAGGATAAAGAAGGATGGAAGGTGGAGGTGTGTTTCACTTCTGCCTTGTGGCAATTGACCTTGTGCAATTGTGGAGTGTAACCAAAGGAAGTCCGACTTGACCCCCATGCCATTTCCCTACTTCATTATTCCCCCAATAAACTATAGATGCAGGATTCGGGATTTTCCAATTGGCTGTTTAATACCTGATTCGTAAATATGAACAGACATAGAGGAATTATAGGAAAGATAGAAAGAAACTTAAGCAGGGGACTTAGGAGAAAAGAAGCATATGCTAATAGGGAAATAAAAAAAATGTTAAACTCTAACTAAATACCTGGAGTCCCTGTATGACACAAAGAGCGAGTGCCCCATGGCTAAATGAGAAGCTGGTTGTCCAACACTATCTAAACTTACCTGGAAAGATTTGGAACACTTTTTTCCAAAAGGCCACCAACTTAGTTGTTATTTTTGCTTGTTTGTTCAGTGCCTTCCAGTCCATTCTGACCCATAGAAACTGAAATAGTTAAGGTTTACTCTGCCAACCTGGCTGATAAACACTTTCTAGTTCTCAGGTCTCTTGCTCTCTGATGGTCAGACCAAGGTGCAGCTGTCTTAGCCAGTCCTCTGCTTCAGCTGGCAAGGCTCACTTCCTGGGAGACATCCCTGAGGAGAAGCCACACGGACCTACCCCGATGCAGCCCTGGGTGCTGGAGCAGCCACATGGAGACCCCTGCCAGCGCTGAAATGCTTACACATTCCTGCAGTCGGCGTTATTGCATGTTTTGTGAGATGGAGGAGGACTTTGTGGATTGGTGTCGGACATATGGGTTAATGTTGGATTTGTGGGCTTGGACAGCACTGGGTTGATGCTTTCTTAATGTACATTTACCCTTTATATAAAAGTCTCTCTTACATATATACGAGTTTCTGTGGATCTGTTTCTCTAGTCTACCCAGACTAACACAGAAACCCTCTGCACAACAGAATAAAACACTGTCTGGTCCTACGCCATCCTCACAATTCTTCCTGTGACCGAAACCTTTGTGGCAGCTAGTGCACGTGAAACTAGGAATATCATTGCTGATGTCAGATAGATTTGGGCTCAAAGCTGGGAATACCAGAAAGATATTTACTTGTGTTGACTATGCCAAGGTACTTGATATTGTGGATCATTATAAACTCTGGATAGCCTTGAGAAGAATAGGAATTCCAGAAACTTCAAGGTGCTAATGAAAAATCTGTACAAGAGGCTGTGTGAGAACAGACAAGGGACTACTTCATGGATTAACATTAGGAAAGGAGTGCATCACCGTTGTATCCTCTCACCAGACTTATTCAATCTATATGTGGAGCAACTCATCAGAGAAGCTGGACTACATGGAGAAGAATTTGGCATCAGGATTGGAGGAAAGCTTATTAACAACTTGTGATATGCAAATGATAACCACCTTGCTTGTTGAAAGTCACTAGGACTCAAAGTACTTTCTCATGAAGATCAAGGACTACAGCTTTGAGTAGAGGCCCCACTGTCCCTCTGCTGCCTTTATACTTAACACACAAATATATGCATAGATCTATTTCCCTATCATTATATATAAATATATTTACATAAGTAGATTCCTATATTTAGATGTCTATAAATGTCCTTTGCCTCCTAGTTCTTTCCTCTATTTCCTTTTACTTTCCTCTTATTCCATTGTCACATTTGGCCTTCATTTGGGTTTCAGTAATTCCTCTTGGCTACATTGCCCTTGATCATGCCCCACCAGGCATCCTACGCCCTCCTCACCTTTGATTTTAGATCACTTGTTGCTCCCTTGTCCCTGGATTTGTTGACACCTCACTTTGTTCTAATAACCTGCCATTCTATGAAGCTCATCTTTCCAATATAATTGCTGAAGACAAAATGGGTGTATAAGCATAAGTGGTGAAGAAGGTTGATTGTGCCTGGCTATCAAAAGATATAGCATCTAGAGCCTCAAAGGCTTAAAGATTAACAAACAGCCATCTAACTGAGAAGCAACTAAGCCCACATGGAGGAAGAACACCAGCCTGTGTGATCATGAGATGTTGATGGGATCAGTTATCAGGCATCAAAGACCAAGAATAAAAAAATTACATCAATGTGAATGAGTGGAAGGGTGGCATGAAGACCCAAAGCCCATCTGTAAACAACTGGGCATCCCCTTATGGAAGGGTCACAAGGAAGGGACAAGTCAGTCAGAGTGCAGTATAGCACTGATGAAACATACAACTTTCCTCTGGGTCTTTAATGCTGCCTCCCCACTCCTCCATCATGATCCCAATTCTACCTTACAAGCTCTGGCTAGACTAGAGCATGTAAACTGGTACAGGTAAGAGCTCACAACACAGGGAACCCAGCACAGATTAACCCCTCAGACCAATAAAGAGGGTAGCGATACCAGGAGAAAGTGGGGGAGATAAAAAGGGAGCCAATCACAAAGATCAACATATAACCACCACCCCACCACCCCAGGGGGACGAACAACAGAAAAGTGGGTGAAGGGAGACAGCGGATGATGTAAGATGTGAAAATAATAATTTATAATTTATCAAGGGACCATGAGCGAGGGAGGGTAGGGGATGGAGGGGGAAAATGAGGAGCTGATAACAAGGGCTCAAGTAGAAAGAAAATCTGTCATGAAGGAAGTGCAGCCAGAATATGCCTTATAATCAAGGATATCCAGTCTCGCCCTCACACATTTGGACATGTTGTCAGGAAACACCAGCCTTGGAAAATGACATCATGCTTGGTAAAGTAGAAGGCCCTTGAAAGAGAGGAAGAGACTCAGCTAAACGGAAGGGTACAGTGGGGAAGATAGAGCAGGATGGGGTAATGCTTCATTCTATTGTGCAGAGGGTTGTTATGAGTCCGAATCAACTCAAAAGAATCTAACAGCAACACAGTATTCTATAATTCCACGAGGGCCAGGAGCATAGTACAGGGTAGTAAAGGAAGAAGAGAGAAGGAAAAAGTTATAAGTTAATCTTCCAGTTAGGAAAGTGTAGGGGGGGAAATGTCTAAAATGGGGGTGGGGGGGAGAAAATGCACAATATTTAGAGTGAAGGAACAGTGGGTTACATGTTGGGCTGCTAACCTCAAAGTCAGCAGATTGAAACCACCAGCCACTCCGCAATAGAGAGATGAGGTTTTCTAGTCCTGTAAAAAGTAAGACATGGCAAAAGAACGATAATTTATAAATTATCAAGGGTTCGTGGGGGGGGGGGGCGGCTTGGAGAGGGAGGGAGGAAAATGAGGAGCTGATACCAAGGGCTCAAAGTAGAAAGCAAATGTTTTGAGAATGATGAGGGCAACAAATATACAGATGTGCTTGACACAATGGCTGGCTGGCTGGATTGTGATGAGTTATACGAGCCCCCAATAAAATGACTATTTTTTAAAAGTTAGTCTTGGAAACCCACAGAGACTGTTCTACTCTGTCCTGTAGGGTCACTCTGAGTAATTGGCTCGATGGCAGTGAGTTGTTTGTTTGTTTCATGAGAGGCAATACCAAATAAATCAAACAAAAGACGATAGACAGATCGAAACCTAAATACTAAGCAAAGGAGGAGGAGGAGGAGGAAACGCAGAAGTAGCAGAAACAAAAAAGAAGAGAAGAGTGGGTTAGATTTGGAGGAACTCGTAAAACCACAGTAATTCATACCATAGACAATGGAACAGAACAAAAGATCCACATGTAGAAAAGGCAACAGAAACTGGTGCACATATAACCTACTTTATATAGAGCAGGGCCTGTACCCTAAAGTGGAACTATAACTAACACTGACCTAGAGTTACCTAGTGCTGTGGCTTGAGCTCTCCTCCTTTCTCTTACCTGCTTGTGTCATTACCATTGCAGCCATCCAGAAAGCTAATTATCTGTCAAATGTACTCTCAGCCTCAAGAGCCCCCAAATTTGTTGTTTTTTTCTCTTTTTTTTCCGCGATCATTTCCACTACCTGAGAAATCCAAGCCAAACAGCAAGATTATTATGGGGGACGTGACCAAGATAATGAAATCCATAACTGGGGCTGTTCATGATCTCGGCCATTCGTGAAAAAACAGAAAAGAGAGATGCAAAGGATAATTAGATGATCTTGCTTCCTACAGTATTTATTCTCTAGTGGGTTTTACAGCCAGTCTTGTTTTGAGTGACTCAAGAAAGGGAGTCGCTCACACCACTACCCAGGGAAATGGATCCTGCGTTAGCAACCAAGCACCTGCAGTGAGGCTATCCCACAGATGTGCCAGATGGGCTGGGAACAAGAATAGCTCTTTAGGGAAAAGAAAAAGAAAAAGGGAAATAAAAGTTTCTGGAAAAGGCTACATTGCACCATCAAATAATTTCCTAGGTCTAAAAAGATGTCGACTCACTTCAGGAAATTATTTCCCCATTCAACAATCTGGCCCTGGCATGCCTGGGATGGAAGGAAAGGTCAGCAAGAAGTCTAAACCCGAAACAATTTCTTGGGAGGATGCAGCAAGATGAGAAAATGCCTTATGCTAAATAATCGCAGACAATATTTTTATTCTATTCATTTACAGGTGAATATACTGAGGGATAAGGAAGGTTAATCTATTCCCCACTCAAAGAGTTTTCCCGACCTCTTCTTCTTTGATCCCAAAAGGATGCTTCTCCCAATTTTCACTCCCCGATGATCTCACCGTGGAAGAGACATTGTGACTGATGAACTTATCTTTTGGTTTCTGTTCACTAATGTGAGACCTTTGTACATTTTAAAGCTCATTTACTGGGCACTGAGCTAGTCTCTGAGGATACAGAGGTGAAGATAACAATACATATCAATGACCAATTGACGGCCATCGAGTTGATACAGACTGATAGCGATTGATAGGACAGGGCAGAACTGTCCCCATGAGTTTTTGAGACTGTAAATCTCTAGAGGAGTTGAAACACCATCTTTCTCCTGTTTTGTGGCCGACGGCTTCAAACTGCTAACCTTGCAGTGAGCAGCCCAATGCACAATCACTACCAGGGCTCCAAGATAACAATAGAAAACAAACAAACAAAACAAAGTTCAGTGTCATGGAGTCAATTCTGACTCACAACACACACACACACACACACACACCCCAACACCCACTAAAGAATGGGTTTTCAAGGCAGAGTGGCTGGTGTATCCATGCTGCTGATCTTGCAATTCATAGCCCAAGGTGTTAATTGCTCATTAAAGTACCAGGGCTCCAGATTACAGTGTTGTTGTTGTTGTTGTTAGGTGCCATCAAGTCAGTTCCAACTCATAGTGACCCCATGTACAACTGAACAAAATACTTCCTGGTCTTTACAGAAGCAAATTAGTGTATCTTCTTCCCATGGAGAAGCTCATGGGTTTGAACTCCCAAGAACTTAACCACTCAGCCATCAAATAGGACTCGATTTCCTCTTAGCTCCAAAAAGAAAAACCGAGCTCTTCTGCCAGTGGTATGTGATAGCAGTTAAGAGTTCATGAGGAAAAGTGTTTTAGCATATAGATTCCAGAACCAGGTGGCCTACATCCAAACCTATCAACTGCTAGTTGGATCACCATGGGTAAATTGCTTTCCTTTTCAGTGCCTCTGTAAAATTTGGAGATAAAATACCAATATCTAAGTATAGTGATGATGATTTAGGGAGCTAGTGTATGTAAAAATATAGAGCAGTATTTAGTTCATAAAGACCCACAATATGAATGTTCTATATTTGCATCCTTGTCATCATTTACCATCATCATATTGCTCCTAATTACTCAAAACAGCTAGGCGTAATCCAGGCTATTTCCTTATATGGAATCCAATAAATCCATCTGTTTTTCTTCCAAGGCATATCCCAACCCAGTCATATTCCCACTGCTACATTGGTCCCATGGAGTCCATTCCAACCTGTAGCGACCTTATGCACAACAGAATGAAACACTGCCTGATCCTGTACCATCCTCACAATTTTTCCTCATTACAGCTGCTAGCCGCCATGAATTCATGCCAGCCCACCACAGAGGTCTCCCAGGAAGACTCCCTGCTTCCTTCCATACTTCATCCCACCCCACCTAGTGGCAGCTCTAGGGGCAGCCAGATGGCGCATTTTAAATGTAATTTTAAATCAACCACATCCTCCCCTTGCATAAAACCTTCTAACTTGGACAGCCTTCTCCCTAAACTTAAGTTGTGATTCGAACGTCATTTAATGGGATATCTGAAACAAGCTATGCTAATCCTCTGTGCCTTGTGTTTTTTATCTGCAACTGAGGCTAATCATCGTATTGGAACATAAGCTGTTGGAGTCCACGATGACGGTGCAAACGGTTCAGATGTTCTGGTGGTAAGGAAAAGATTTGAAACGTGAGCCCAACTGAAAGAGCATGGGAAGAAGCAATCGGGTTCTGAAATTTTCACCATTGAAAAGCCTCTGAGTCCCTAAAAAGAACTAGAATTACCATATGACTCAATATTTCACTCAGGGTGTGTGTGTGTGTGTGTGTGTGTGTGTGTGTGTGTGTGTACCCGTGCGCGCCTGGGTGTACCCAAAAGACTTGAAAGTAGACTCAAAGACTTTCACACCCACGTGAGCTCCAGCATCATTCGCAATGGTTACAGTGGAAACAACCTACATGTCATTAAACATGAGTGGATAACAAAACATGGTACGTGCATACGATGGGCAACTACTACTCAGTCAGGAGGAGAAATAATGTCTGGATGCATTATCTCTCCCTACAATATGGATGGAACTTGAAGATATTATGTGGAGTGACATAAGTAAATTGCAAAGGGACAGATATTATATTACCTCACTTATATAGAAAACAAGAAATGGCAAATGCATAGAGATGAAAGTTTATTAGTCATTAGTAGGGGGAGGAGAAGGAGAGGAGGGGGATAATGGTGATGGGGAAAAAAATCAAATTAAGGATAGAATTGCATCACCAATGATTGTAATAGCTGTCAGTAAAGTCTGCACCTGTCAAAAGCTGAACTGGCAAAATTTGTGTAATGAAAATATTTACAACAAAAACAAAAAGGGTAACTTTATGTTACTCCTCTACAACCAAAGGAGCTCAGGATATGGTTAAATAATTTGGAGGTTTCAGGACATGGTGTCATGCAACTTCCAAGTTCCTTTGGCCTAACAACATATTTCGAGATTCTGCTCCGCCTTCTAATCTGTTGTACACTGTCTGGGGCCCCAAAATCATGCAGACATGACAAGTGGACTCTATTCATCTAGAACATAGGAAAGAGGAGCATCAGGAATAGGAGGACGACATGGACTCAGTGGCTAATGTTCTCCATGAACAATGTGTCATACGACCAGAAGAACTGGATAGTGCCAGGCTCCCATTCCTGATCATTTTGATCAAAGACTCTATAGGAAAATCATAATCTAATAAAGCAGAGAAATGCAAAGAGAATTTCAATTCTCGTGGATTCTAGATTTCCTAACACCCTGGAGGCTAGATGAACCCTGGAAATTAGTGCCCTGAAATAATCATTTAAACCAAAAGTATCCCCTGAAATCTTAAAATTTAATCCTGCAGCGTTGTTGTGTTAGGTGCCATCGAGTTGGGTCTGAATCCTAGAGTCCCTCTGTACAATAGAATGAGACACCCAGGCCTGGACCATGCTCACACTTGCTCTGATGTTTGAGCCCATTGATGCAGCTGTTGGTTCAATCCATCTTGTCAAGGGCCGCCTTCTCTTTCACCGCTCCTCCACTTTACGACGTGGGATGTCCCTCTCCGGGGACTGGTCTCTCGTGACAACCTATCCAAAGTACGTGCCTCTAAGGAGAAGTCTGGTTGTAGTTCTTCTGAGACAGATAAATATGTTTTCTTTTTTCTTTTGGCAGTCCATATGTTCAATACACTTCTCCAATGTCATAGATCAAATGTTTCAAAATGTCTTCAGTTTTCCTTATTCAATGACCAACTTTCACATGAAGGTGAGGCGCCTGAAAATGCTACGGCTTGGATCAGGCATACCTTAGTCCTCAAAATAACACCCTTGCTTTCCAACACTTCAAAGAGGTCTTGTGCGGCAAATCTACCTAATACAAGGTGATGTGTGAGCTCTTGACGGCTGGTTTCATTAGCTTTGTTTGCAGACCCAAACAAGATGAAATCCCTGACAACTTCGATCATTATCTCTGTTGATCATGATGTTACCTATTGGTCCAGTTGTGAGCATTTTTTATGCTCTTTTAAGAACTATCTACAGGAGTGCCTCATTGTGTTACCCATTGTTTCTATCGTGCTTTGTGGGTGTTGCACCTTCAGCAGGGTGAGGAGCTGTGGTAACCTTCTTGAGCCAGTCTATCAGCATCATGTTTCCAATAGTATATGTTCACTTTTTGCCCCGTGTCATCTTTAGCTAGTTCCCACAATATTTCAAACTTTTCCATAGTGTTATTAAACATAGCCCATAAAAAGCAAATAAAGAAACTCACTGTCATCGACTTGATGCCAACTCTTAGCGACCCTATGCCCCATCGTGCAATGTAAACATAACTCATATGCACCGGGACACCAAAATATTAGTACGACTCACTTTATTGGGATATTTGCCTGATGTGGCAATCTGGAACCAGGCCCACAATATCTCTGGGGTGTGTCGACATAGGGAATCAAAGTGAAAACAAGTCAGAAGACAGCAACCTTGGGGGGCAGTGACTTGATGTGAGTGGGAGAAGACCAGGTCAAAAACAGAGAGGGAGAATAGGTTAAGCGCCTAATCAAGGCCACTGACTTGTGCATATGGAAAAGGGGTCAATGGTGTATGTTTTCCTGTGCAGACGCTCAACAAGCACACAGTGTTGTGGTTTAAAGACAACCCCATGGGACAGTGACATTTTTGCACATGGGGGAGGCATCATGAGTAGGAATTAACTTGAAGGCAGCTGGCTCCACACATTATTGCGAGGACGAAATGAGTTCATAGATTCATTAGGCTTTTAACAATTTCTGACACACAGCCACATATAAGGGACTAGTAATTTACCTCTTTCTCGCCCTCCTCTACCATCTTCTGATTACTAGACCTTCTGGGCAGTTGCTATTCATGTGTTCCCTGCTCATTTCTTCTGTGGGACTTTTGAACCAGCTGCTCCTCTTACCCAGTATACGTTCCTTCAGGAGATCCTCGCCTCTCGAGCCTTCTTGCCATTCAGAATGGGGGTTAAACATCTCCCCGCAATCTAAATAGGCATCCTGTTTCTCTGCAACCAATAATCCAATTTAACTTTCAGCTATCACAACCTAATATTATATAAACTGTTTATTTACTCACTTGTTAACTCTCTTCCCTACATGTTCAGAAATCCAAACTCCATAAAAGCAGAGATTCTGCTCGTCTTTTTGTTTACTTTACCGTCCAATTCTTTAGTAATACCTGCTCAGTCCTACGCACTCAATAAATATTCTTGTATGTGTTTGTGTGTTTTCCTGTGAAAATAATTGAGTCTCCTAAAATATCAACATCACCTAAAACCAATAAGATTGTTTCTGATGTTACTGAAAACTCAAATATATATGGATGATAAAGGTGTTTATATGATGTGCAGTTTTCTAATGAATGCATCATTACAGTGCAAATATTAGGTAAAATGTGTCTATATAGGTGCTTTAATATGAATCCAACATAATCTATGATCTAAATAAAGACATCTTTGGCAACATAATCAGACAATAAAAACCCACCAACATGGAAACCATTCCAATTCATAGCAAGCCTGTAGGACAGACTAGAACTGATCCCAAGGGTTCCCTAGGCTGTAAATCTTTACTGGGGCAGACAGCCTCATCCTTTTCCTATGGAGTGGCTGGTAGATTTGAAGTGCTAACCTTGCAGTTCAAAGTATAATCCACTATGCCACCAAGGCTTCAGAAATAGTTAATTGATCAATAGATAAGTCAATAAGCATGTAGCATATTATATTCTCATGTAATGTATCACTTCTGCATTTCTGGAGACAGAAACTAGGCTTCTCCAGCTGACAAGCATTGGGGCATTTTGCTAGGATGGTATCGGTGGGGCTGGATTCAGTTGCAATTTGTTTTCTCTCCTTGCAGATGTGAATTAGCTGAGGTGTGAAGTCATGGTCATACTTTGGCACATGACTGTGGCGCTTGGCTGGAGAGTTTCTAAAAAAAATAAGCAAAGAATTAAACTGTGGGAGAGCTTGCAGTGCAGCTGGAAATAGCAGTCTCCGATGAGTGGGTCGAGCCAACAAGCAAAATTAAATAATGTTCTGGAAAGCGATCCTGCTTCAAGCGCTGCATTGCCCTGCTTCTCTGGCATTCCCCTGCTAAGGTCAGGAGCCAGCACTGACTCAAGTCTTATGAATACTGCCCTTCAAGACTGACACGAAGCCAACTTTAAAACCAGATGTCTGCTTGAAAAGAAAATTAAAAGGCAATCTGAAAGAAGTTACATGAGAATGTTATTTATTTGATCGGGCATGACCAAAACGTCTACCATGTCAGACCTAAAACTGTATTGACTAATCAGAAGTGGTATGATGAATGTAACCTATAGTGAGTCCATGGAGTTTGGTGTCTGGCTACAAAATGAAGGGCTCTATTACAAGCGTATCAAGAAGGCAATTAGAAACTGAGGTCTAATCGCCTGATGTCATTTTGATTGGGGTTAGGTTCCTAGTTGGCTCTGACTCTGAATGCAGTATGCACAATAAAATGCAGTATTGCCAGGTCCTGCCTCAATTGTTCCTGCGAGGAAGCCCCTGGGGCAGCCATGCGCCCATCTATCTCTTTTTCACTGACCCTCTACCCAATGTATTGTCCTTCTCCAGGGACGAATCCCTCCACGGGACATGCAAAAAGTACCTGAGACAGCATTTGTATCCTTACTCTGAAGGAGCATTCTGGCTGTACTTCTTCCAAAATCATTTTGTATTCTTCTGGTAGTTCATGGTATGTTTAATTTTTCTTTGCCACTATTTTAAAGGCATCACTGCTTCACCCTTCCTTATCACCCACTTTTTTACACGGGCATGAAGCAACTGAAAATTGGAGCATGTTACTCTTCAAGGTCAGGCGGAATCTACTTTTAAAAGTTACATTTTCATTTTTTATTACTTTAAAGACATCTTTGCGGCAAAGTTCCCCAATAGGAAATGTTGTTTTATTCCCAACAGCTGCTTCCATGAGCATGTACTGTGAATCTAAGTAAAATTAAAGCCTTGGCTTAAATCTTTCCCCAGTTACCATGATGTCACTTATGGTTCCAGTTGTGAAGATTTTTGTTTTCTTTATGTTGAGATGCTCTCTATAGTAAGATTTGATATTCACTAATAAATGTACCAAATTTTCTTTGCTTCAAGCAAGTAAAGTTATAATTTCATCTGTGTATCTCGCATTGTAAATCAGTCTTCCTCAAGTCCTGATGCATATTCTGCTTCATATAGTCCAACTTCTTGAGTTATTTTCTCGGTATATAATTGAAAAAGTATAATAACAAGAAAAAATATTGATACTTTCTGAGTTAAAGCAGAATTCATTTGCTCTGTTCAAAAAACTGCCTCTTGTTCTATGTGAAATGGTCTACAAGTTCAACATTTTTTGAAATGTTATCATTCACACTGTTGGATATCTTTGGACAGTCAATAAATTACAGGTAAATATGTTTTCATTAGAAAAGGGGGGTATGGCATAATTTAAAACCAGAAAAGTGTATGGTTGTATCCTCTTACCATACTTATTCAATTTGTATGCTAGGCAAATAATCAGAGAAGGTGGATTATACGAAGAAGAATGCAGCATCAGGATTAGAGGAAGGCTTACTAACAATTTCAAATATGCGGATGACACCACCTTACTTAGAGAAAGTGAGGAGAATTTGAAGCACTTACCAAACATCAAGGATTGCAGCCTTCAATATGGATTACAATACATTGTAAAGAACATCCAAATCCTCACCACTAGGCCAATAAGAAACATCAAGATAAATGGGGAAATGGTTGGAACTATAAAGATTTTGTCTTGTTTTGGTCTAAATCAGTGCTCACAGAAACAGCAGTCAAGAGACCAAAAGATGATTGCATTAGGTAAATCTGCTGCCCAAGACCTTGAGAGTGTGGGGAAAGAACGGATGTTACTTTAAAGACTAAGCAGCGCCTGACCTTGGCTACGGTCTTTTCCATGGCCTCACATGCATGTGGAAGTTGGACACTGACGGAGGAAATCAAGAAGAATGGATGCATTTGAATTGTGGTACCGGCGAAGAATATTGAAAATACCATGGACTGCCAAAACGACAACCTGATCTCTCTTGAAAATAAGCCAGTGTGCTCCAGAGGCAAGTTGGCGAGATTTTGTCTGACCTACTTTGGATATGTTTTCAGGAGAGATCAACCCCTGCAGAAGGACAGCATGCTTGGAAAAGTAAAAGGGCAGCAACAAAGAGATGGACTGACACCGGGGCTCCCACAATGGATTCGAGCCTGGGAACAATTGTGGCGATGACCCTGGACAGCGCAGGGTCTCCTTCTGTTTGTGCAGGGTGGCCAGGAGTAGGAACGGATTTGATGGTACCTAACAACAACAACAACATCAACATGGAGTCAGCTTGCTTTGCAATTCACACTAATATCGATTCCGTCCACTCAGTTGGCCAGGGGTCTGCCTTCCATACTTTTAACCATAAATGAGTGAAGGCCGCCAGCGCTGCTTCTGTTTGTGGAATCATTTCTGTTGGTTTTCTATCCATTCTGGGGGCCTTCAATGAAGCTTGGACTTCTCCCTTCCAATACCATTAGTTCTTGATAAGATGCTATTTCCTGAAAGAGTTGAACAGCAACCAATTCCTTTTGGTATAGGAAATTGTTCACTATATTCCTATCATCTTCTTGGATGCTTCCTGCATCATTCAATATTTTGCCTCCAGAAGCCTTCAATGCTGCAAATGACGGTTTAAATGTTTTTCTTCGGTCCTTTCAGTTGAGAAATGATAAGCGTGTTCCTCCAGTTTGGTGTTCTAACTTCACGCCTTTGCACATTTTATTCTGACACTTTATGTACCGTACAATCTAATGGTTTAAATATATTTAAAAGGTGTGCAGTCATCACAATTTTAGAGCATATTCTTCATTCTTGTACACATTACCGAAATGCATTCCCCATTACCTCCCAACCTCTCCTGCTATAACCCTAAGGAATTATCTCACTACTTTCTCCATAGATTTGCCTAGGCTGGATTTCATATAAAGAAAATGATACCAAAAAACCCAACAACAACAACAACAAAAGAACACACAGAAATACATAAATCCTAGAGACAGTAAAAGCTAATAGAACAGAGAACAAATTAAAAAGGGTCAAAAGAGAAAACAAATGATACTACATTAAATTTCACCCCAACTATCCATGCCGTAACCTCCTTTCCAAGGCGCTGTCTGAGGGCAAGGCTCTGCACAGCCCTCATCAATGCCGCCAGGGCACTCGATGGAGGCTTAACTCACGTGGAAACTCTGCAAATGGACTTTGGATTTTGGACTGCAAACGGATTTCCAGTCTGACATTCACTTTTACACTTTCTTTCTCCCTGCCTTTTTAATGACCTCTTGATTTCTTTATGCATGGTGTCTGTGTATCCCCCAACGGCTCTTCTGGTCGTAGGTCAATAGAGTTCTATGCATCAAGTCTATTCTTTAAATCTTTTTATTCTCTAAACTTAGGGAAGGAAAACTCAAGATATTACTTTTGCTATCATGGATTTGCTACAATTTTCTTCACCTTCAATTTGAACTTCATATGAGCAATTGATTTTCTGTTCTGCAGGCAGCCCTGGGCTTTGCTCCAGTTGATGATACTGAACATCCACATCATCTCTTTGCACAGATGTACACTATTTCCCTCCTGGAATTCCATCAGGCAAGGCTTACATGGATAGTAACTCTTTATGTTGTTGGGGAGAAAAGGGTATTTTCAATAAAAAAGGCATTGGTCCTGAAAATTGCATTACTCATTCTCAGGCATTGTTTTTACAACTAAAGTCATATTTTCAAATGGCAGGTTCTTCTCTTTTTTCAAATTTCACATTCCTAGATAGTACTTCTAGGGTTCTATAGACATGCATCTCAGGTTCCCCAGCTCTGGCTTGAGTCTGCTAGATCTCCTGGCCCACACTGTCCCCTCCATCGGCAGGCTCACAGGGGTAAGCTGCCATTCTCTGAAGTTGCTTTAGCAAAGGAAGTAGTGACAACCAGAGAGGACCCAGCTTAACACTCACCTGAGGCCACACGCTCCACAGCAGCCCATTGGCTAGTGCACCTGGGAGCCCGGTGTCCTCAGGACACAGGTGTCCAAATGATATATTGTTGTAGCTTACAGACACTATTGTGTCTGTATATATATATACAGTATATATATAATATACTCATATATAAAACATGCATATATGCATGTTATATGCATACCTGTCTATATCTGTGTGTGTGTGGATATGCACACACAGACACATAAAAGTTATCTTCAGGGCCATAGACTTGATTAATATATTCTTTATTTGAGTCATTTCTGTTTCTTAACCCTAGAATTCTCCAGGCACTTTATTGCTTTAGATAAAGCATAACTATGAGCCACAATATAAATGGACAAAAATTGGTAAAATGAAGTGGTAATCAAATGGAAAGTTCTCTCCCTGAATTCAGTGGGAATTTCTCACTGAATTCTAGGAGAAAGTTCACAGTAAGGGCCTGAGATCATGATAATGAATCAGAAACACTGAAATGTATTTCTGCATAAGGAAGCCAGTGTTGAGGACATGGGCAGGCATTCCTTGAATCCATGGCCTTTAAAAGTTCCTATCTTTTGAATAGAAGTTTATAAGTAAAAACCCCAAAATTCATTAAGCCATATATTTCTACTTATTTTCAAAGGATATCTTTGAGATATCACAAATTTAAAGCATAATAAAAATAAATAGAATTTTACTGCCCATGGAAAGTCAGCCATCTTTTGAAACAACAATAATGACAAAAATTCATAGTAAGTCTTTGTCAACGGCTTAGTTTCCAAGTTGAAGGTCAATGGTGACTAGAATGAATGATCAAAGTAAGCAAATATTTTTCACTTGCAAAATGAATAAATAGCACGTTTCTGTTGCCCAGAAAAACCTAAAAATGTGCAAAAATTTCTTGGACCTGTTTTTCAAACATTGCTTTTTACTCTTTCAGTATTAAAAGTCCTATGACCCGGTTAAGCAAATATTCAGTGGAAGGAGAGCCTATATTTCATGATGAAAGATGGGGGAAATAATGTGCACCTTGTCTTCCATAACTAATGCCTAATCATCATGTACTCCATTCTGTGGCCTACACTGGATTTGAACAGGCAGAGCCTGTCTGTCACGTAAAAAGGCTTAATGTCCCCTCCTGAGAAGAAATTAACTACTAAACCAGATTGAGGTGAAATGGAGTTCTGTCTCCTGTTCACAATGTGTCCATTTTTCTCTTTTAATCTTGCACTTCCGTTCAAGCAGGATGAAAACTTGGATGCGGGCCCTGAGCACATTTTACCTCCAAGTCTCCAAGCCTGGGACCCTATTTAATGGCATAGGTGAAGTGCCCCGAGAACAGCTCCCAAACTGGTCACCACCACCGCTCACAAGGGCAGGAAGGGGAAGAAGTTGTTGGTTCACTTCCAAAGTCGCCAAGTGCGCGTGTGAGAACGCTCTGCTCCTTGTACTGACTCATCAAGCCAGCGCTGGATCTTGGTTACTGCAAAGGTAGCGCCGTCCAGACAGCTCAATGGCAACAAGCCCAAACCTTCTCAGGTGTGTGACACTGGCTTCCTTGGCCAGCATGACTGGCTTTTTGCCTGGACTGTCAGGTAGGGGGGAAATTGGCCTTTTGTAGGCTTCAGCCAATTAACCAGAAAGCGCCCATGTCTGCCAATATGATTCATGTCTTCCAAAATAATCATTGGGTTCCACGCAATAAGCATGTACATTTTCTCAAAAGAAAGGAACAAGAAAACTGAGGTGTCAGCTCTTCTGGTGTTTTAGGTAAGGGTGATCAATGTGGCTGGGCCAGGGATTCTCAGGAGTTTGGCTCTTGAAGCTTTGTAATAATCTCCCATGATGTGACCTACTGCAATGTCATCAGCTCCATAATAGGAATCGGCTGTGGGCACCCAAGCAACTGCAGGAGGATCCGGGTATTGGGGGTAGAATGACGCCCTTATCCAGGTCACAGCCTGAGGCCATGGATAGGAAGTTTCCTCAGGTGTATGGCCTTCTTCCTATATAAAACAGATCCCGAGGGTAAGTAAGCATACATACTCTTGGCTGGGGGATGGGGATGGGTGTGGGTGCTGGAGTCTGGATTTGGCTCTTTGAACTCCTGTTCTTGTCGCCCATGACCTGCCATAGAGCCTGCTGATCCCGGGGAGCCACCATCAGTGGCCTGCCATCTGATCTGCTATCTGGCTTGCTAACCTGGGGTTCAGTGCCTCTCCAATCCTAATGCGATGACTTGGGGTTTATCTGGCTCTATGACCACAAGCCTGTAGAATTCCTGCCCGTCTTGGATTTAGCAGAATTATGGGAGTCAGGGCAAGTCAGAGCATCACCCCTGACCCACATACTTAGAACCTTCCTAGGCTTGGACTGAGCTTGCTAGCTTATACAAACATGTGAGCCATTTTCATGATATAAATATATCTCTTAAATATATCTCCATGCCTGGTTTGACTCCTCCAGAAAATCCAACCTCAAAAGAGGAAGCCCTACCACCGTCAGCCTGACCTAGAAGCCATGCTCAGCCCGAAACAATGTCTACGTCTTTACTCTTCCTTACCAAACTATCTAATACGGAACCACTTACATTACATGGACAGTGGTAGGACTCAAACGTATATACACAGGTAGGATACAGATTTCCTTCATTTCTTACATGCTCTCTCTTTTTCTGTTCCTCTACTTGTGCTTTAATTAACACTGACAAAGTCTCTTATTACCTAAGAAATGTTTCATTACCAATTGTCAAAAATCCTACGACATATGAAAGCAGTAATTTATATTTCTTGGTATAAATCCCCCATCAAAAAATAAATCTACCCACAGCCAGAGGCAACTGATCTTTGACAAGAGACAAGAGGCAATTCAACAGAGAAGGACTTTTCAACCAATGGTACTGGAAATTTTCTGCAAAAATTATTGGTTTATTATTCAACAAAGCAACTAGAGCTTCCTAGATAAATGGCTAGTTCTGAGGCTGAGTGTAAAATATACAAGATGAGGTTGGAGCATCTTATAGGGGCAGAAAGTAAAGTGCTCAACCCAAGCACGGGTACATCATGATGGAGGTATGCTAAAGCAGCACCAGAGATAGTTAAGAAAGCTACTGACCACCAAAGCAGGACCTCTCTAAACCACAAAAAATAAATAAAAGTTGGATTCAACTAGAGTCCAATGTATAAAGATTCATAATTCTACATTGATATGGATGAATAAGTGAACAAATAAACAATGATTAAGAAGAAACAAATAGATGCAGAAAATTCCAAATTATTTACTTAAATACTAGGTCCCAGTTAGGGAGAGAATAATTCCCTCCATGTGAGTTTATTAAGTACAGAAGAAGTGGATGCCAAGATGCCATAGCTGATGTAATGGTATATAGGGAACTGGGGGTGGAAGCAGGGGTGGGAGCAGTTAGTGGGCAAACAATGAATGCCATGGAGGGAGGGCACTAGAACTGATTGTGATGATATATATATAACTCTTGTTTAAAGTGACTTAACTATGGGAGTGTATGATATACGAACTTTATATCAATAAGCTATTGATACATAAATAAATTTATGGGGCAAAAAAACATCATTCATGAAGAAAGCAAAAGGTAATTTTATCTGTAGACAACTGGACATCCTCTTACAGACGGTTCATGGGGAGGAGACAGGCCAGTCAGGGTGCAGTGCAGCAATGATGAAACATACAACTTTCCTCTAGCTCTTAAATGTTTCCTCCCCCCACCCCCACCCCCAACTACCATGATCCCAATTCTACCTTACATATCCGGCTGGACCGGAGGATGTACACTGGTACAGTTAGGAACTGAAACAGAGGGAATCCAGGACAGATGAACCCCTCAGGGCCAGTGGTGAGAATGGCGGTACTGGAAAGGTGGAGAGAAGGTAAGGGAGCAAGGGGGAACAGATTATAAGGATCTACATATAACCTCCTCCCTGGGAGATGGACAGTGGAAAAGTGGTTGATGTGAGACATTGGGTGATGTGGTATGACATAATAATAATAATTTATAAATTATCAAGGGTTCATGGGGGAGAGGGGAGCAGGGAGGGAAGGGAAAAAATGAGGAGTGGATACCAGGGGCTCAAGTAGAAAGCAAATGTTTTGAGAATGATGAGGGAAACAAATGTACAGGAGTGCTTGACACAATGGATGTACATGTGGATTGACAAGAGTCACAAGTAGTATGAGCCCCCAATAAAATGATTTAATAATAATAATAATAAAGACAGGAAAGAAAGAAAAGATCAAGGTGGAAGTCAGAAGAGACTTTGAAACTTGCTCATAATCATAGATTACCTAAGGCAAATAGAAGAAATGAAGTCAGAGAGCTGAACAGGAAACTTCAAAGGCAGCTCAAGAAGACAAAGTAAAATACTACCATGGAATGTGCAAAGACCTAACTTAGGAAGCCAAAAAAGAAGAACATGCTCAGTCTACTTTCAAGGAAAAGAACTAAAGAAAAAAAAGTCAAGCTCGAAGTTGCAATATGGCAACATAACAAGTAATGGAGGAAGCATTAAAAGAGATGGAACAAATACACTGAGTCACTGT
Source organism: Echinops telfairi (assembly GCF_000313985.2). Classification (NCBI taxonomy): domain Eukaryota; kingdom Metazoa; phylum Chordata; class Mammalia; order Afrosoricida; family Tenrecidae; genus Echinops; species Echinops telfairi. The sequence goes on from NW_022103928.1 coordinate 50,731,283, forward strand.
CCCCAAACAAACTAGTCGACATTCCACCATTTCAGGAGGTAGCACATGAGCAAGAACGAAAAGGAACTTGGCACACAGCAGAGAATACCAGAAAGGTGTTAATTTGTGCTCCATTGACTAGGTCAAGACATCCCACTGTGTGGATCATTGCAACTGTGGACAGACTTGAGAACAAGGGGAAGTCTGGACCGCATGCTGTGCTCATGCAGAACCAGTGCATGGATCAAGAGGCAGTTGTGCAAATAGAACAAAGGAATGCTGCATAGTTTAAAATCAGGAAAGGTATGTGTCGGGGTTATATCCTCTCAACATACTTATTCAATAGATATGCCGAGTGAATAATCAGAGAACGTGAATTACATGAAGCACACTGCGGCATCAGGAATGGAAGAAGGCTTATTAATAATCTGTGATAGGCAGGTGGCACTGCCTTGCTTACTGAAGGCGAGCAGAAAGTGAAGTATTTGCTCATAAAGACCAAAGATTGCAGCCTTCAGTATGGACTAGAAGTGAATGTAAATTAAAACAAATCCTAACAAATGGATCAGTGATAAATGGAGAAAAGATGGAAGTTGCCAAATCTTTTGTCTGGCTTGAATCCACAATCGGTGTTTATGGATGCAGCAGTCAATAGATCAGAAGACCCATTCCATTTGGATAAAACTGCTGCCCAAGACTGCATTAGAGTATTGAATAGCAAGGATGTTACTTTGAGGCCTAAATTGTGCCTTATCCCAACTGTGGATTTTCAATTGTCTTCTGTGTATGTGAAAGTTGGATATCGAATAAAGAAGACCAAGGAAGAATCAAGGTATTTGAAGTATGATGCTGGCAAAGAACAGTACAAGACCAGCAATGAAAAGAAGGCGGCCTTGAGGTAGTTAATCGTGCCAGCCTGGCCGATGAACACATGTGGGGGTAATTGAAGGGCGGAGCGATAAATGGCTCCATGAGATTCACCTTTCTAGTTCTCGGGTCTCTTGCTTTGTGATGGTCACATCGGGGTGCACCTACCTTAGCCAGTTCCCTGTTTCAGCTGGCAAGGCTCACTTCCTGCAAGACATCCCCAAGGAGAAGCCACATGGACCTACCCCGATGCAGCCCTGGGTGCTGGAGCAGCCGTGTGGAGAGCCCTGCCAGCGCTGAAATGCTTACACATTCACTGATTCGGCTTTCCTCCTGCAGTCGGTGTCATAGTGTGTGTTTTGTGAGATGGAGGGCTTTGTCGATTGGTGTTGGACACATGGGTTAATGGGTTAATGTTGGACTTGTGGGCTTGGGCAGCACTGGGTTGGGATGTTTTCTTGATGTGCACTTTAACCTTTATATAAAACTCTCTCTTATACATGAGTTTCTGTGGATTTGTTTCTTTAAAGTACTCATAGTATTACAGCCCTTAACAGGATGGATGAACACAGTGGATGTACAATGGGCTCAAACATAAGAACAATTGTGAGATGGCACGGGCCGGGCGGTGTTTTGTTCTGTTGTACACAGGGTTACTGAGAGTGAGAAACAACTTGATGGCAACAATGGTCCTGAAAACTCTCGAGGTTATTAAAAATAAATAAATATAAGTAAATGAAAATAAAATAAGTAAATCACAGCAAAGAGAGCCTAAGGAAACATGATTACATGAGATATGGTGTCCTGGCTGGACTTCTGGAATGAAAAAGTGGACATTAAGTCCAATATGACCTAAATATACTGTGAATTTTCAGTAATTAGTATTAGGCCAGTATTTCTACACTGATAATGTGGGAGCATCAGGTCTGATTTAGAAGTAAAACCAAATATAAGATAGCTTATCATTCACTTGTCTATTTTAGATCTGGTCTTGCATGATGACAAAGAATTTCATGTAGTACATTCAACGCTTTATTCATACTTCTGACTTATTATTGAACTCAAAAATAAAGACGCTCAAATGGGAGAAATTGGATACTGGATATATGGAAATTTCTTGAACTTACTTCACAATAATTTATATATCCCTAGTTCTCTTTAAAAGATAAAAATTATTTTTAATAAAAGATTACTGTATTTGCCTTACATTTTTATCCCCAGAAATCCACTATAGCTATTAAAAATATTATGCGAAATATTATTTTGAAACATATTGCATAGTTATATGCGGTCAAGTTCAATTACTTAAAATGGCCCTACTCATCATCTTTGTCACTCTCAGTGAAAGGGTTGTGGGTACTGTCAAGTTGGTGCTGACCCAGAACAAACCTGTGTACATCACAATGAAACACTGCCCAGTTGTACCATCCTCCCAAATGGTCTCCTCTAAACCCACTGTCGCAGCCACTGTGTCAACCCACCTCCTCGAGCGCCGTCTTCTTTCTTCCCGCCCTTCTATTGTACCGAGAATGAGGTCCTTTCCAGGGACTGGTTTCTTTTGACAACAAGACCAACGAAAACAGGATGAAGTCTTGCTACCCTCGCTTCCAGGGAACCTTGTGGTTGTACTTCTTCTAGTCAGATCCATTTGTTCTTCTGGCGGTCTGTGGCACTTTTGATATTCGTCCCCAGCACCACAATCCAAATGCATCCATTCTTCTTTGGTCTTCTCCATTCAATGCCCAACGATCACAGGCATGTGAGGCAAATAAAAATTACCGTGGCTGAGTGCACTGCCGTCTTCAAAATCACATCCTTGCTTTTCAGGAGGTCTTGTACAGCAGTCACAAAATGCAGCGCATCATGTGATTGTAACTTGCTAGCTACCCTCATAAGGCCCATAAGCATGAGTATTGTCTGTGAGTTATATGTGCACGTTACTATGAATTATGAAACCCCAGAGATTTAGAGTGCCATTAGAGGGATTGTTGGTGTCAGAATAGGGTCAAGCAAGGTAGAGCCATGTCGCCTGATAACTGCCTGTGACAATGGCCCTTGCACTGGTGTGGAACTGAATCTCCTTGTGTACACAGGGGGAGTCAGATGTGGCCTCCATGCCAGTTGCCTCAGTAAAATTATCTTCCAAATAAATTTATGTTATTCATTTTTAGAAGTCAATAAAACTTACTAATCAATCCATCTCTACTCCAAATTTCTTCTCTGGGATCATTTAAAAAGTATCATCTCAAATAAAAGTCAGAAAATGCCTCACATTCCCTATCTCCCCACCCCATTATGATGTGAAGAGGCTGTTTCAGATTGGTCATATAAAAGAATGGATTCTTATGGTGCTGGCTGAGCATTTCCTATGCTCTAATGCTTTTCAATATTTGTTTCACAAAGTTAAATGCCAAAAATAAAGGAAAATAATAAGTCAAAAGTATGAATAAAGCTTTGAATGTACATGAAATTCTTTTTCAGTATGCAAGACCAGATCTAAAATAAACAAGCAAATGATAAGCTATCTTATTTTGGGTTCTACTTCTAAACAAGACATTCTGACTCTCCTACATATATTTAATAATCCCTCCACCTCTACCCTCTATACTAGCCCCATATAGTACTTACATAAGTCTGTTTAATCTGTTATACTGCTGCTTAATTAAATTCCATCCTATTATTTTTTTCATGGAAAAGTGTTATTGACAGTTCCTAAATAGCAATGTTTTATGTCCATCTAAAGATTATCATTAAGTAACTACTCACACTCTTCTTAGTTTAAATGGGTTTAGTGCTTAGACCATCCCTGTGTGATTGTGGGAGAAAAGAGTTTACAAAAAACATAAGGTAACCCAATTTTACAACAAAGACTGAATTGTAGAGCAAACATTTCCAATTTGAATTCCAAGCTTTCTCTTGTGCATTTGGATATAGCAAACGAGAGAGACCACAACTTCTTAAAGCATGTTATTCCCATGTGAATATTATAGTAGGCTATTTGTGGGGACACTGAAGTGAGATGGATTGGTACAAATTTGTTCCAATAGAAAGAAGCCATAGAAAGAAATATTTGATATTTCCCCATCCCTGGCAGCTCTCATTTCCACAGTTCCTTTAACTGTGGAACGGCTTTCCCGCTGCTCACAGTACCTACAAGCACACAGCTTTTGAAAGAGACGTTAGTGCTTTTGTCAAATGGACCTAAAGAGACACGACGACATTTTCTCTGAGCTCTGCAGGAGAAACTCTCCCTTGTGAGGGCTTGTTCACTGGGGCCGTACGAATAAGATTAACTTGTTTGTACAAATACAAAGAGTACTTACATGACTGCATGGCAAAATATATGCAAAACACCTGGCAATGCCTTGCTTTTGTGAAACTCACTGCCTTCTGGGCGTTTCTGACAAGAGACCCTGGGTAGCGGTGTGCGATCTACCGCTAAAGGTTCCCGTTTTGAACTGACCCACTGGTGCCGCACAAGAAAGGCCTGGTGACCTGCTGCTAACACCATTCCAGTGGAGAGTCTGAGAAGGCATCCACTGGTTCGAATTGACTCAAGAGCAAGAAGGACTACTTCATGCAGTAGAGAGAATGCTGATATGTGTCCCAAGAGGTAGATGGGCAATTAAGCTTCCCTAAAGACTCGAGAAAGAATTTCCTCTTTAGGTTTTTGTTTTTATTCAAAGATGGCTGTTGTTCTTTTCTTACCTAATCTCCCAATAAACCAAGGTGCACAAGTCTACCTCAATGGCTAAGTAGCAATTCTTCTTTGTGGTTAGAAAATATATATATCTCCAGACCCAGACATAAACATAACATAGACAGACATACAGCTGTTTTCCTGGTTTACCGTGAGAGGAGTTGTTGTTAAAGATACAGCAGCACTAGGCACCCAAACCTCTATTCTCTGCTGCCTTCAAGTTGGACCCTAACCCATAGCAGCCATGTGCATGCGTGCACGTGGAATAACACACTGCCCAGGCCTGCACCAGACCCACAGTGGGGAGGATCCTGGATGGCTGTGACCCAGAGGCTGTTTTTCAGAAGCGGTCGTCTGGTTTTTCTCCCTAGGACATCGGAGTCTGAAAATTCTGCTGAAACCTATTCAGCCTCGTAGCAGCATACTTGAGTCTCTTGTAAAGCAGGGGAGAATTCTAGCAAGGACCCACGCATGCCTTACTTGTGAGCTTATGCTTTGAGGAGCCTCATCGGGAGGGACCCCAGGAAAGGAACAAAAAGAACTCCCTGCCCTGGAGGCAGTTCTGACACAGAGCAGCCCTAAAGGGCCTGGCGGAAGCGCCCCTGTGGGTTTCCGAGACTGTAACTATTTATAAGAGTAGAAAGCTTCGTCTTTCATCCAAAGAGCTGCTAATGGTTTCAAACCACTGGCCTTGGCGTTAGTAGCCCAGTGAGGGACCACTCTGTCACCTGGAGTCCCTGGGGGACTGCTCCATCATTTCCCCTCTTTCAGTAGCCGCATTCAGGACTGAGGTGTGCATGAGGAGAATCCTGCTCTAAAAATAGAGGGCAAACTCTACTCAAAATGGCACATTCGCACAGCAACACGGCACTCGGTGCACTACCTAAATTCCCTCTACAGCCTCTTACAAAAGGATCGCATGTTTTAAGCTGCTATCACGGAGCATCTAAACCACCTGCCTTCTGCTTCTTATGGGTCACAGAGGGTCATCCGAGTCAGGAAAGGATACGTGTCTTTTATAAATAGAAAGAAGTTTATAAATACATAGATAGAGATTGCCGAAAGAAAAATATTAATGAGATAAATAAGCCCAAATGTTGATAACATGTCAGCCAAGATGTGTTCATCACTGTCAGTCTGAGTCAGTCATGCAGTGTTCCCAAGCTTAAGAGCAGCTGGAGGCTGTTGCTAAATCGGGCTTCAGAAAGATGTGTTCATACTCAAGGTCTGTCTTTCCGAGGAAGAAGCAGAATGACTTTCCCCTGCTGTCTATAATATCAAGACTGAAAATTACCCGGAGGAAAGCCTCCCTGTTTCTATTTTATTTTAATCATTTCCTTCCCATCCCCCACCCCGTTGCTGTGGAGTTGATTCTGATTCATCGTAACCCCATGAGTATCAGGACAGAACTGTGGTCAGCAGGGTTTGCAGTATAGATGGCCAGGTCTTTCCTCCCAGGTACCACTCGATGAAGCGGAACTTCCCATCTTTTGTTAGCAGTCTAGCACTTTAATCATTTGTGTCACCCAGAGATTCCCAAGAGGAACCTGCCCTGTACCTTTTCCTAGGAACCACCGAAAGACAACAATGCAACCGGCGGCCTTTTTCGTCTTTAGCACCCGAGCAAGTGTATCCCCTGATAAGCGGGATGGAACCAGAAAAGAGTTCTGCCATTAATGTTCGGTGGCTCTTTTCCCAGACAGCACCAAACGATGTCAATAAAATCTAATGCAACTCAGAAAACAGAACTAAGCATCTTAACCCACTCTATAAATAATTTTACCTCTGGGGATATACATTTGAACAGCAAAATGCGGACCAGCCAGACTTTGGAGGAATAAAATTCGATGGCAGCGGTCAATTAGATTTGATTTTTTAATTTTTTTACAATCTTAGTCCTCACTGTGGTCACGGCAGTGATCATGGCAAGCCCCACTCATTCATTCTAGCTTCAACTTTGTAGGCTTATTCTTTTCCCGTCCGCACATGCATGGGTGGATTTATCATTAAGCCCATTTTAAGATCTCGCTGCTCAGTGAAGAGCTGCTGACCAGCAGTCTTCGTAACACACTTATCTCAGCCTCATTAGGATGCTTTCAAAAGCTAAGTCCAATCAGAATCATGGTTTGCAAGGGGATCTGCTGGGCCAGCTCAATTCAAGGCCGAGGGGTCAGCTGAGAAAGTTATGGTGGGTCACTCATTCACGATAGCTTAGTTCACAATCCATGTAGATGGAGGGGAGGGGGGGGGAAGAAGTTTTAAAAATACATATTTTTAAATTTTTTCCTTGCTTTTATTCATTCCTTTCCTCAAGCATCTTTCAATTCTGTTTTAAAAGTTCAGTGGATAACCAATATACGTAGCAACCGGGCATGCTGTACATAAATCAAACCCAGGGCGGCTACTTACCCCTGAAAAATAAAAATCACATGATGGATGTGGGAGGGGCATTTGAACTCCTTCACCGACACAAGGGAAAAGGAAAACCAAACTCCACAACAGCACATTTCTAAGAGGCTGACGTCAGCGATACCCCACCCCTCCCAAATCGGAACCCAACTGCCCCTCCACCGCGCTCTCTCCTGTTCAACTGGGTTCCATGATTTATTGCAACAGCCACACGGAACTCACCCATGATGGACTTTCTTGACAGCTTCACAATTCCAGCATACAAACGAGGGGGGAAAGGCTCGGCACACAGATGTTCAGGCAGGCGATTTCCTTCTCCCTTTGCCCTCAGACGGGCCTCTCTCTGACACTCAGCTTCTTGGCCTGGCGGCTGCCTTGATTAGCAACGTTGCAACGTTCTTTTAGGGTTGCCAATATGCACCCGAAGGGCATGCCACTGCACTGTAAGTCTCTACCTGGAGGCACCCACCTCCTATGGTCATCAAATCCAGCTCCCCAAATTAAATGTCCAGAGGCCCCCTACTATATCAGGCAGCCTCCTTCCTCAACGCACTTCACTTCAAGTGCTCTGTGAGCTGGGACGTCCACTCCTCTACCTTATCCTCTAGGTACTGCGGCTGCTCTTGCTGCGGTCCTGCTGGCCCTCCTCTCATCTCAAAGGTGTCTCCTGAATCACGGAGGTTCTTGGCGTCCAAAGGATATGCTCCACCTCTAGATCATCTCTCTTGCTGATAGCAAGACACCCCGCCCTTCCTGCTTCTGAGATGGTTCCTCTTAAACCCAGTAGGAAAACAATTAACCCTGCTAATGATTCCCAGTTGAGTCATATCATCCAATCAGTAACACCCGGACCTCATTACTCAGACACATCAGGAAAATAAAAGTTATTTGGTGGGAGTAGCAAAGCCCTATGGCTAAAAGAGTCTTCCTAGGTAATGCTCAAGTCCCCTTCAGATTAAAATAAAACGCCTGTGCGACTCAGTCAAGAATGAAGAGTTGGTGTTGGGCTGGATTTAACATAGCAGACTTTGAAGAGGTTCTAGCTCTCTCGGAGATTAGTCCCTCACCCCAGTAACAGGGCATTTAAAAATCTGCTGGGGTTAACGCAGTGGTGTTACTAGCGGCCTAAAGGAGGAAGTGCTAATGACTGTTTATAAAAATATTTGTGCAGTGCTACGCACAGATATTGCATTTTCATAAAAAAAATGTTTTCATGTACACTGTTACAGATAGGAACTGGATGAACCCTTCAGGACCAGTGGTGTAGAGGGTAGAGGGAGGGGGGGTTGGAAAGGGGGAACTGATTACAAGGATCTACATATGACCTCCTCCCTGGGGGGACAGAAACAGAACAGTGGGTGAAGGGAGACTTTGGATAGTGCAAGATATGACAAAATAATAATTTATAAATTATCAAGGGTTCATGAGGGAGAGGGGAGCGGGGAGGGAAGGGAAAAAATGAGGAGCTGATGCCAGGGGTTTAGGTGGAGAGCAAATGTTTTGAGAATGATGAGGGCAATGAATGTATACATGTGCTTTACACAACTGATGTATGTATGGATTGTGATAAGAGTTGTATGAGCCACTAATAAAATGATTTAAAAATATTTTTTTCATAAGCCCAGTTTGCATGTGTCAATACTACTACAAGGCTAAAACTCGATGCTAACCTACCTCTTGAACCTTTTAAATTAGCACCCCAGTCAGAGCTGTCACGATTGTCCAGTTTCAATAATGTGTGGAATCACAAGGTGATTCAAATTCAATAAAAAAATTCGAGTGTATTTGTCAAAAAATACCATGCCTGTAGTATAGGATGAGAGAAGGTCCATGGATTAAGAGAGGAGGTGAGACCATAGTTAAGTATGTGACACCAACTCTAATGATAAGACTAGTTGCAAAGATACGATGAGTTCACCTTTCTGGGGCCAAGTGCAATGACCCAATTCAGTGGCAGCAGTTGACCTTGGTTGTGCAACCAGCTGAACAAAACTCCCCAAAGTTGGTGGCTTAAACCAATAATCATCCTATATTATCTAATAATTTCTGCAAGTGAGAAATTTCAGAGTTGCTCAGCTCTGTGGATGGTTCAAAGACCTTTGTGAGGTACCAGTTGTGTGGTGGCTGGAGTTGGGGAGCATGAGGTTTCTGCTGTCATTGGCAGTAGGGTGGGAAAGCCTCAAAGGGTACTTACCTATGTTGCAAACTCTTTCTCGAGCACAGTGTTTCCAGGGTCTCAGGGCTTCTTTAAGGTTGAGTCAGGACTCCCAATTCCTGTGACTCACAAGCGGAGGAAACTTGAGCAGAAGCGATGCCATCTTTTCCAACTTACTCTCCTAATTCACACAGCCTCACTTATACCATGTTTATGAATATGAAATGAGCCAGAAAGTTCAGCCCACCATCAAGGAGAGAGGAATTAGACTCCATATTTTGAAAGAATTTTCGGAGAAATTTTTAAACTTTTACAGCGTTATGCTTAAAGATAACATTTATTTTTCATATTTCATAACATCTAGAAGAGTTTTCCAAACATACTAGATTTTTCTTCCTATTATATATATGCATTTATATATAGGCAAAATAGATATGTGAATACACACACATATACACATGTATATATATATATCCTCATTTTTACTAGATGCTTAAAGAATCTTTAAGCAAATCCTTTGTGGAATGTTTAAAAAAACAATAAAGCCAACTTCACTGTCAGCATGTGGATTCCCCCTCACAGACCCTATACAGGGTTTCTGAGGGTTTTAATATTTAAGGAAACAGGCAGAATAAGTCGATGTACAAGTAAGTAGAATAAATAAACAGAACTATCTAAATGAAATGTTCCCTATGGTTTCACTGAGAGACTTAGAAACTACGCTCAGCTGCATGTGCTCTGCTTTGCGATCCCACTGACTCTAATCTCGTGGGAAAGATAAAGACTCTTGCAGTAAGCAAACAATATTCACAATTTTTAAATGGGCATAAACGATGGGTACTAGCCAGAAGCATCCGCCATACAAAAGCATCGTGTTCCAACCACGAAGACTCTTCTCTGGACAGCTTCACTGTGAAAATAATTGATTTCAAAACTGGTGGTTCCCAGAGTAATTACTAATTCAAACCAAATAAGTAATAATTAATGTTTGCCTTCTTGTTCATGCCTCATGAAATATTTCTGCAATCTACTGATTTGCCACCACCTGGATTAACACAAAGACGTTACCTTGGTATTCGACAGGTGTTAGCACTGCCTGAGAATCAGAGCATTTTAATTAGCAAAACTCACTTTGTGGAGGGCTAATGAAGCTTTTTTATCAATCAAGGAAAAAATGTCCTTCTCAATAACAGTGAAATTTGAGCCCATCATGGAAAGGTCCCCAAAGAGGTAAACACAGGAAAGAAACACTAAGCCTGGAGAGGAAGAAACATAACCCAGCGTTCTCCTCCATCAGTCGTTCTCCAGAAAGAACACAAGAGACGTTCCTGCAGGGAGAGTAAAACCCAACATTTTAAACAGAGCAGCAAAAACAGAAAGTCTGAAAAGTAATATGTGCCTAAGATTAAAAGGAGTTTGGGAAAAGGCAAAATTCATTTTCTAAGGTTAAATACGCAGCAGTTTATGATATCAACAAATTAAACTAATTCTGTAGGACATTTCTACGTTTTCTACAATCAGCACTGATCAAGAAATTTAGGAAAGAACAACTCTACAATTCTAAATTTTCTTTCTATGTGTCCTGATTTGCTACACTAAAATTTTTAAAAAATCTATGATCTAAAAAGGACACATTTTCCAAGGACAGGTGTCCTACTCCCAATGCTCATACAGATAATAAATATCTTTTCTGTGAGAGAATGTCAAGGTTGAGGGCAGAACCCTGAAAGAAACTGGAGAGTGAAGATTTTCAGTTCAGAAACAAGTAAAATGGAGGGATATCAGAACTAAATTGCCAAATGTACTGAAAATGTAGTGCTCTCCCTGTTATGAATAACAAAATTAATTAATTTTGAATCTAAGGCATTTCCCCCAGATCTTTTTCTTTTTCTTATCCCCTATGGGTTAGAGGTGGACTGGCCCTAGTGGCTATTTCTCTTGGAGAATTAAAGTGAATGAGAGCCTGTTCGTTTAATTCACACGTTGTTATTAATAGTCCCTAGCACTCTTGAGACTTCATGATATGGCCTGGTTTTAATTAGTATGCTTTTAAAACCTAGCTAAAGCTGAAATGATACCTTTTGCCTATTTCCAGTAAAAAGGCAGGGAAGGGGGCCTACACTGGAGGCTAGCACTAAAACGAAAGGAGGCCTTCCATTAGCGTGACTAACTTAAATGTGTCTTATGATGCAGGGACCAAGGCTCTGAACCCCCATCCCGAACGCTAGAGGTCAACCTTCCTGGTACTGCTTTTAAGATCGTACACTTTACTTCACTCGTCATCCAGGATCCCTCCAATTGTTAGGGCTATCTGATACAAATCCGGATGCCTTCTGCAATGGGTCTTTAAAACCCAAGACTAGCTGTCAAAAGAGGCTTGGGATTGACTTGTGTCCCTTGACCCCTATCCCGGAGTCCTGGTGGTGTGGGGGGGTTCGTGTGGGGCTGCTAACCACAAGGTCAGCAGTTTCAACCCCCCAGCCCCTCCGTGGGAGAAAGATGAGGATATCCGCTCCTGTAAAAATGTACAATCTCAGAAACCCCACAGGGGTGGTTCTACTCGGTCCTACACAGTTGCTATGAGTCAGAACTGATGTCAGGGCCGTGAGATTGGTTTCAGTAACCCTGACACCTGGAAATGTGACCTTGTTTAGAAATCACCTTTGAGGATGCCCTCAGTTAACCTGTGGTCACACCCAATGAGAAAACCAACTGGAATATAAACAACGACACACATATTGGGTGGGAGACATCGTTAAAGAAGAATGATGGTACTAGGAAACACCTCATTATATGAATGGATCTGCATAACATCACACTGAGTAACAGAAGTCAAACACAAAAGGACAAGATTGTGTGAGGCCATTATTATAAAAAGTCAAGAACTATTTCCCTCTGATTGCCAGAGAGGAGAGAGGAAGGGAGAGTAAATCACTCACTAAAGGGTAGAAACATATGAGCGAGTGAAAAAGAAAAAAAAAAAGCTTGTGAAAAAAAATCACCTTTTCTCCCAATTCCATTTCTACACAAAGTTTCTAACCCCCCTTGTAATACATATTAACTTAGGTAAAGAGGGAGGCAACATAAAATTGAAGAGAGATCAGCAAAAATGTTAACAGTGAATGCAACAGAGGTCATTACTCTTTTGCATACAGTACGGCAATAACAATAATCTACAAGAGGATGCATATAGCAAGCTGCACAGGTGTAGGGAGGTGAGACAATACCCACACACATATATATAACTTTGACAGAAGCAATTTCTACAAATGTTTTTAACTATGTTGAAAATATATCCATGGAAATAGGATAGCATACAAGGTCAAATCAGTAAGACCTTCCAAACTATAGTCAAACCCCTGGATGGAATGTGTTGCTATGACAAGAGGCTCTGGACAATTGTCTCAAAGGACCCCAAGATCCATTGGCATAACATAATCCACACAGAAATTGCTGGAAGTCTTCTTTCGGTGAATAACCATTGGGGTCTTAAAAGTTTGTCAGCAGCCATCTTAAGGTACAACTATTAGTCTGTTCCCATCTGGAACAAAGAGTGAAGAAAATTGTCAACAATGGTTCTGTTAGACTAATGGACCATGAACACTTCAACTTTCACGACTCTGAAATTAGAAGAATTAAATGGTGCTGGGCTACCAATTCCAACTGTTCTAAAGGTGATCACACTTGAAGCTCCTGGGGAGAGTGGAAGGGAAAATTAGAACAAAATGGATAACCATAAAAAATACCAGGCTTCCTGGATGGATGGTAAAGCCCCCAGAGATAATGGCCCTTTGTTATCCCTCAGGATTGAAGCAGAACTGACCTCCATGGTTTGCGGTTCTGTTCAACAAGACACTGATCTGTAAGGTGAACAATAACACTTTGGAGGGAAGCACTCCTTAGAATGATCAACTATTTGCGATCAAAAGGACAGAATTAGGAAAAAGTGCAGAAGGCAGAAGAGGTTAGGAAAGACCCAGGAATAGAAGCAAGAAACATAGGGAGAAAGTGGGGTGAATGATGTTACTGTGTGGGTATGGCCATCAATGACATGAAACAAAATGGATATGAATTAGTGAAGGGAAAACAGATTTCTCTGTAAACCATCCAACTCCCAATAGAAAGTTCCAAAGAAGGAAGGAAGGAAGGAAGGAGGGAGGGAGAGAGGGAAGGAAATAGATGATTGTCTGAATTTCCCTTTTGAGACGCTATTTTTACGCTATTTGTCTCTCTTTTTTTTAATCGTTTTGTTGACGTTGTTGTTAGGTGCCATCAAGTCACTTCTGACCCATAGAGATCCTCGGTACAACAAAAGGAAACCCTGCATAGTCCTGCCCCACCCATGCAATTGTCCCTGTGCCGGAGCATATTGTTGCAGCACAGCATCACTCCATCTCCTTGAGGGCCCTCCTCTTTCCCCAAGCTCCTCCCCTTGACCATGCATGATGTCGTTCTCCAGGAACTGGTTCAGTATTTTTTGCCAGCACTACAATTCACATGCATCAATTCTTCTTCGGTCTTCCTTATTCAATGTCCCATTTTCCCCTGCATATGAGGCGATGGAAAAACCATGGCTTCAGACTAGAGCATGTGAATTGCGGGTTTGTACAGATTTCATTCTTAAGTGATTGGACACTATTTACATGAACCATAAAGGTTGGTGATAAGCCACAACTTTCAATAACACTCATTCACAAAGGCATAATCATGCCGACCAGACTAATATATGTCATAAGAAAACAAGGAAAGCATTAAAATAATAAATATATGTAGTCCCTCCTCAGGGAACCATTACTCCTGTTACTGTTTCTGAAGGGTTAAAATCTTAATGTTCATGTGCCAAGCAATCTTACATATACAATTGAGTATGTGTGAATCTAACATGAATAAGGAGGTAAAACAAATGAGTATCTTAATAGCAAAGAGAAGAAATATTAACTAGAGGATATTTATGGTTCATCAGTGCCATACCACACCCTGGATTTATCATTCATTCCATGTGGCCCTTCTGAGAGGGACTGTCCAATTACTTTGCAGATGGGTTTTGGAGCTCAATTACATCCATACCTCTTCCCACTGAGTTGGTTGTGTGTTTCTGAACGTCTGATATCTCCTCCAGTGGACAACTCATCCTCACACAGGCTGGTGGTGCTTCTTCCATGTGGACTTTGTTGCTTCCCTGCAAGGTGGCCGCTTGTTTAATTACAGGCCTTTAAGACCATCAGCTTTCTTCACCACATTTACTTAGGCACCCACTTTGACTTCAGCAATCGTGTCAGAAGGTGAGTATCATACAATGCCACACTGTTAGAACAAACCATTCTTGTACTGAGGCAGGAATTAGGTAAAAGCCTAAAGTCCATCTGATTCATTGATATACATATATATATGATGTAGATATATATAGATGATGTAGATATATATAGATAATATAGATATAAATATAATATATAGATGATGTAGATATAGAGAGAGGATGTAGATATATAGAGATGATATAGATATAAATATATATTCCCTCCTACCCAACAGTTTTGTTTACCCTGAATTTCATGTATAAATAAACACCTAAAAAGCATACACCAAGTCCCAAGTCTAACAAGAATGAAGACAGGGAGCACACAATCCCTCCATGTTAAAGAAAGAAAAGGACAAGTGGAAATCATCAGTCCACCCCCGTTTCCCTTAGGGTTACCTACCCTCGGTCCTACGTACCTAACCTTAAAAAAAGAAAAGAAATATTTCAAGTTAGGGCAAGTTTGCTTGGTTCATCAGTACAACACCATACACCATACACTGTATTTACCATCCATTCCGGATGGTTCCTTTGAGAATTGTCCATCCACCCCCCAAAATGGGTCTCAGTCTCCCCCTACCTCCTACCCCTCACCTCAAGATGTTTAGATGTTTTCAGACCTCTTTTCAGGTATCTCCTCCCATTGACACCCTGGGATTGCACAAGCTAGTGCACTTGTTTCCCTCTTTTGATGAAATCATTCAATGTGCATACTTTTGTTATGAATAGGTCCCAGTCACCTATCACCTATTTTTCTTCCACTGTGTGCTTTCTTTATTGAATTTGGTTGTCTGCCTGTGCCCTGAAACAGGGCCCTTTACCTTCCCAATTTTCTCATTGATGATCCTGATAGCTCTGGGGGTTGCATTCGGGTCTCTAAACCATCTTGAGTTCACTTCTGTGCACGGGAGAGACACAAGTGCAGATGGAGATCCAACTTGTCTGGCGCCGTTTGTTGAAGGGTTGTTCCTTTCTCATTTAATGGTTTTTAGTCCTTTGTCAAAAATCACTTGTCTGTAGGTAGATCCTTTTATTTCTGGATTTTCTATCTTGCTCCATTTGTCTATGTATCTATCATTATACCAGGACCAGGCTGGTTTGACAACTGTGGCTATGCAGTAGGTTTTGAGATTCAGTAGTGCAAGACCTCCTATTCTGTTCGTTTTATGAAAATTTTTCCTTATACTGGGCCTCTTCCCTTGAGAAGCTATTAAACTATGACACATCAAAAAAATGTATAGAGGCCAGGCAGTTCCAACTGCTGAATAGATTCAGGTAAAGGGAACTGTTAATGAATCCATGCACTATTTTTGAGATTTGGCTACTGATAAAACATGATACTCGATGTAAGAAACATTGCCTCTCCGGAGTTGTTGAAAGCACACAAGAGGACACGAACCAAGTATGCCTAAAATGATAAAACATAGCATCATACAATCAAAAGACAAGGCAAGTGATAGTAACTATGAGAACAATGATGCCCAGGAGAAAAGCCTACCCACTTGCTAAATGTAGTAGAGGTGAAGAGGAGTATGATATTAAGTTCCCCCACAACCGCTCCAGCTCACTGTAAAATTGCCTCAAATAAGTATAATATCTATAGATCAATAATATGTTTGTCATACAAATGCAGTTCCAAAGCAAATCACATAGCCCCTATTTCCAACCAATTAATCATCTCTAAGATCTTCTCCCATAAAGATACGGTCACTTTCCAAAGTGACCCAGTACTAATCGGCTAGTGACCCAATGAGTCACCAACCCAGGGACGTATACACTTGCCTGAATTAGCTGCAATCCAAACAATGAAAAGGTTATTGATGGATCAACCAAAGATAAAAATGTACAGTTGTGCCTGTAAAGAAGGATATTTATGAAACCAGGTCATGAATTTATAGCAGAGCCTTATACACAGGAACCAAGTCCTAATTGTTTCCCTTCAGTCACTAAAGTTTCTCCCTAGAGAGCTGCCCTGCTTCCTAGCAAAAATCATCCAAAGCATAAACATTTCCAGATGATCTGTCCAGGCAAGTCAGATTAAATGAAAAGGTAACTTCTGTGCACTGAGAAATATATATAATTTTAATTCTGTGGTTTTTCTGTGTGGTCCATTAATCAAAGCCTTTGTTTCAGTAATTATTTAAGTCTCTACTTCCATTCTCCTACTTCCTCTTTGTTAACCCCCACCACAGGCTTCAGAGTGCCCACTTAGGAGGGTCTTCCCTTGTGAGAAAGGACGAGGATGGTTGCCATGGGGGGAGCGGGGGAGAAAACTGATAACAAATGAGGCTGAAGAGATAGAGAGGAGAAGACACTTAAGGCCAGGCTTGCAGGATCCTATTGAGTACTTGAACTTCATCTGTTGGGAAACGGGTAGTCATGGAAGTGTTCTGGGGGCTGAAAAATGGTGTAGGATCATTAGAAGGGAGGCAATACCAGAATAAATTGTGGGTCCTTGAGTAGATCCTGATTCAGGGTGACTACCGGTGTGCCAGACTATAACTGCGCCCCTTGGGTTTTCAATGATGATCTTTGAAAGGCCTTTCTTCTGAGTGACTTCAAGCATCTGACCCTTCTGCCAGCCGCCGAGCATGGTTACATTTGCACGATCTGCCGTCTCCTCGGAGCGAATAGCTAAACAGATATCATTAGCAGGCTGTTTTACTTGTCTGCGAGTGTGAGCAAGGCCGGTGGTTTGGAGTTGGCTGTGACAGTGGAGGAGAGGGAAGGGAAGGCATTCAAGAGGGGTCTTGAAAGCAAAATCAGCATGATTTGGAAACATCATATTTGTGAGCATGAAGGAGCAGATGTCAAGATGGTTTGTGTGTCTAAATTTAATTTCACTGCTTCTTCTGACAGGTTAACAAATATTCAGAAATATACTACCCCTCCCCCTTCTGTGAGACAGAGACAGTAATTGGAGGTACTATTCCCATTTGTCCACAATTGAATACCTTGTCATAAGTATGACCTCCTAAATATCCAAGTTCAAATTGAGTAAAAGATTGAATCATTCTTATAGTGAAAATAAAACATGATTTTTCCATCACAAGAAGCTTTTAGCAAACTTCTACTGTGTCTGTTTCACAGTAGGAATTAGAACTCAAATTTCAGAATAGCCTGAGACATAAGACTCTTCCATGTTTTTGACCATAGGGAAGCAAACATAATAAGACAGGCTGAGACTCATCAAGTTTACGCATTTCATGTTCTGAATCCCTTTTCAGACTAAGCCTTACGATGTCCATTTTCTGAAGCATAAACTTGTGAAGACTTCCAAGTTATCGTTCACATTATTCAAGTTTGTGGCTTATAGCCAGTTTCCTTGGGGGCTGTATGCCTGTCTTCTGGGACATAGTGCCTAGCCACAAGCAAAACAGGTTGGGGTTTCATGAATACACACACAGTGTGTAGAAAGAGCTAATTATCATCACTGCTCTATGCAAATGTATATCTTATACTAATGTCAAATATTTACTCCACAGACATATGAACCGTACTTTTAGTTCTATGGAGTGTGAGGACGAGCTTTGGTGGGACAGATCTAGATGCTTGCTGAGTTCTAAGTCATTTGAATCTAGCAAAGCACCACACTGGTTGATCTAACTTCTACACGTGTCCAAGTCATTATCCAGAAATAATGTAATAACAACTTTACAGTAATAATGAGTGATTGCTTATGTTTGTCAGCTCTCAGTAAGTCAGCTCCATGACGCAATGGCCACCTGTTGAGTTGCGATCTGCAAAACCAGTCGTTTGAAAGCACCAGCCACAGTGCAGGGGCGGACTGGGCTTTCTCCTCTGGCAAACAGTCTCGGAACCTCACAGGGGCAGCTCTACCCCATCCTGGAGGGTCGCTGTGAGTGGACACGGCAACAACAGCAGTGAGATTGTTTGTTTTGCATGCCAAGAGGATTTTACATAAGACAAGAGGAAACGTTGCCTGGTGACTAGCTTCAAACCCAGCAAACCAAACCGGTTGCCATTACCAAGTGGAATCTGAGTCAGAGGAGCCACGGAGTAGAAGTGCCCCGCCGCGTTTCCAAGACTGCCGTCTTTCCTGAAATCTCTCCCGAAAGCAGACACACTCTTCTTTCCTCTTGCGGCAGAGGTTCAAACCACTGATCTTTCAGTGAGCAGATTAGCGCTTACCCACTGTCATGAGGGTCCTTCATGACTGATGAAACCAATGAGTTATGAACGACGGTGAGAGGTGTCCCTTTCTAGTTGAAGCAATGTGTGTGACTCTGGCTTATCCTTCACCCTGGAGGCGTTTCTGTTCATGGGTTCCAAGTAGCATAACCACAGTGAATTGGAATCCACATCACGTTAGATAGCTGACTGTCCAAATAGAGTTAAGGTAGGGAAATTGGAGAGCAAGTTGTTACTGCCTAACCTAACAGAATCTAGCCTCTCCTGACAAATAGTGTTCACAACTGCCGTGGAAAAACCTTTTTAAACTTTTCACGCACCACAAGGCACTGGTAAAAGAGATGAATCACCATATAAAACCTAAACAAAGTAATTGTCCCCAGTATGTACTTGTATTTGTTCGTTTGTTCTTAGTATTATGCCCATCAAATGTTCTACATGTATTAACACACCTAATCCAGGTATTACAATAGGAGTTTAAAGGAAATAAATAACCGACATGGTTTTAAAATAAATAAAGGACTTGGACTCAGTGGGTCTGACTTGAATACTGTGTCGTTGATACCAGTTCACCATTATCCCTGTCACTCACGAGGGCTTATCTTCACGCCTTCTTGTTCCCCAGGCAGCCAGCAAGGGGTGTGTTTATTGCACGACGTGTCATTGAGATCAATAGAGCCAATATGAATTGTTTATATAAAAATCTTGAAATATACTTAAGCAACGTATTAGACAATTTGTTTTAAATGTTTTAAAAATCTAACACAATGACTTTAGAAAACAAAATGAATGCATTATCTCTGCTGTTTGATCGGATCATTTAAAAATCATAAGGAAGTCAAATTTGACAAGTATTAAATACAAGAATAGTTCAGAAGCCGCATAAATTATTCTCAAAATGAGCATCTTCCAAACTGGCAAACGCACAAAAAAACCTCGTGGATGGTTTCCATAACTGACTAGGACAGACGTGGACCTACTTTTCAAACAACGTGGAGGTTACCAGCTCTCGGGATGTGAAACCTGGAGAGCAAAATTCAAGGGCTGTGGTGGTGAAGGAGAAAGCAAGGGAAATGGCGCCATTCTTGAGTTCCTCTGCAGTGGTGAGTATTTGATTAACTTTGAATTGCCAACCTAGGGAGAAGTGGAAATGCAAGCATTTCACTGGGGGGGAAAGTTATTGTTTTTTTAATAGAAGATTAAGAATCATGTAATATCATGACATTTTATTAGGAAGAGGCAAAGGTTCTAAGACCTTGCCTGAAATCACAATGGTGACTGCAGGCTTGGTTCAGTAACTGTTTTTGCTAGGGGCACCATAAAAACAACCTTAATTTCGTTTTTCACTATTTTCAGGGTCAGATATCCCCAGCAGGCAGTAGAATATTTTCCCAGTGACCTGCCCTTTTCAGAGGAGTGGGAAAGGAGTAGCAATAAGTAGAAATCTACTAAACTTTCATTCTGACCCTCCATGCTCCCCCTGGCCATGCCTTTAAGTCTCAGGAACAAAACAAAACATTATATTAAAAAGCTAACCCTCTACTTAGTGCTTTGACATCATGAGAATTATCCCAGGCTGCAGAAAAAGCGAAATCAATTCAGATGGAGGAAAGATGGAGCGAAAAACTCCCATGTAAGATGGGTGGCAGTGTGATTAACATTTTGTAATTTTGCCTTTGGTTTACAAAATACGTTGACCTACAAGTGGGTACCCCTCCCCCCCCCCCAAAAAAAAGCACTGCTGGGAAGAACTTTCATAGTGCACATTTTTCCCGCTAGATGAGCATCCAGCAACTCACTCTGAGTTGTGCACCCAGTGGCATCCTGGGAAGGTTCACTTTGGTCACAGTGAATTTTTTCGTTAAAGCAGTTTCACTCAAACCTTGATTTTTGTGATGGCCGATTTAAGAGAACTACGTGCAGCTGTGAAATTTTGTTTTCTGCTCGGGGGAAAAATGCCACAGAAACTGTTGTGATGTTGAACACCGCTTATTAGGACAGAGCTATGGGAAAAACAAGTGTATGAGTGATTTTCTTGTTTTAGAAAAGGTGAAACGTCAAATGATGACAAACCTTGTTCTGGATGTCTGTCATCTTCCCCAACAGACAAAAATGTCCACTGCTAGTGCATTTGGCGTTCATTCCACCAGGTCAGACTGTTAATCAAACTTTCTATTTAGAGGTTCTGAAAATATGGTGTAACTGTGCAACAAAAAGAGTCTGATTTGTGGCAGATGGGGGACTGGCTTACCCACCATGACAATGTATCTGCCCATGCAACCATCTCAGTGCTACAGTTGTTGGCAAAAACAACATGCCTCTCTTGTCCCACGCACTTGACTCACCTGTGACTTCTATTTGTTTCTGAGAACGCAGAGGGACAAGAAATGACAGCAATTTGAGGACATAGAAGAGGTGAAGAAAAACACGAGGGAAGTGCTGTCAGGCATCCAAACAGATGAGTTTGAAAAATGTTTCCAAGAATGGAATCGCAGATTTGACATATGTATTAAGTGTAATGGAGACTACTTTGAAGGTGATAAGATTATTTTATTTTAAAAAATGTAAATACATATCTTTGAAAAAAAATTCTGGTTTT
Source organism: Echinops telfairi (assembly GCF_000313985.2). Classification (NCBI taxonomy): domain Eukaryota; kingdom Metazoa; phylum Chordata; class Mammalia; order Afrosoricida; family Tenrecidae; genus Echinops; species Echinops telfairi. The sequence goes on from NW_022103928.1 coordinate 50,752,440, forward strand.
GTTTTTGGGTTTTTGGGGGGGAGTCCCTCCTCATAGATTACCTTGCTTATTACTGTCATTCACTCTATAAGGCAGAGAAAAAGATTTTCCCCCTATTTTTGGACAAATTGAAATATTTTGCTTAACTAGCCAGCTTAAGAGAGTTCAAGGGTTTATGCAATAACCCAGTTCAACACTGGGTGAGCCCTTCAAATAGTCACTGTCGTTTCATCCCTACCTCTTCAGGATGGTGCTACTTGAGCCAGGAGTTTAGTCAGGTTCTTGGGTAACCAGATTCCAACTCACGGTGACTCCAGGTCTATCAGAATAAAGCCAAGGTCCAGTGACTGATATTCTCAATAAGTAGATGACCAGGCCTTTCTTCCAAGATGCCTCTGGGTGGACTCAAGTATTAAGATGACCAGATTTTAACATTGATAAAGAGGGACACCATTGATAAAACTCATATCCTGGCGAAATAGCCACATGGCAGCCAAAAACCATATACCCTAACTTTTCGTGCATTCTTTCCAAAAATTTGGACTTTTAAAAAATGCCGTGGGACATGGGAAAAATTGTTAAAAAGCGGGACGTCTGGTCACCTTACCAAGTTCCCAATTATTTAGGTCAGCTGCCAAGGTCAACCTTGGCTTCCTGTTCTGAGTGGACAAATGTGAAAGGTTTGCTTCTGGTTCCTTGTCACTCCTGAAAAAGGCTGTCCTTTAGTCAGCCTTGTCCTTTGCTTGTCTTTACCCACCCGCTCTTGTAGAAAGCTGCTACGTGGTAGGAACCTGCTCTCGAGTTAGGAAATGAACGCACAGCACCACTGTTCTTCCGCAGCTGTTCCCAGAGCTGTGCAGATAGGCCAACGACAAAGAAACCAGAGCAAGTCTCCAGGACGTCCACCCTTCCTCTCTGGGATGCGATGTCCTGCTGTCAAGTGTGCTATGAGGACAAACTAAACCTTCACGACCCAAGCCAATTCAGTCAGGACAGATTTTCAGGCAGGTAAAAATATTTGCGAGCCAATTATTCTTAAAACCAACAAAGAAACCAAAACCTTAATTCAAAGGCCAAGAAAGCATCTTACAGAGCCTCCCTTGATTTGCACTTTGAATGCCAATAAACATCTCTACCGCTCTACCCCAACTATGTCTGGGCAACGGCCTCAGCCATTATCCATGATGACAGTATTAAAGAGGGCACATGAAATGCTAATAGAAACTACCTCCAGCGGACAAGTGAGGCACACACATATGAACAGCGTGTGCTAGTGCCCCCTGCCCCCCTCATCTTCCCACCTCTGGAGCCCCTAGCGCTCCTGCCCCCAAAAGGCATTCTGGGTGGGCAGGAAGCTTGACAGAAACTGGAGGTTGAGAAGGGAAGAAAGAAAAGATATTGTGGGGGGAAAAAAAGTAAATACAGCATGGAGCTGACACGGGGGCAGACGCGCGGAATGAGCTGACCTTCACCAGCCCAAAAATATCTTTCCCCTACTGTGCCTGAAGTTTTTACTTCACTTGGACACACTGCTGAAATCGCATCGCTCAGACATACCTTTTGGATAATAAGCCACTTTAAAATCATAATGCAACTAACCCTAGAAGCGTTCAGAACTATTCAAGTCCTTCATGTGCTTGTGTGAGTTTGTTCAATCGGATTGCTTTCCTCCTAAATTGTAGCTGAGATCAACACTCCTGGATTGAGCAGAGTTTAAATACCTGGAACTCAATTGTAGGCTATTTTGTGAAAAATCATGCTAAAGAATAAACTAATGTTAACCAATCAGAAATCCGTTGCCTTCTAGTCTGGTCTGACTCAGGGTGATCCCGGGGTACATGCGTTAGAATTAGATGGCCAGGCCTGTCTTCTGAGAGAACTCGGGTGGTGGGGGTGGGGGTTTAAACTGCCAGCCTTTTGGCTAGTAGTCACATGCTTAGCCATTTTTCCCACACTATAAATACAGGTGATGGGAAAATGGAGATGAGGTGTGGAAAGCTTTCAGGGCACGTCAAGGACTTATTTCCAAATGTTTTTTACAGCTACTTTTGTCCCCAGGAAAGGGAGTGCTGGACAATTTGCCAGAAGCTTCACACTTTTGAGAGTTAGGAATCTTATCTCTGTTTTGCAGAGGAGGAAACTGAGACTGGAGCCCTTGTCCAAGGTCAAAGTCAGACAACATTCTTGCCACTCTCTCATACCGTCGCTACCTGATTCTCTTTCTTACTCTCACTCCCCTTTTCAAAATCCCCTTCTCCTCACAGCTCTCAGGACTCAGAAGTAAATAATATAAGTACATAAATGCTCAGCTGTAGTTTCTGGGATCTAACCTACTGTCTCCAATGAACTTGATACCATTGTTTGTATAAAATATCCCCTAGATTCCAAATAGCTAACTGATAAATGAGCTACCCAATTTTTCTTAAATTGAATGCTTATATGTCTGATTTTTGCCCCAGGTGCTTGAATAATTAATTTAACAATCATAAATTATTTTTAAATCCCTCCTTTAAACTCCCTCTTAATTCTCATATGGCATGATGGTCCTTCCTACCTTGTGGTGTGGCTCAGCCATGAGCTGTGGGATTTGCTCATCCAGCAGCCTAGCTAGGAACTCAGTCACCATATAGAGTGAATAAGTGAATGAGATTGAGAGCCAGTTGATGGAAATAGCCTCTAGTCATTTAGCCCAACAGTGTTATTTTTCAGACAAGAGACCAGAAAAAAAACATGGCAATAACAATAATACAACTATTTTTCTTTGGCTCTGGCTGCTAATGAAAGACTGGTTAAAAGCAGCTATGCATAGCATAATTTATTTCATTTCAAATGAATAACATAGGCATCGATATGTGTAGTATCCTCTAGAAGTTGTGTCTTTTTATGGTTTCTAAATTTATTCTTCTAAAGGTTGATTTTGACCATAGAGTCAGGGATAGTGGACTAATTCTGGGACAAAGCATGGAAATTTGGAATTTCATGAGGATAGATCATTTCAAGATCAGACTCATTCGTGGTGGTGCACTGAGTCACAAATCATGAATATGAAAAAATACAGCCAAAAGAACTGATGTAGCTGGGGTATTGGAAAAAAAACAACTCTAAAGCATTTTAGGAGCAAAAATCAAATTCCTTCTATTTCATGATCAATCGATCTTTGGTCCAAGTTCTTCCCAAACTATGAGGAGATAGCTTACCACCAGGTCGTGGTATGATACTGTCTAGAACAGCAGCTCAGAAAACTCACTTTCTCATAGGAAATGCCTCCAGTGAAATTAGTAATCTGGGAGGGTGCGGTAAATGTACAGCAAGAAGACACCTCCCTGTGGAGGCAAGAACAAAGCTGCCCTATCAGAAAATTCTTGAGGGAATAGGATCTTGGCCAAGGGAAACGCTTCAGGAAGCCTGGCGATACCAATTGTAGTTCAGGGCACTAGCTCTGCAGCAAAACTGCTTGGGCCCAAGCCCTAGATCCACGACTTTCCACTTGTGTGGGCTGGGGGCAAGTTCATTCTACTTTCTCCCTTTGAGAGAGAGGACCAGTAATAATATTATTACAAGATTCAAAAGGGTGCATACACATAAAGACACTTAGACTAGTGTTGGCATTTACAAAGTCCTCAATCCATGTTAGCTTTTCCGTTCATTGCTCAGTGTATTTGAGACTTTGGACAAGTTACTGCTTCTTTGGGTCTCATTTACTTCATCCAAAACGACATATTGGGCCAACACCAAACCAAGTAGTCTCCAAGTGGTGCACCTCCTAAGACAGCTCCGTCGATTGGTGACATGAGGCATTGTGGTTTAATGATCGAATCATCACCTTACATACTCGGAACGCTGATTCTATTCCACTCAGGGTACTTCATGTGCACCTACTACCCACCTGCCAGTGAAGGTTTGCATATGGTTGCAATGCTACACAGGTTCTATTTGAGCTCCGAGATTAAAACAGACTAAGAAAAAGGACTGGTATCCTACTTCCAATAAATAGCCAGTGAGAACCCTATGGATCACAATGGTCGGATAACAACTATCTATATCTATAAGAGCCCATAGGGAGGGTGCAGGACCAGATCACACTTCATTGTGTTGTGAACCTGGTTACAATGAGCCAGGAGCCAATTCAATGGCAGTTCACAACAACAGTAAGAGGAGGAGGTCAAGTAAGTCCTAAAGCAATGACATTTGTGTTCTTCTCAGAACAATAGCAGAAGTGGATTACAGTGGGGAAGCTTATCTATTTCATTGAAGGCATTTTCCTATGAGTAAATGCAGTTTCTGAACTGCTGCCTCACCTAACTCTGTTTTAAAAACTCTACTCGCAAGATGTGGATTACCCAGTAAGTAAGTATGCACTTTAGGGTATCAACAAAATAGGAACAAGAGTTGTCCAAAGCACAGACTCATAGATGCAAACAGAAGAAGACAAGATGGAGAAAAAACAGCACCTCAGAAGAAAGAAACTACTGGGGAAATGAAATTGATTCTATTTTATAAATACAGTATATGACAAAAATTATGTCTTCCTGTTCATTTGGAACCAATCTAGCATAACCTCACATTCAACCACATTACACTTAACTCTCTGATCAACCACATTAGAAGGCGTCAGCCACACTACAATCATGTAACTTATGACATTCCTATTCCTTCCCTGCACAAAGCCAACCAAAACGTGTCCTCAGTTTAAACATTGTACCAAGCGCTTTGTCATTGTGATCCAACCCATTGGGTAAAGAGCTGTAAGATCCCCCATTAAAATGATCTATTAAAATTAATTAAAGATTAAAAAACCATTGGGTATCAGCAGGAGTACAATTAAGAGTGAATACACAGCATCAAAGGATAAAATGAGTGTGCAAGTTTTAAGTATGATTTTAAAATATAAACATAAAAACCCGTGGAGATCTGTGAAGGAACATTCAACGAACACTGTACAACAAAGGAAGGACATTTTTGTCATTATCTTGTAAGCACTTTATTATTATTTTTGCTATTTGAGACCAGAAAGAAAAAAAATAAAACAAGCATGTGTTCCAAATCATTTTCTTTTGCTAACAACTTTTTTTGATTGAAAAGGATTTATTATAGAATAGTTCACTCTATGAGAGACAACACAAAAACACACGACTCCAATTCACTGCCGTCCAGTTGTTCCCAACTCAGCCCTCAGAAAGTGAAGACGATGACGATGATGAGAGACTGTCAACAAGACACGCCAAGGAGAGCACTTGGCCTGTGGCATACGGAGCATCTGAAATGTAGCTGGTTGGTGCACAGGCCCTGAAGGTATGATCCTGAACCACTAGCTCAATCTCAGGTGTAGTTCTCACTGTAGCCTACTTATTATTATTTTTTAATTATTATTCATCAGGATTTAATACATATATCATATCATTCCAAATCACATCAAGCAGAGTTGTACCAATTGCTACCACAGTCACTTTTCAAAGACACTTTTTCTTAAGCTAACATCCAAATTTAAATGCAAATTTTATTTTTATATATCTCATTTTTTAATGCATTTGATTTATATTCATGCTTTTGGATTTATTTTTTTGGTAGAACCCAATTTTAAAAGCGACACACTTTGATATCTGAGTAAAATGTAACAACTAAGTAAAATGCAAAACTGAAAGCTTGCATAAGGAATTGAGAAAAAGATTTGTTCATTTCTAAAAAATACTGTGCTTTAGAGCCAACTCAATGGCAGAGGGTGAAGGTGTTTTCAAAATTAGCTTTCTTTTTAAAACAATGAATCAGAAGAAAATTCTTCAGTTGAATGTTGAAGTTTAATGGATTTAAATAGTTGTATGACTAACCTGTTTCCCCGAAAATAAGACAGTGTCTTATATTAATTTTTGCTCCCAAAGATGCGCTAGGTCTTCTTTTCAGGGGATGTCTTATTTTTCCATGAAGAAGAATACGGTACACATTTATT
>NW_022103928.1:50758524-50778565 GCF_000313985.2 Echinops telfairi
TGCCTTATATTTCAGTGAGAGGCAAAACTGTAAGTAGGTCTTATTTCCAGGGGATGTGTTACTTTCGGGGAAACAGGGTATCACTACTGGTGAAATTACTAATAACAATAGCAGTATAACAGAACATGTTCCTAATTCTGTAACCAATCCTTGCTAGAGTTAAAAAAGCAGAAAAAAGTCACAAACACTGAAAGTGAATCTTAAATTGACATATTTGCAAACCTCCTTTAAAAACAGAAATACAGAGCTTACTTTGTGGCATAATTTTTCTTCTAACGATGTAATTCATTATCTTGAAAGAGGACCAAATGATTGCCAATGATCAATTTTCATCTCAGAAAGCCATGTGGAAATCTGTGTCAAAATTTACTGAATATGAACAAACATATTCTCTAAATAGAATATATCTCTAGAGTGAAAAACTAATGATGAAAATTATGAGAAAGTAGTTACTGTATCCTTCATTAAAAACTCTGTTTAGTATTTGGTTTGCAAACTATTCAGTCCTAAATCATTTAATTCTCAATTTGTTATGGATTAATTTAGTGATCATTGCAACTTGATTATAATTAATACATATTAAAGCATTTCAAGTCACAAAGATTGAATGGATTTGGCTTAGATCAAGAACTGGATACAGTCATTAATGAAGAACATCAGTATTGGAAACTTGTTTTGCAACCCATTGTAGCTGCTGTCATTATTTAATCTTGGGCTATTTTTAAGGAAGAAATGAAATGTTTTGATTCCTGCAGTATGGAAACTTTTAGTGTTTACTTGAACTACTTGCTTAGTTTGGTTCATTTGAGGTCATGTCTCAACATGTGGTATCACAGGAAACCACCCCCCAACGTATATATCTAAAAAGATTATGAAGAATTAATAAACTTAAGTATAATGTTTAATCATTATTTTCAGGGAAACAATCTAACTCACTCTTATTTTATCTGTAGATTCTACTCGTGGTCTTTCTCATACAGATCAATTAAGTAGTGTCTTTCAACAGATGGAAGACTTATCAAGCTATTTATCCCATTTACTGGCTTAAAATGTCATACCAGTGAAGAAATTGCCAAATAAATGCTTCACTATTTATACAAAGTTTGAAAAATTGATTTTTCTATGTACAAAGGCCAGTCCTATGACAATACTGCTAATATGTCAGGGCATTATGAAGACATGCAACAGATATTTTTATAATGTAATGAATATGCCATTGTCACGCCACAGGCTGCACATTCACTTAATCTTGTAGGATATCACACAGTAGACTGCTGTTCAGAGGAAGCTGATTGCTTTTCTATTACTCAATTACTCTACACATTGATTTTTTGCAGTCGCTACTCATCAGTAGACAGTTTAAAATATATTTAGGCCATGATCAAGTATGAAAATACCTTTTTTAAAAATCATTTTATTGGGGGTTTGCACAATTCTTATCACAATCCATATATACATCCATTGTGTCCAGCATATTTGTACATTTGTTGCCATCATCATTCTCAAAACATTCCCTTTCTACTTGAACCCTTAATATCAGCTCCTCATCTTTCCACTCCCTCCCCCTCCCTCATGAACCATTCAAAATTCATAAATTATTATTATTTTGTCATATCTTACACTGTCCGACATCCCCCTTCACCCACTTTTCTGTTGTCCATCCCCCAGGGATGAGGTTATATATAGATCCTTGCAATCTGTTCCCCCTTCCTACCCCACCTTCACTCCACCTTCCAGGTATCGCCACTTTCACCACTGGTCTTGAAGGGGTCATCTGACCTGGATTCCTTGTGTTTTCAGTTCCTATCTGTACCAATGTACATCCACTGGTCCAGCCAGATTTGTAAGGTAGAATTGTGATCATGATAGTGGAGGGAGGAAACATTTAAGAACTAGAGGAAGGTTTTATGTTTCATCGTTGCTACCCTGCACCCTGACTGGCTTGTCTCCTCCCCGAAACCCTTCTGTAAGAGGATGTCCAGTTGCCTACAGATGGGCTTTAGGTCTCTACTCTGCACTCCCCTCATTCACAATGATATGATTTTTTGTCCTTTGATGCCTGATGCCTGATCCTTTCGATACCTCGTGATGGCACAGGCTGGTGTGATTCTTCCATGTTGGCTTTGTTGCTTCTGAGCTAGATGGCTGCTTATTTATCTTCAAGCATTTAAGACCACAGACACTATATCTTTTGATAGCCGGTCACCATCAGCTTTCTTCACCACATTTGCTTATGCACACATTTGTCTTCAGTGATCATATTGGGAAAGTAGGCACACACTGATGTGATTTTTTTGTCCTTTGATATCTGATACCTTTTTATACAACAAATGTAATCCGTGCATCACACACTCAGATTCTTATGCCTTAGAAAATACAGCTGAAGACCAAACACAAAAAGGATCACTAAAGTTTTTTTCTCTTTTTTTTTCATTTATAATTGTAATTTATTATAAAACAAGCATCAAAGTTGAAGTTTGGACCATTTAAAGCAAAATGGTTTAAAGTCAATTTTCCATGTAAAAATCCACAAGATTTTATAATGATTGTTAAAATAGCTATATTCACTTTTCTTTATCATACAATACATGTGGTAGTTACATAATCTCATGCCAACTGGAGGGTTGAGAGTGAAGGGGCGGAGTCTAGCCTATCAATCTGGTCACAGCCTGATGATTCCTTCTTGAGGGCCTTATCTTCTCATGAGGATTTTGGGAACTTCCTCTCTCTCTCTGCCTTGATCCTCCTGTTGACAAGCCATGTGGAGACTTGCTGAGACCTGCAAGAGGTCTCTCTCTCTCTGCTTCACCTTCCTGTTGAAAAGCCACACTGGGGGAGGTGGAGGAGCCACAAGGAAACTGCATCATCACTGAGATACTTTCACGACCACTGGATCCACAAGACTTTTCACCCACTGGCCTGTAATCTCCCTAAATTTTGCACCATTGCATGTGGCTGTGTGAGTCTGAAGAGAGATTTGTGGACTACTGTTGGATTTATGGGCTAATGTCGAATTTATGGAGTTAATCTGGACTGGGCTAGGATGTTTTCTTAATATACAATTACTCTTTCATACAAAGCTCTTTCTTATACATATATGAGTATCCCTGGATTTGTTTCTCTAGTCAACCCAGCCTAACACAATGTGGTACCTTGGGAGTGGGGTACCAGAGAAACAAATCATGAAGATGGAGTCAGGATGCTTACTTGACCTCTGCCTCATGGTAGTTTTTTCTTTGGCTAGCCATAGGACAGATAAGGCCACACTGTTTACTGGGTTGTTTTCTGGAAAGGACATGGGAAGTGAAGGTTTTCATTCCTTGAAGTTGTCTTTGGTTAAACTTGTCTGAAATGCTGAAAATGGATATGATAAATGTATATTTTGAGCTCAGGGGACAAAAGGGCCCCTTGAACTTCTCAGAGACCAAAATGGCTGACAGCAAGTATTTGGGATGCAGCCAGAGGGCTAAGACTATATTGCATATGAATGGGATAGCTTAGTTTAGATAAGGATTAAACTTGACTGTTAAGAATTGAGTTGAGGATCTGGCTGTACTAGGTTTATACTGATTTCTTCTGCCTATTGTATTGATATAATGTGTCAGAGTTTGTAAGCCTACTTGCCTTCATAATTAAATTGGATCTTTAAATGGGTGTGTAGAAGACGCCTGAAAAGAAGGTTCTGAAAAGATAAGCACCAGCCAGTGTCTTGAGTGCTTAGGACATGTGCATTTGAAGAGACTTGCCCAGGGGGCTGTTGACAGACTGAAAAAGCAAAAAAGGAGCCCTTTGGCTTTTTGAATTCTTAACTAGTGATTTGTGCCTGAAGATGGAGTCATGAAGAATCTCTCCTCTCTAGGACTGAACATTAAACGGTGCCTATGGGCATCCTGAAATGCTTGCTAGGTGACCACCTGGATCCACTTGTTGAGTGATATTGGAGAAATTATGTAGCAATACAGAAATGGGTTGTCTGGCCACTGACACCCCTGAACCTGGTTTACAGGGACTAGAGGAAAAAATGAAAGTGGGTTGGCTGATTTGAAGTTCATGACACAGCCCGAGGAGGCTAGGGTTATAGAGAATTTGTGATGGGGGCCCATGGTTGAAAGGCAATGCAGCCAATGGGCACCCGGGTGAGGCTAAGTGAGGTGGCCCACATTGAGTTGACCAGAACCTGACCAGATGACGATAAGATTTTTGGGACTGTGAATTGGTGCATGTTGCAGCTGAATTTATGGACAGCCTGTCCTGATTTGACTTTGCTTATGGATGTGGACTCACAAGGTTCCAAATGGAATGAAGATTCTTCACATCAAAGAACTTTCTTGTCTTCTCAGAACAAGTGTGGGCAATACAGAAATTGGATAACCAAAATTGGGGGGATAAAGGCATGAAGTGGCTGACTTAAAAACGTTTCATGAATGGGGGAATATGTTCATAGGATTATAGGATTGTGGCGCAGCTGCTCACTTAACTGCAATTGCTAGACATAGAATATTTTTGTTCTGTTCACTTATGAGATATTATGTTCAAATGAGGCTGACATATTTTGCATTATATGCATTTTAGTTTTATCCAGTTAGGTACAAATATGATTTTAATATTGTTTAGATTAAAAATTATATATGGGTAAAGGGTTGTGTAAAAGTGTCAAGTTGGCAAGCAGTGGTTTGTGGTAGTTCCATAATCTTGTGTCAACTTGAGGTGTATTAAGCGTGAAGGGGCGGAGTCTAGCCTGTCAAGTAGGTCACAGCCTGATGATGCCTCCTTGTGGGCCTGGCCTTCTCATGAGGATTCTGGGAACTTTCTCTCTCTCTCTCTCTCTCTCTCTCTCTCTCTCTCTCTCTCTCTCTGCCTTTGTCTTCCTATTGACAAGTCACTCGGAGACTTGCTGAGACCTCTCTCTCTCTGCTTCCCCTTCCTGTTGAAAAGCCACACTCACAGGGTTGGAGAGCCACATGGAAACCCACACAGCATTTAAATGCCTCCACCACCACTGGATTCACAAGACTTTCCACTCACTGCCCTGTGATCATCTTGCATTTTGCATCATTGCATGTGACTGTGTGTCTGAAGAGAGATTTATGGATTAATATCAGACTTATGGGCTAATATCAGATTTACGGACATAATCTGGACTGGGCTGGGATGTTTTCTTTATATACAATTACTCTTTGAAATAAAGTTTTCATATATATATAAAATGTCTCTGGATTTGTTTCTCTAGTCATCCTGGTCTAACATAACAGAATATATTTGTAAAAAATTTTGTATATAGTAAAAATCCTAGTACCCCATATCCACTATAAAATTTTAATCCAGGTCATCCCATTCCACTAAATAATAGGTGTCACTTGTTAATATATTTGCAGTCAAAAAGAAATTACATAATTATGGATAGTGAAAGTGTATGCACACACATAGAAGGGTGTTTCAAAAAATCCATGGAATAATAAAATTAAAAGATAATAGACTTTTTTTTACAAACGTTTTGCAGCCCCCTCATATATATGTATAGTTGGGTATCACATACCCCATATGAAATTATAAGAATACAGCATAAGTTATCAATGCTAAAAGAGGCTCACATGCCTTAATCTAGTCCTACAACTAACTAGTGGTCAGTCTTCTCCCCATAGGTTTTGAATTTAAAAAATGACCAAAAGTTGATCATAGAAATAAGGGAGGCTTAAACTTTTGCTCCTAAAAAAGTCCTAAAATACTATGTTATTAACATCTTAGCTTTGATGACTGGCATGTGCCTACATATTTGTTTAATTCATGATTTATTACTTGATGTATCCTTGCTAAGTTATTCTGATTGGAAATTACTACACCCTTAAATTCGAAATCCCTCTTTCTCTTTCTTTCTGTGTGTGTGTGTCTTTTTCATTCCCATAATGTCCTTCCTCCAAAACATTTCTTTACTTACCCATGACTTTCACCTCGAGTCACAATTTGTTGCCCTTGAAATCACTCTGGAGGATGAGTCTGTCACAACCTCTCTGCATATAACTCTCCATTGTCATTTCAACCCAGAAAATTCCAGTCACTATTGCTTTCTGGGGATCTAAATCAGTTTATGGTAATGTGACAGCTCATTCAATACCTCCCAAGTCCCTTGCCTCTTGCCATCAACTTCCATTCACAACTTCATATTTTATGGAAAAACTTTAAATGAAAGCTTAGATTAAACTGAGATTGTTGTTTGGTTCAGATACCTGCTGAGTTTCATTCTCTGTGGGGGAATCTGTCTACATTCTAAATAATACTTAAATGTGTTCAATATTATTTGAAAGGCTGGGTTTCTTAGGAAAGGCAGGCTGATCGAATGAGTGCAGGGATGATTCATCTGGAATGTGGAGGCAACAATTCTTTTCAAGTTTCAAATTTAGCTTCTAAAATGGTGATTCTGCCCTAGACCTCCTTCTTCAGGAAAAAAAAAGTCTACATGGAGACCCGTTTTCAGGGAGATGATACTATTGAGAATATTTAACACCTTAGCATAGTGGTCACAGTGCACGGATGGATGGCTGAAGGAAAATCAGAAGCTTGAATCAGTTTACCACTGTCTATTCTTAGGCAAGTCACAATGCTTGTGAAGCCCATGTTTCTCATCGATGACAGTGCAAATCATGTTCATTCTCATCTCATGCTAAAATGATGTTCCATACATTCAGGGACATAAAATAGTTCATGGGAAATTCTTTCATTTTTCCACAAGTGTTTTGAAGCGTCCTTGTATAATCATTCAGTGACCAGAGCCAAGTGGTCAATTCTGAAGACGTAGAATTCAAACTTGATACTTCAAGGATGAGACAAATTGACTCATACTATGTTTCCTGGAAATGTATTTATAAAATGCTTTCATTATCATCTTGATCATAATCTAAAGTTAAAATCAGTAATTACAATATTGTCAATTATATAGGGGTAAGAAAATAGGCATGAGTTTTGAAAATATTCCTATAACACATATCTCTATGAACAGTTTTCTTCTGCTTAAATCAATGCAATTTTCCCAAATGTGTCTCTTTTGTTTGTTTGTTTGTATGCTGTTTTGTTAGCTTTTAGTTTGGTGATTGTGGCTTTAGTTTTGTATTTACTTTGTTGGACTGATTTTATATTCTCATCGCTGACATGGTAAGATATCAAATAAGAAAGACCCTTATTTGAAAAAAGAATACAGAATTAAAAACAACACAGGATTGAGCCCTAGAAATTCTAAGCCCAGTACTACATCCTGAATTAGTAGCTGTACCTCTCATTTACTCCATTTCTGCACGATAAGTAGAAAAGCTCAGAGAAAATAACTTTCAACGTGCCTTCTTGGTCTAAAATTTTATTACTTGGGGGGGGGGGGGCGGTTGAAGGGCATTCAGCCTGATTCTTAGTAACCTCAGGGAAACCTGACTTGATCGGATATCGGTGGCAGATGCATAATACCCCAAATCAGACTCACTGCCATCAAGTCAATGCCGACTCACAGTGACACCCCTGATGCTTCCCGAGATTGCAAATGTTTCTGGGAGTAGAAAACCCAGCCTTTCTCCCACGGAGGTACTTGTGGTTTCGAACTGCCGACCATACGGATGCCAGCCCAATAAAACCACTAAACCTCCAGAGCTTTTGCAGAATAACAAGCACCCTCCAAATACTATTTAATATAAAATAAATTGAGCTGAGCCATCACCCAAATCTGCTATGCTAAAGTTCTTTGTAAGCACTGAGGAAGAGCTACAGATGCTGTTAGGGTTCACGGGTGGGAAATACTTCGGTTCTTGGCTTCCTATGAGAAAGAATTTACTCCGAAGCCTGGTTTGTGATCCAAGTGGGTTTTTATAAAGGACAGAAGTTTCACTGAACACAGGCACCCTCGGGGCACTGCACACCCACAAGTGGTGGCCTGAGGCCAGAGAGAGACCGCAGCTTGACTGAGCAGAAGGCAAAGGAGCAGCTGGGAAAAGGAGCCAGTGGTCTCCTGGTTCTGGCCTTTAAGTCACTGGTCAATGGTACTGCTTGATCCCATTGACTGAATTAAGCTCACCTGTCCTAGTTTGGCCCAACCCAGGTGTGCCGCCCACCCACATGTATCACCCACCTGACTCAGGCTTGAATCGGTGCATGTCCCTTAGCCTTCATTGACTTCCAACCTCCTGAAGGCGGCCTTTAGACATGAAGCAGAACAACCACCCACCATGCTACCTAACGTCAGAAGAGGGTTACAAACTTATATCATTGCTTTTTCAGGTGAATTCTGGGGGGGAAATATTGACACTATACCAGTTTTGGAGTATTCTCCACAGTAAATTCAGATAGTTTGCATTCCATGTTTGCAGCAAAACAGGGTATTTTAAAAATAATATGCTTTTGCACGATCTGAAGTTGAGTCCTATAGTTATATCCTTCAAGATTTGTGATTGCTTAAAAAAACACCTAATATCACGTGAGGCAAAAAGTTTTATTCAAGGTTGTACAAGAAAAATGAACACAACAGGACATGTCTGAATCAGGGCCAAAGTTAAGCCTCAGCTATTCCTAAATTGATCATTTTTAATGTCCGGCTAGAAAGTGTTATTTCTGAAAGTACTGAAAACTCCTCTATTATCTGAGGAGGGATGTTAATGGGCCATGTGACCTTGGACAAGTTACTTCCTTTCCTATTTATAATCTCAGGAACTTGAACCAGATATTCCTCCCAGCTCTGAAAGTCTATTCCTCTGAGTCTAAGAACCAAGGTTGTCTTGTAAATTAAGCTTAAACTCTATCACTGACTGGCCTGTTATTACAATACAGTCAGTTCAAACATAACCCAGACAAAATCCCATCCTCCACAGCACCACACACTGTCAAGAACAAGCTTGATTTACATTGGAATTAGATGCAGCCTCAGATCTCAGCTTGCTGATGGTTTCCCACTAAGCGTGTCCTGGGTGATCATCCTCCATGCTCCACTATGCAACGAATCTTCAAAATGTGTGAACAGTGCTAGCATGGATAACCAACTGAATCCCTGTTTAGTAAATACACCAAATCCTCACTCGCCTTTTTTGCCAGATTCCTATGGAAGCAAACAAACAGAACAGAAAGGAAACCAGAACAGCTCTGAGGGCGACAGTGTGACTACGGCTGCCCTACATTTTACCAGCATTGCCTGCACCTGCCCTTCCACCTAGCAAAACTATTTTTAGAATGCAGACCAATGCTTATTTTTGTTCAAATATTAAGCCACCTCTTCTGTTAGGCAGTTTTTGTTAAGACAGTGGTCCCTTAAGCCCAGCCAGCTGTTTTCTCAAACGTACCTTTAGGAATTAGAGAACAGGAAGTGTGAGACGACATAGCCAACTCAGCACCACGTCCTCACAATGGCAATACAACAACGACAGCTCCAGGTACCTATGTTGTTCAGAGCAAATCACTAGCACCTCCTTATGTGCGGGACAGTCCACTCATTTTTTTAATTGGTCATTATAAGTTTTGGATAATTACAGCTTTTTATAATATTCTATTTTCATTTGCAGTAAGCTCAGTGTGTTTTTCTTTCAAGACCTAGCATGCAAATCTGCCAGACACTAGCCTGTGGTTAGGAATGTAAGACTCCTGGGAAAACATCTGGCCTTATTCTGAATAAATGCCTGAGCTCATTTTATTCCCATCTAAAACATCTCTGAATGTCCTTCCAAAAGAAAGGTATATTGTACATACATTTTGTTAAAAAAAAAAAAAAAGATTGGGAAAGACATATTAAGAGAGCTAGGAGTATAAAATGATTGATGCATTATCATGAATTCATTATTAATATCATTCCTAAACGTATCCAACTATGTTAAAAGACACACACCAGCCTTAAGTATTCCAATTGAATCAAACTTTTAGAAGAGCAGTCATCTTTGGCCTCTTTTTCATTCTCACATGGTAGTGCTGAACTTAATTCAAGTGCTGTCATGCCCACAGTGTGCAAAGGATTGATCAGTTGCCATTAGGTGTGTAAGCGTCAGCTCCAACTAAGAACTACGCTGTGTAAACCAGAAGGCAATCGAGCTTCATTTTTTACCACCCTCCTAATTGTTATGATGTTGGAGCCCATTATTGCAGCCTGTGTCAATCTGTCTCAACGAGGGTCTTTCTCTTTCTCACTGACTCTCTACTGTCCCAAGCATGATGTCCTTTAAAGGGTTGAGCTGCTAACCTATAGGTCAGCAGTTCGAAACCACCAGTGGCTCCTCAGGGGAAAGATGAGGCTTTCTAATCCCGTAGACAGGTATAGTCTTGAAAAGCCACAGGGGCAATTGTGCCCTGTCCAACAGGGTGGCATCAACTTGATGGCACAGAATTTGGTTTTGGTGATTTTATAACACAGTACCAAAGAGATAAATAAACTGACTGAAAATAGGCAAAGGTTCTAAATAGATAGTTCTCAAAGAGAGAGAGAAAGAAAGAGATACAAATGGTAATGATCACAATAAAAGATAATATTATAGGTCAGGGAAATACAAATACAAATCACAATAAAATATTACATCTCACTCTGAGGGATGGCTAGAAATAAAAACCAGACAACAACTAGTGAGAGTCTATTTATTTCATGTTGAAATAAAGATAACATGAATCTAAATATACATAAAATCCAGCTCTGCTTGAACCTATAAAAATCTAGATAGAGCATAGATTTTGTAAGACAGACTTCATACTTTGGTTATTTACAAGAACTCTGGTTATCAACAAATCACTGCTAGGCATGTTCTCAGCTACTGGAGGATTTTTTCAAATTCCTTCTTGCCTTTGCTGTTTCCAGTAGCCAAAACAACATCCTTTGCTCCATTCTTCCATGTGAATAAATGTCACTAAGCCTGATTCTCCTCTAATGCTATTACATGTTTCTAAAAAGCATAAAAGAAGCATTTCTCTGATGGAAATTGCAACAATAAAATTAATTACATAATATTTCTGTGCTAGCACAAACAAAATAATTAAAATTCAGGAAAAAAATATAAAACAACCATCAAAAAAGGTGAAATACAATAGAAATCATTCAAATGAAAAGACTTTCACTTTCCTGGAGTTGTATAAATAATACTGAGACACTGGACTCGGAAGAGTGAGCAGCTGTTAGTCCCCCTCAGATTCATGGACAGGGGTAAGGGATGTGCTGCCGCTATGACAACGTCAGTCTTGAGGAACAGCCTCAAGTAGGATATGTTGCCACTGAGGGACAGTAAACCCAAACCAACCAGCCAATAGACAAGCAACCTCCCTGCCATCAAGCCGGTTCGGACACCCCTGGGGGACAGGGTAGAACTGCCTCTGTGGGTTTCTGAGACTGCTTACAGGAGTGGAAAGCCTACCCTCTTTCCCTGAAAATAAGACAGTGTCTTATATTAATTTTTGCTCCCAAAGATGCGCTAGGTCTTCTTTTCAGGGGGTGTCTTATTTTTCTATGAAGAAGAATATGGTACACATTTATTGTTTATTGTTTTATTAAAAGAGACCTTGCACTTCCTGTCTGCTCCAGCTGCACTGCAGCTAACAGTGAGCTGCATGGCGGCACCCATCACTACGGTGCAGAGTCCAGAGTTATGGTACCTTCGGGGGGGCCTTATTTTCAGGGGGGGTCTTATATATCTCGCCTTATATTTCAGCGAGAGGCAAAACTGTAAGTAGGTCTTATTTTCGGGGTATGTCTTACTTTGGGGGAAACAGGGTAGTACTTCTCCTGCAGAGCGGCTGGTGCTTTCACACTGCTGGCCTTGAAGTTCGCAGTTCAATGTGTAACCACCACACACCACCAGGGCTCCACGGAGGGGCAGACATACTCAGGGAGAGGGGTTGTGGGGAGGAATCGACAAGACAGGGAGAGGGGTGTGTGTGTGTGTGTGTGTGTGTGTGTGTGTGTGTGTGTGTGTAGGGGGTGTTATCCTAGATAACTCCCCCTTCCACTCCCTCCTCTTCCCTCTCCCCTTCATCCTCACTCAGTCTCTCCTCCCTCTCCCTCTCTTTCTTTTTTAAAAATCATTTTATCGGGGGCACGTACAACTCTTATTACAATCCATACATACATACACTATGCCATCATCATTTTCAAAGCATTTCTTTCTACTTGAGCCCTTGGTATCAGCTCCTCATTCTTCTTCTCCCTCCCCCCCTCATGAGCCATTGATAATTTATAAATTAATAATTTCTTTTCATGTCTTTAACTGTCTGATGTCTCCCTTTACCCCCTTGTCTGTTGTCCATCCCCCGGGAGGGGGTTATACATAGGTCATTGTGATCGGATCCCCCTTTCTGCCCCCACCTTCCCCTTATTCTCCTGGTATTGCTACTCTCATTATTGGTACTGAGGGGTTTAATCTGTCCTGTATTCCCTGTGTTTCCACCTCTTATCTGTACCCATGTACATGCTCTGGTCTAGTCAGATTTGTAAAGTAGAATTAGGATCATGATAGTGGTGGAAGGAAGCATTAAGGAACCAGAGGAAAGCTGTATGTTTTACTGGTGCTACACTGCACACTGACTGGCCTGTCTTCTCCCCACGACCCTTCTGTAAGGGGATGTCCAATTGCTTACAGATTGGCTTTGGACCTCTATTCCACACTCCCGCCCCCCCTCATTCACATTACGATTTTTTTTTTGCTCACACAGGCTGGTGTGCTTCTTCCATGTGGGCTTTGTTGCTTCTGATCTAGATGGCCACTTGTTTATCTTCAACCCTTTAAGACCCCAGATGCTATATCTTTTGATAGCTGGGCACCATCAGCTTTTTCACCACATTTGCTTATGCACCCATTTGTCTTCAATGATCATCTCAGAAAGGTTCTCTCCCTCTCTTTCTTCTGCTCTTTGAGTACCAGCCAATGTCTTCCACTGGACCAACCTGAGAAAATCACCAACCATGGAGCTCAAGAAATGAAGTCTGTAGGGGTTAATTATGTTCAGCATAAACGGAAGAAGGCAAGGCTTAGCAATTTATCTGGGAGCAAATGTGGAATAACAGTACCTAAGTAGTAGGAGAAAGAAACCCCCACATCTCCAAAAACTACTCCGGACCAAATACCCCAAACTCAAATGCGCCTGTCAATTTTTAGCAGCTTCCAAAAGATAGCTCCATTGATGAACTGAATCTTTACTCTCTATGGTATTTCCTCATGACCTTGTCTCTAGGGAAGAACCTTTCTGCTATGGTGATACTTTCTGCATTGGGTTGTGCATTACAATTTTCCCAGAATGATATCTGTACATGGAAGTAGACAAACTGATAGTTTATGAGGGATGTTCTTTGGATTCTTCGATCAGACTGAGGAAGTCTGGTTGTTGAGAACCAGCTGTATCTAGTTCTCTCCTTCTCTCCTGTGGACTCAAGAGTTCCTGCTATGATGGCTGTCAAGAGGCCACTGCCTTTCTCTCTTTATTTTACCTGAAGCTACTGCCTGTACATAAAATCACAATTTCTGACATCTTTTCACATTTCCCCCCTCAAAATATGGCTCCCTAACCCAGTACCTTTATATTGTCATAATAGCTAAGTCATCACAGAATTGATTCAAATCTCCATAATCCCTATGTCCTGGACAGTAGGATAAACAATTGTGAAGACTACTCCAGCATTTTGTCTATTAAACACTATCAACGCATCCCTGTCGGTGTCCATAAGGGTTGGAGCAAGGGAAGCATCCCATTCTGAGGGCTTCATTGAAGAAATAGAGAAGGGATCATATCAAGGGTGGGAGGAGGGTTAAGAGAATCAACAAAGTCAGAAACAATTAATTGTGGAAAGTTATTATCACCCTGAGGGAAGAATTATTGGGATGTGCATAGGATGGAACAGGGCAGAGAAGAGGGGTGGGCAGTGGATAATGTTACAAGAATTCCATGCCAAGTGAAAGGCTGTACAGTTACTTCCCATTAGGAAATGGAGGAAGCGGGAAGGAATGTTGAATTCCCCTAACAGGAGGTATTTCATTTTGTTGTATATCGGTCACCGTGAGTTGGAACTGACTTGAGGACACCCAGCAACACTTCTGTGTCTCAGCCCTCTCCTCTCTAGCCAGGAGGTATTTCATTTTGTTGTATATCGGTCACCGTGAGTTGGAACTGACTTGAGGACACCCAGCAACACTTCTGTGTCTCAGCCCTCTCCTCTCTAGCTGAGACTCCCATTAGCCACGCCCCAGGCTTTCGACAGTGGCAAAGAAATCCAGCTCAAATGATCCATAGGGGACAGCCTGCCAAAATGCACAAATGGTAGAAAAGAACAGATTGAATACATATGTATAGGTGACAGATGGGGGAGGGGAGTAGAAGTCCTCAGAGATGAAATGGAGCTTATAAAGATTGATAGTCTAGGCATTACTGAGCTATAATTGACCAGTATGGGCCATTTTGAATCAGAAAAACAAATGGTTTACTCTTCCAGGAATAACAAAATCAAGGGATTTGGTGTTGCATTCTTTATCAAAAAGGATATGGCACGACAGTATTTTGAAGTACAATGCTGTCTGTGATAGGATTATATCTACCCACCTTCAAGGAAATCCAATCTACACAACTATTATTCAAATTTATGTGCCTTTCTCAAAATCTAGTGATGAAGTAATTGAAGAATTGTACCAGTTACTTCAATCTGAAAGTAATCAAATATGTAATCAAGATGCACTGGTTTTGATTGTAGTTTGAAATGCAAAAGTTGACAACTCACAGCAAACATTGAAGTTATAAATCTTCATGAGAGCAGAAAGCCTCATCTTTCTCCTGAGAATGACTAAGTGGTTTGAACTGCTGACTGCATTCATCAGCCCATCGCATAAACCACTTTACCACCACGGCTCCGTATCAAAGAAGTGAATGCCATTAAATGTAGCTTAGCAAAAAAGCAAAAGTTATGTCAGCATGTGTAATTAATTGAAGATTAGACTGTAGGAATTCTGTCCTTATGAAGGCCATAATTCAATGAAACTTTGCTTGATGAAATTTTCTTCTGGAGGTTGATGTTTCTTCTCATAACAATTTAATAAAACATAGCCTTTTCCTGCTAATGATGCACTGTGAAAAAGTAGTTCAAATATCAACGTAGAAAAATAATAAAATTCAATAATAGGGATATTCTTTGATCATAGTGCTTGCAGTGTGACAGATATAAAGAAGCTAGAGAGCTATAGTGCTAAAGTAATATATAATTTTGTGAATTTTAAATAAGGGGCCTGTTTTGGAAGAAGTACAGCCAGAAGCACATCCTTAGAATTAGGATAAGACGTCGTCTCTTTTACTTTGGACATGTTGTCAGGCGAGGCGAGTCCTTGGAAAAGAGCATCACACCTGGTAGACTAGAAGGTTAGTGTAAATGAGGAAGCCCCTCAATGAGATTGGTTGACACAGTGTCTACAACATAACAGCAGCTCAAACTTCACAGTTGTGAGGATGGCATGGGGATGGAGATACTGTAAATTGAACCTACTTGATGGCATCTAACAACACATGGGGTTGAGGAGAGGGGGGAAAGGACTTAGAAAATGCCTAGTCAATGTACTTTGATATCAAGTCATAGATTCAATTTATATTTAAAATAATTTCCACGAATAACAATCCTACTCCTTTAAAACAATCTACTCTGCTTGCTGTTATGTGCCATCCAGTGAGTTTCAACTCCTAGCAGCCCCATGCACGACAGTGGGAAATGCTGCCCTGTCCTTCGCTTCCTCACCATTGTTCCCAAGCTTTACCCCATTGTGACAGCCTCGGTGTCAGTTCTTCTTGTTGAGGGCCTTCCTCTTTTTTCACTGGCCCTCTCCTTTACCAAGCATTGCATCTAGGGACGTCTTTCCTGACAACATGTCTAAAGTCTGCAAGATGAGGTCGCACCATCCTTTCCGTACTTCTTCCCAGAGGTGTTTGTCTTTTGAGCGGTCCATGGTGCTTTCAGTAGTTTCCTCCTGAACCACATTTCAAATGCATTGATGACTCTTTTGTCTTTTTATTCAATGTCCATCTTTGAGGTGATGGAAAATACCATGGCTTGGGACCCAAAAGTAACCTTCTTGTTTTCAGTATTCTAAAGCTGTCTTGTGTAGCTGATTTACCGATGCAACACATCTTCTGATTTCGTGACTGCTGCTTCAATGAGTATTGATTGTGGACCCAAGCCAGACAAAATCCTTGACAACATCAAACTTTCCTCCATTTATCATGATGTTGCCTAGTGGTCTAGTTGTAAGGAGTTTGGCCTTCTTTATGTTGAGTTGTAATGTGTTCTGAAGGTTTCAATCATTGAACTTCATCAGCAAGTACTCCACTTTCAGCAAACAAGTTTCTGTTATCTGCATGTCGCAGGTTGTTAATAAGCCTTGCTCCAATCCTGATGCCCTGTTCTTCTGTTGATTTGCTAACCATACAGATTGAATAAATATGGTAAACATATGCAACCCAATTGCACAATTTACCTAATCTTAAGCCATGCAGTATTCCCTCGTTCTGTTCACACAACTGCCTCTTGATCCATGTACAACTTCCACATTTCTTCTCAAGGTTGCCCATAGTTTGTGATGATCCACACAGTTGAGTGCCTTGGCATAGTCAATAAAACATAAGTAAACATCTTTCTGGTATTATGTGCTTTCAGCTAAGATCCATCTAGCATCAGCAATGATGTCCCTTGTTCCATATCCTCTTCTGAATCTGGCCTGAACCTCTGGCAGCAACCTGTCAATGTCCTGCTGAAACCACTGTTGTGTAATCTTTGCCAAAATTTTCCTTGCATGTGATATCAATGATATTGTTTTATAATTTGATTATTGAGTGGGGTCACCTTTCTTTGGAATGGGCACAAATATGCCTGTCTTCCAGTCAGTTGGCCAAAGAGCTGTCTCCCAAATTTCCTGGCATACACAAGTAAGTGCTTCATCAGCTTGTTGAAATATTTCAATCGGTATTCCATCAATTCCTGGAGCCTTGTATGTGGCTAATTCTTTCAATGCAGCTTGAACGTCTTCCTTCAGCATCATTGGTTCTTGCTCATATGCCACCTCCTGAAATGGTAGAATATTGAGTAGTTCTTTTTGGTACAGTGACTCTATATTCTTTTCATCTTCTTTTGATGCTTGCTTCCGGCATCCTTCAATGTTTTGCCCATAGAATCTTTCAAAATAGAAACTTGAAGCTTGCATTTATTCTTGAATTCTTTCACTTTTTAAGATATTCTGGATGTGTTCTTCCCTTTGGGTTTTCTCATGCTAGGTCTGTGCACATTTCATTATAATATTTGGCTTTATCTTCTCGAGCTGTCCTTTGAAATTTTCTATTCAGCTCTTTGTCTTCATCATTTCTTCCATTTACTTTAGCTACTCTACGGTGAATAGCAAGTTTAAGAGTCTCTACTGACATCCACCCTGATCTTTTCTTTATTCCTATCTGTTTGTTGACCTTTTTCTTTCTTCATGAATGATGTTCTTGATGTCTTACCATGCCTCATTGAGTCTCCAAAAGATGAAAAAAGAAATCACAGCCTCAACAATTATAGTGGGTGACTTCAATACACCGCTCTCTGAGAGAGATAGATCACACGGAAAGAAACTCAACAAGGAAGCTTGAGATCTAGACACTACAATTAGACAATTTGACCTGATAGAGATTTACAGAGCTTTTCATCCAAATACAAAAAAAAAATCACATTCTTTTCAAGCCCACATGGCATATATTCGAAGATCGACCACATGCTGGGGCATAAGGTGAATCTACATAAATTTAAGCACATTGCTATCATACAGGCCTCTTTCTCTGACAACTGTGCTTGTGGATTGGAAGACTCAATATAGCCAAGATGTCAGTTCTGCTTAAGGCACTATATAAGCTTAATGCAATCCCAATACAATTATCCTCATCTTTCTTCAAAGAAATGGAAAAACTGATTATTAACTTCATATGGAGAAGGAAGAAGCCCAGAATTAGCAGAGAGCTCCTCAATAAGAAGGACACAGTGGGAGGGCTTGCTTTACCTGACTTTAGTACATACGATACAGCCACAGTTGTCAAAACTGCATGGTATTGGTACAAAGACAGATACTCAGACCAATGGAAAAGAACTGAAAACCCAGAAATGAAATCATCAGCATACAGACAACTGATCTTTGATAAGGGCCCCCAAAATATCCAATGGAAAACAGATGCCCTCTTTAACAAGTGGTGCTGGAAAAAATGGATGTTTACCTGCTGAAAAATGAAGCAAGACCCTTATCTCACTCCATGCACAAGAATAAACTCAAGGTGGATCACAGACCTTGAAGTTAAACCCCAAACTATTAGGGCAATCAATGAGGGATTTGGGACCAACTTGAGAACTTTGCACAGGGAATACATAAGCTATCAGAAAAAGGGAAGGACATAAACACAGAGGAGGCACAACTTGACAAATGGGAGATACTGAAGATAAAACACATAGAAAGAATTCACCAAGAGAGGAATAAGAGAGTCCACGGCCTGGGAAAACATCTTTAGCAATGACACCTCAGACAAAGGCCTTATTACTAAAATCTACAATATTCTGCTAGCTTCCAAAAAGAAAAAAAATTCATTCCCACTTAGAAGGTGGGCAAAGGGCCTGAACAGAAATTTCATAGGGGCAGAAATCCGAATGGCCAACAAACATATGAGAAAATGTTCCCGATCTTTAGCCATAAGAGAAATGCAAACTAAAACAACAATGAGGTACCACCTAACACTCTCAAAGGTAGCCAAATTCAAAACAGCAGAAAGCAACAAGTGTTGTAGGGGCTGTGGGGAGACAGGAACTCTCATCCACTGCTGGTGGATTTGTAAGTATGTACAGCCACTATGGAAATTGATCTGGTGATATCTAAAACAGATGGAAATTGAGTTACCATACGACCCAGCATATACCCAGAAGCAGCAGAAATAAACCAAGGCCCGACATCTGTGCTCCAATGTTCATTGTGGCACAGTTCACAATTGCAAGGAGTTGGAAACAACCCAAATTTCCATCAACTGAAGAGTGGATTAAAAAACTGGTACATACATGCAATGGAGTACTACACATCGCTAAAATGCAGTGATGAACGTATGAAGCACATCGCTGCATGGGAAGAACTGGAGGAAATCATGCTAAGTGAAGTAAGTCAAGCAAAAAAAAGACAAGTACAACATGAGTCCGCCGAGGTAAAGTTTTTTTTTAAATGCAAAAGGGTCATGGGGAAAAAGTTACTGTATACAAATATTCCTGAGGTGAGGACTAGGTAGAATGGCAGGGACCAGACCAAATACAGGAATACATATGGTAGCCAACTAAAAAGGAGGTGAGGAAAGGGAAAAAATATATAAAAAAGAAATGGGTAGCAGGGCCACAGGGCACTAACCCACCCAAGGGGAAGGTATTGTTTATATATCCACAGGGAAAGAAGGACCAGACTTCAACTCAATGCTCCAAGATGTGAATGCAACATGCCGGCGTGGAGTAGGGAACCAGTGGAGCGGTCTGAGGGGCCGGCCCCAATCCCAACTATGTGGACACCTGCCCTTCCCCACAAAATACTTTATTTCAGAGGACAGCACTTAATCTGCAGCTCTAGGAGAGGGAAATGTCTGATCAGAACACATGGGAGTAGATGAACTGGGGAGGAGAGAGTGGAGCACGTCCTGGCCCATTAGGCCTTGAGGACAATGTTCCTGCCCAGAGCAGCCGGTCTACTGAGAGGACCACATGGCCAGCCCCACTATGAGACACGACGTCTCTGACTGACCCATAGTCCTACAGGGGACAACAGTGGAGACACAGTATGGGAATTGTGCCTGATATGATCCTGCCACACCGAGGCAAAACACTAAGGGGTGGCAACAGAACAGCAAGGGAATGGAGCGGCGAGGTCCCCATGGAATGGCGAAGGTGGACTTTGGGGCCAGGGCTTGGTGCCCCAACAGACTAGACTGGAAAACACTCCTAAAAGTCAACAAACAGTCCTTGAACTAACTACAAAGCTTTTCTTTCTTGTTGTGTTTTGTTTTGTTTTTGTCATTGGTTTGGTGTTGTTTTTGTTTTGTT
>NW_022103928.1:50779065-50806248 GCF_000313985.2 Echinops telfairi
TGCATAAGCAAATGTGGTGAAGAAAACTGATGGTGCCCGGTTATCAAAAGATATAGCATCTGGGTTCTTAAAGGCTTGAAAGGTAAACAAGCGGCCATCTAGTTCAGAAGCAACAAAGCCCAGATGGAAGGAGCAAACCAGCCAGTGTGATCATGAGGTACCGAAGGTATCAGTTATCAGGCATCAAAGAACAAAAAAATCACATCATTGTGTGGTCACCTTCCTGATATGATCACTGAAGACAAATGGGTGCATAAGCTAATGTGGCAAAGAAAGCTTATGGTGCCTGGCTATCAAAAGATACAGCGTCTGGGATCTTAAATGCTTGAAGGTAAACAAGCGGCCATCTAGCTCAGAAGCAACAAAGCCCACATGGAAGAAGCACACCATCATGTGTGATCATGAGGTGTTGAAGGAATCAGGTATCAGGCATCATCAGATCAAAAAAATTGTATCATTGTGAAGTGGGTGGGGCGTGCCAAGTGGAGACCCAAAGCCCATTTGTAGGCCACTGGACATCCCCTAACGGAAGGGTCTCGGGGAGGAGAAGCCAGTTAGGGTGAGATGTAGCAACGATGAAACATAAAACTTTCCTCTAGTTCCTAAATGCTTCCTCCCCTGCCACTATCGTGTTCCCAATTCTACCTTGCAAGTCTGGCTGGACCAGAGGAGGTACACTGGTACAGATAGAAACTGGAAACGCAGGGAATCCAGGGCGGATGATCACTTCAGGACCAGTGGTGTGAATGGCAATACTGCGAGGGTGGAGGGAGGATGGGTTGAAAAGGGGGAACCAATTACAAAGATCTACATATAGCCTCCTCCCTGGGGGACAGACAACAGAAAAGTGGGTGAAGATATATGTCGGAAAGTGCAAGATATGACAAAATAATAATTTATAAATTATCAAGCGTTCATGAGGGAGGAGGGAGTGGGGAGGAAGGGGAACAAATGAGGAGCTGATGCCAGGGGCTTCAGTGGAGAGGAAATGTTTTGAGAATGAGGGCAATGAATGTACAAATGTGCTTTACACAATTGATTATATGTATGGATTGTGATAAGTGTTGTATAAGCCCCTAATAAAACTATTTTTAAAATAAATTTTTAAAATGACATTGAAGCAATAAAAACCCAAAATTTCACTGCCATTGTGTTAATTGTGACTCTTAATGAGCCAATAGATCCAAGTAGAACTCCCTGTGGGTTTCCAAGTTGATAAACCTTTACAGAAGTAGAAAACTTCATCATTCCCTCATGAGAATCAATAAATAAACAAGAATGAAAACTGTCTTCCCCTGAAGATAGACTTGAGTCATCAAGAGAAAAGAACCCACCAGACTGCCGAGAAAAGAACAATAAAGAAAACACATCTATAAATATCATTGTGCAGATAGAAAATAAAAAGGTTACCTAAGGGTAAGAGATTTATTCGAACGTTATTATCAATAGTAGCAGACAATTTTAAGAGAGTAGTGTTGTTGTTGTTGTTGTTGTTGTTGTTGTTGTTGTTAGGTGACCCCAGAAGGAAACGCTGCCCTGTCCTGCTCCAGCCTCACAATTATTCTCATGGTTGATCCCATCGTTACAACCCCTGTGTCAATCCGTCTGTTGAAGGCCTCGTTCTCACCGCTATACCCAGTAGGATGTCCTTCTCCAGGGACTGGTCTCTCCTGATAACGCAACCAACGTCTCCCCACCCTTTCCTCTAAGGAGCATTGCAGCTGTCCTCCTTCCAGATCTGTTGTCGTTGAGTCAGTCCGTGGTACGTTCCCTAGTCCTTGCTGGCACCATAATTCAAATGCATAGATAGAATATATGCTTTTATGTTAAACATAAAAAGAAACACTGCTAAATAAATATCATATTTATGTCAAACAGGCATTCCAATCACCTTCCTTGACATAAACTTATTAAACTGAGTTAAAGGTCTGCAACCCTTCCAGAAAGGAATTATTTTCAGTTTTTCTCTCTTGGATAAAAAATATTCATTGTCTGGGACTTTCCATGATGCATGCTTTATAAAATATATATAAATATATAAAATATATATACATATTTTATATATTTATATATTTTATAAATATTATTTTTATATAAGTTCACATAAAAATATGTATTTTAAAACTACATTATGAACTCCAATAGGACAGTGGAAAATATAACTAGATCTTAAAATAAAAATGAGTGTACTTCATTATATACATAAGCTTAGAGGTAGTAAGATCACCTGTAATTGTTAACAAATCTTGTATTGTGATAAAAAGGCAAAATATGTGTATTTCATAAGTGGAACCTGATTTATATTAACTATCATGTGCAGGAAGATGAAGTAACAAAAGTCGAAAGAATACAACATACATTTACCTATAAGCCCTCACAGTTACCTAGTACATCCCCCTTCTATTTCCAGTTCCTCTAATCCCGAAATAATTTCTACTCTCCAAGGAGTTCCCTTCTCTTTTCATTGACAACAAAGCAAAAGATGTGGTTAATGGATTGCTACATTTCCTGAGATTTATATACTTGCAGCTAATGTACTATATACCCTTCTTTAGATTTTCAAAGCCATAAAGGGTTCTCAGATATATGATTCATGCATTATTTCTATCTATGTAGGCTTTAGGGAAATGTCGGTTCAGTGTTAGATCATTTGGAGTATATATCATTTTAGAATATTTATTTTCTGTCACACATATTATCACCTCACTAGAAGTAATATGAGAATAAAAATAACTTGTACTACTCCAATTTTCAGTGCAAACAAGAAAAATCTTTCATCTTACACAAATGTCCACTCTTCACATGAAGACTTAAATGAGTTTTACTTATTCTATTGTCCTGCAACTACAGCAATAATATGAAATAGAACATGGTTCCTGTGTCATGGTTAGTCACGTGTTTAGTTTTGACTCTATCTCTCCCACACACATACTTGGCAAACGGCTACCCATTTTTATTTAGGATTTTTAATTCTACTAATTTAGAGTTAATTAAAGTGCACATACTCCTGTATACAATCTGCTATAAGATGTTTTAGATAGGCT
The DNA here is from genome assembly GCF_000313985.2 of Echinops telfairi. Classification (NCBI taxonomy): domain Eukaryota; kingdom Metazoa; phylum Chordata; class Mammalia; order Afrosoricida; family Tenrecidae; genus Echinops; species Echinops telfairi. The sequence goes on from NW_022103928.1 coordinate 50,782,110, forward strand.
GCCTGAATACGTAGGTGAAAGATGCATTATAAAACTACTATTATTTTCTGAAGAAGAAATAGCAATGTGGAGAACAGCTTCCCATCTCTACTGCTACTGTGATGATTTTCGGCAGGTAACCTCAACATCAGCCCACGCTTCTTGTCGTTATCTGTGTGTAAGTGTTTCCAGGGCTAGAACCCTGTTTTGAACCCACGCTCAGGTAAGAGCCTCGTGCTTCTCAACAGTTTGTCTGATCATTGAAAACCCACTGAGTCTGGCCTTGGCTATCTTTCATTAGAAAGTAAGTCTAACATTCGTACCCAGTGACAGTTGTATTCGCTATCAGATTCTTTTCGCTATCTTTTGAGGTATGGGAGAGAGGTCACCAGGTGTAACATTTCCTATTCTGTATTGTTTTAAAGCTTCCCTTGCTTGTAACAAATACTTTCCTATCTTTTAGCTTCTCGCGTAGCTCTAAATCTCTTGAGATTTCTTTGAAAGACGTAGTCTCAGATTAAAATCAGTTCTTCTTTCAGCGTCTTCTCTGAAAAGAAGTGAAAAGAACTAGATAGTGAATATCATATGGTTTCCCTGAGAATATAACCCTTAATGCTGAAGTAATCTAAGCCGTCTTTTCACATATCCAGCACATGCCATGTGCTTTTTTTCTAAGGCCAGCAGCTCAAAGCAGCTGCTCCTGTTTTAATATCAAAGGAGAACATCCCCTCATCTGTGTTTCAGAAGTTGTTCCTTTCTGTTATAATAAATCAGGATGGAAAAGGGAGCATTATAAAGATAATGAAGCATAGCATCCCCTCTCGCTTATCTTGTTGAAACTAAACATTTAGAAATGTATTTTATATTTTGGAAGGTAAAGAAGCTCATTTTTATAAAGCATGTCTTTCAAAGTCTCCTAAAGTGTGTTTAGAAAAAAAAATAGATGGTGCCAGTTGTTGAAAGTTGTGGCTAGATACTTGGAAATCAAACAAATCATGAAAAATTTAGCCATATAAACAGTCTGATATCTAAGGTAACACTTCCTCCTGATACTGAGTGCCCACAAGAGAAATAGACAAAGGGAATTTCTAACGTGGAAAAGGGAGTGTTTTCACAGACATTCCAAGATCCAATTTTCTCTATTTTCAATGTCTTGAAGTTTTCCCGGAGTTACACTTTTCTCATCCCACAAATAACCACTGAGCAACTGCTATATGTCAGAACTGTGCTACGTGCTCAAAGCTTAGTGGTAAACAGAGACAGACAGGAGCCCTTTTATAAGATCATTGGTGCCAGTGACAAGTCCACTCTCTTAGGTGATACTTTCTGATAAGACAGTGCTAGACTTGGTCCATGATCCCTGGGACACACCCAATTTTCACAGCATAGTCTATCTAAATGTATCTGGCTTAAAGGCTGAGAATTATAGTATCAAGAGACTTTAGTTTTAAAAAAGGGAAAGAAATGTACATTTTTGAAACTGTTACTCCCCCAAACTGTCAGATAATTTCCATAAAGTTCTAGCATGTCCCAGAAACCACAGATAAATAATATCCCCTGAGATCTCTAAATTATTAGAAACACCAAACTAAACTGCCAAGTTTCCAAAAGCTTCATATTTTCCTAAATTTATCTGAAATTCTGGTCATACCATGAACCCAGTTAGAAAATAAAATATAACCTATTCATGAACTTTGGATATTCTAGTAGTCTACTATGTCTAATAGAATTCATAGAGAAGACTAAATTTCGTATTTAAGATATGTGTGTGGAAATGAACCACCACTAGTTCAATTCACCCTAAAGATACACTTTGAACTCAATGTACAAATTTTGGTTTCTCTTTTTTATGTTAGCCCAACACATTGCTTCTCCATTTTGTCAGGAAATGTCCTGTATCCTCTAAAACCCAACATAATAAGGACAAGCTAGTTAGAGGGATAGATAATGATGATAGATGATAGATAGATAGATAGATAGATGATAGACAGATGATAAATCGATAGCTACCATCAGGTCATTCTTACTTCCTACTCATGGGGACTCTGTACAATAGAACAAAATATTGCCTAACCCTGTACCACCTGAACACTCACCAGCATGTTGGCGTCCATCATTGAGATTACTGTGCCGTTCTAACACAGAGAGTGTCTCCCACACAGGTGGCCCTCTGCTTTATCCAACATGATGTTCTCCTTCAACAATTGATACACATTGGGCTGCTAACCATAAGGTCAGCAGTTCAAAACCACCAGCCGACCCTCAGGAGAAAGACTGAACTTTCTACTCTGTTTAAGAGTTACAGTCTCGGAAACTCAGAGGGGGCAGTCTACCCTGCTGGAGAGGGTCGCTGTAAAGTCAGCATTCACTCATTGCCAGTGAGTTTGTTGTTGTTTTGATGTGTCCAAAGCAAGTATATGAGACAACATTCTGTTGTGATTCATAAGGTTTCCACTAGCTAATTTTCAGAAATAGATTCCAGGGCCTTTCTTCCTCATCTGTCTTAATCTAGAACCTCCACACAAGGAGTGTCTGCCCAGGACTCTGGTGGTATTTAGTGTTCACGTGGCATAGCTTCTTCCAGCCTCACAGCAATATTAAGTCACCACAGTACAATGAACTGAGAGATCGCTGGTGGTGGTGTAGGGACAAGCAAAATGTGAAGACTCATAACACTTTTTGAAGAAATGAACAAATAATAAACTAAAGTGTACTTTAAAATTTTAAATCATTACATAAGTATCTATGAGTAAATCCCTTATTCAAAAAGATTTTAGAAAAATGAGGACCTAATGCCAGGGGCTTAAGTGGAGAGGAAATGTTTTGAGAATGATGAGGGCAATGAAGGTACACATGTGCTTTGCACAATTGATGTATGTGTGGATTGTGATGAGAGTTGTATGAGCCCCTAATAAAATGATTTTTTTTAAAAAGGAAAAGAAAGAGAAAGAAAAGATTTTATTTTATTTGTGTTTATCTTTCATTTTCTTATCTATTAAGTTTAAATTAGGTGTTGGGCTGTTGACTGCAAATTGATGGTTCAAATCCACTTGTAGAATATGTGAGGCTGTGTGTTTTTGTAAGCATTTACACTTTGGGAATAATAGTGTAAATAGGCTTGTTGTCTGGAGCCCCAGTTGTGTAGAAAGGGTTATAAGTTGGCCTGCTAACCACAAAGTCAGCAGTTCAAAACCACCAGCCACTCCATAGTAGAGAGACAAGGCTTTCTACTCTTGGAAAGATTTCCAGTCTCAGAAACCCACAGGGTAAGTTCTACCTTAGGGTCCTCTAGGGTCATTATGAGTCAGGATAGATGCGATAGCAGTGCACTAGTTTTATGTTTTATTTTTGTTGTGTTTGTTTAGGATGGTTATGAGTCAGAATCGATTCAGTAACAGTGGGCTTTTAAAGTCAAAGTAGTTAAATGCTAAAACCATGACTCTGGTGTCAGAAAATGGTGACAGTGTTCACTTCCTGTTACTTAGATACCGTTCATTCTCTTCATCTATAAAATACTGTCTAAGGTAGTAAGTTTATTGTGCCAACCTGAGAGATAAACACATGTGGGGTTAATTGAAGGGCGGAGGGATAAATGGCTCAGTGAGCCTTGCCTTTCTAGTTCTCGGGTCTCTTGCTTTGTGATGGTCGCACCGGGGTGCAGCTGTCTTAGCCAGTTCCCTGCTTTAGCTGGCAAGGTTCACTTCCTGCAAGACATCCCCAAGGAGAAGCCATATGGACCTACCCCGATGCAGCCCTGGGTGCTGGAGCAGCTGTGTGGAGTCCCCTGCCAGTGCTGAGATGCTTACATGTTCACTGACTCGGCTTTCCTCCTGCAGTCGGCATCATAGTGTCTGTTTTGTGAGATGGAGGAGGACTTTGTGGATTGGTGTTGGACATATGGGTTAATGGGTTAACGTTGGACTTCTGGGCTTGGGCAGCACTGAATTTGGATGCTTTCTTGATGCGCACTTAACCTTTATATAAAACTCTCTCGTATATATGTTTCTGCGGATTAGTTTCTTTAAAGTACCCAGACTAACACATTGTCTTTCTGCTGAAGTAGTTGTGAGGGCCATATGAAAAATTATTGGTGAGTATTTAGCATCTTTAGCTGCTATTTTTGTTCGTTTGTTTACCATTGCTGTTTTCATTAGCAAAATCAAGCATGTCATAAAGCAGTACCTACCTCGGGTGGAACCATATCTTTAGCATATCATGACCAGCTCATCTTAAACTTCTCACCATTAGAGATTGGACCTGACACTAAACACAGCCTATGTTCCCAAAGCAGACACTTCATTTCTTTCTGTTGTCTACTAAGATGGAGTTTCTGTTTTAGAATTAGTATAAGCTTCAAAAGAATGAATATTTCCCTTGCTAGTTCTATTCCAAATTTCTGTATAACCTATCAACAGAAGCTCAAAAGAAATAAGATAATATTTATTTTAACTAGAAAACACTCTGCTGGACAATATACTTCCCTTCATATTTGGTGCTTATATAATATGGGTAGGCATAGCTTTCTCATAGAGTTGTTTAACAAAGTCCTTATCTGGATCATTTATTTTAAGCCAGCACTGTGCACAGATACATGAACAGAAGTGTTGCAAAAATGGTTAATCCAGCACCTATGCTATCGGTGTCACTAGGTGTATTGAGTCTATTTCAACTCACAGTGAATCATGTGACAAGAGCAGAGGTGCGCCACAGGGTTGGTGGGCTCTCATCTTCCAGGAGCTGAGCACCAGGTATTCTCCTTATGGAACCACTGAAGGGGTTCGATCCACTAACCTGCCGGTCCACAGCCCAACGTGTGGGTCGATGAAGAATTTAAAGCCATACTGTGCTAAAGACTTCAGAAATTTTAATATATTGTGATCTTATATGTGTGTCTAACATTTATAACGAGTAGGCTTTTATCTTCTGATTAGAAATGTATCTGGTGAATATGCCTGGCTGTTAGCCAAAAGATTGACAGTTGAAGTTCACCCAGAAGCATCTTGATAGACAACTCTGGAAATCTGGTCAAAATATTTTAGCCCTTGAAACCCCTCCCCCCACGAAGCACAGTTCTCCCCTTGCACGCATGGTGTCACTGTGAGTCATGCTGCACTCACTCCACGATAACCGTCTTGGCTTTAACAAGTGAGAATTCGATGTAAAATAAAGAATGAGAAAAAGAAAGGAAACTAACCAACATCTTTAGAAGGGCATTCATTACAATGTTAACTGATAGTTGTCTCTATTTTTAATTACATAAACATTATTATGTTTAAATTCATTTCTTATTACTTATGTATGAGGAGCCCTGGTGGGAGAGTGGGTTCGCACTGGGCTATAACCCAGGTGATCAGCAGTTCAAAACCACCAGCAGCTCTGCTAGAGAAAAACTGGGTTTTCTACTCCTCTGTTAAACACTTAGAGCCTCAGAAACCCACAGAGGTGTCTCTATGAGTCAGCATTGACTCGATGGCAGTGAGGGCTTTTTGTTTGTTTGTTTACTTATCGAGATAAAGCTAGAGATTAAAATGGACGGACTATATAGAGGCTCAATGACCATTGCAAGGATACTGGCTTCTCCTTCTGAGTGAGCACTCCAAAAGTTTTAGTAGGAGAATGACAATGACCAAAAAGTTTCAAGGCCCACTTTGCCTAACATATCAAGGATTGCCCTAAAGCAAGGCAGAGCAGAATCTGGCAAGTGATGATCATGGCTCATGAAGTGTAGTATTGGAAAGGGGAAGTGATGAGAAGTGATAGGGGTTTGGGTACAGTTTGGACTTAAAATTAACATATCTCATGATGGTGCATGAGAAAGATTAAAGCGAAGAAAGGTTCCAAATATTTTGAATGTAGCAACTAGAAGGATCAAATTGCCACTAAGTGCAATGGAAAAAGCTGAACATAGACAAGATGTCAGGGGGAAGAACAGGAGTTTAACTTTTAATGTGTTAAGTTTTTGATACCTATTAGATAATAACATTACATTTGGGTTTGGAGTTCATAAAGGATATCTGAACAAAAGGTATAAATTGGGGGTCATTAACAGAGAAGATATTTAAAACCTAGAAACTACATAGGAGAGATTTTAAGGGCAAACTCTGGGCACTCACCCTTCATCGATCAGGAGCATAAGGAGACAGTACAAATCAACAGATGAGATAGTTAATGTTTATTGTGCCGACCTGGTCAATAAACACATGTGGGATTAATTGAAGGGCAGAGAGATAAATGGTTTGGTGAGCCTCGCCTTTCTAGTTTTCAGGTCTCTTGCTTTGTGATGGTTGCACCAGGGTGCAGCTGCTTCAGCTGGCAAGGCTCACTTCCTACAAGACATCCCCAAGGAGAAGTCACATGGATCTACCCCTATGCAACCCTGGGTGCTGGAGCAACCATGTGGGGACCCCTGCCAACGCTGAGATGCTCACACATTCACTGATTTGGCTTTCATCCTGCAGTCGGCATCATTGCGTGTGTTTTGTGAGATGGAGGAGGACTTTGTAGACTGGTATCAGACCTATGGGTTAATGTTGGACTTGTAGGCTTGGGCAGCACTGGGTTGAGATGTTTTCTTGATGTGCACTTAACCTTGATATAAGATTCTCTTATACATGAGTTGCTGTGGATTTGTTTCTCTAAAGTACCCAGACTAACACAACGGAAAAAGTAGAAGGACAATTATGAGATTGGGAGGTTTCAGCAGCAAGGAAAAAGGGCAACGAACTCTACCACAAGCTGTGGGGAACTTGGACAAGATGAGAACTGAGATCATCGTTGATCTACTTGACAAGTGTAATTTGGGGGTCAGGATGGGTCTACACGCTTGTCTCTCACACTAAAGAGAATGAACAGCGGATTGGCTGCCAATCATACCTTGGATTCCTAGTATGTAGTGCAGTTTCTGAACAAAACTAAGTGTTAAATTAATACTTGTTGGATCAATGATTGAAAACTTGATTATTGAGTACTTTATGGTGACCCTAAAACACGTTTGTTCAGTTATTGCACAAGACAACTCTATAATTAGGAGCATTTTTGCATTTTGTGGTCGATAACAGTCATAGAAGAGTATATGAGAGCACTCGTGGTTCAGTAAATATTAGCTTCTATCATAATTGCTATGAACTTAGATTATATTGTAAAATAGGGAAAGCCTTAAGAAACTCTTATCATTTTCAGGGTAACTAACATAAGGACCCAAGGATGTGTTGCTATCTCTTCTTGGAATACAGATCGTTCTACTTATCATTCTACCCATCATGGAAAGATAACTGTTAAGTTTGGCCTCACAATAGCCATTACAGCGGCTTTTACTCATTGGTAGGTTGGGTTATTGACTGATAAATGATGAAGGTGTATTGAAAAGTGTCCCCAGAAACTTCAAAATAATTCCCATACCCATTCATGTGGGATTTTTTTTTTCAATATGAGCATCCCACAACTTTCACAATAACTAGATCAGCAAATAGAAAAAAGGGAAATATATTTGTCATTAATATCCATGAGCCTTTACAGAAAAACACAGTCTCACTGAGTATGGCCAAACATATTCAAATTGTGCGATATCTAGGCAAAGATGCAAGTTCTAAGTGTGAATTTATCAACCTTCTAGCAAGCAGATTCAGTGTATACCAATGAAAGAAAAATGATAAACGAGTCAACCTGAAGGGGCTTGTGTTAGTCAGGTAGACTAGAGAAATAAATTCATAGAGACTCATATGTGAATAAGAAAGAGGTTTATATACAAGAACTATTGACCTAGCCCAAGTCCATAAGTCCGATATTAGCCCATACGTCTGATACCAATCTACAAAGTCCTCTTCAGACTCACGAAACACATGCAATGATGCCAAATGCAGGAAGATCACAGGCCAGTGGATTGGAAGTCTTCTGGATCCAGTGGCATTGTAAACATCTCCATGCTGGCAGGGGTCTCTGTGTGGCTTCTCCAGCTCCAGAGGTCTGGTTGCATCAGGGTAGGTCCATGTGGCTTCTCCAGCTCCCAGGACGTAGCACCATGTGTCTTGTCAGTAAAGCATCTCTCAGGGAGGGAGTAGAGAGAGTGTCTCCTGCCTCCAAGGGGAAAAATACAGGAGTTCCCAGAATTCTCAGGAGAAGGCCATGCCTACACAGAGACGTCATTGGTTATATCTTGATTGACAGGCCAGACTCCACCCCTACACTTGTAATCCTCTCAAATTCACACCAGATTATGTAACTACCTGTACTAGTCTGGGTACTTTAGAGAAACAAATCCACAGCAACTCATGTATAAGAGAGAATTTTATATAAAGGTTAAGTGTGCATCAAGAAAGCATCCCAACCCAGTGCTGCCCAATCCCACAAGTCCAACATTAACCCATTAACCCTTATGTCCAACACCAGTCCACAAAGTCCTGCTCCATCTCACAAATCAGACACAATGATGCCGACTGCAGGAGGAAAGCCAAGTCAGTGAATATGTAAGCATCTCAGCGCTGGCAGGGGTCTCCACACCGCTGCTCCAGCACCCAGGGCTGCATCGGGGTAAGTCCATGTGACTTCTCCTTGGGGATGTCTTGTAGGAAATCAGTCTTGCCAGCTGAAGCAGGGAACTGGCTAAGGCAGCTGCACCCTGGTGTGACCATCACAAAGCAAGGACCTGAGAATTAGAAAGGTGAGGCTCACCAAGCCATTTATTCCTCCTCCCTTCAATTAATCCCACACGTGTTTATCGGCCAGATTGGCACAATAAACTAACTAACTCACTACCACAGGGCTTGAGAAGAAACTAGGTTTTCTTTGGACAAAGGAGGAATAGTTATCTCATTGGTGGAACTTAGAAAGGATCTTAAGGTTATCTAGAGAAATAGAACTAAGATATATAATGGATGCTGTTAGGTGCTTTGAGTCAGTTCCAACCCATAGCTACCCTATACACAACAGATCAAAACACTACCCAGCTTGGCATCATCCTCGCCATTGTTCCTGTGCTTGAATCCATTACTGCAGTCACTGTGGTAATCCATCTCATCAAACACTGTCCTCTTTTTTCCCTGCCCCTCCAACTTTACCAAGTATGATGTCCTTCTCCTGGGATTGGTCTTTCCTGACATGTCTAAAATATGTAAGACAAAGTCTAGACAGCCTTTCCTCCAAATATAATGGATAGATAGATAAAAAGATGTTTTGATAAGTTAATTCATGTGATTATGAAGGTTAACAAATTCAAAATTCACAGACTATAAATTCCAGCTGTCCTGTGTCCCAAATCAGTAGATTATACAATGGAGGCAAGTCAGGGAATTGGCAGGATGTCTCTTTATAATCTAAAGGCAGAATCCTCCCACAGGAAAGCTCCAGTTTTGCTCTTAAGGCCTTCCATGGAATAGATACCACCCACTCACCCACATTGAAGATGCCTACCAATTTGCCTGTCATTTTATCATATACTGGTGGATTAATTGTTGCTGTGATGCTAGAAGCTACGCCATGGGTATTCCTAGCATCAGCACAGTCACTGGTAAGGGGAGATGACCAGTGAAAACCTTATGTACCACTGTGAATATTGTCTGCTACAGTGTTGGAAGGTGAGCCCCTCTGGTTGGAATGGACTGAAAATAAATACAGTGGGAGAAGAATTTCAGAATGCTTAGTTGTGCTCTAGGTAAAACCTCTACATAGACGAGAGGGTAATCATTCAGATAATATAAGACACTGAATGATTTAAGCCCAGTATACATCAGGGTTGCAATCGTTCACCATAATGATTCAATGTGTACGTTGAGAAATTATTTGAAGATCTGGGCTACATGAAGAAAGCCATAGCATCACGTTTGGAGGAGATTCTTTCCCCACCTGAGATCTGTAGATGACCCCACCCTGCCAGCTGAAACGGAAAAGGACTTGAAACACTTGTCGGTTTCGGTATTAATAACACTTCAACATTTAAAAAATGCTAACAGGGGGCCAATAATCAGCAAATGATAAATGAAGAAAATATTGAAGTTGCCAAGGATTTATCTTATTTAAATTCACAATCAATACTCATAGAGGCAGCAATCAAGAAATCAAACAGCTTATTGCATCGGACAAATCTATTGCAAAAGGCTTTGTTAAAGTGTTCGAAAGTAAACATGCCGCTGTGAGGCCTGCGGTTCTCCAGACTCAAGGCAGAGTACGTGCAGCCATCGCAAGTGCTTGCTGGATAATACACCGAAGACCAACAAATCCCAATGCCTTTGAATTACGTTTTTGGTAAGAACATGGACTTTTCCACGGACTTCGGAAAGAATCAACAAACCTGTCTCGGAAGAACAGACAGAGTTCCCTTTGGAAGCAAGCATGGCGAGACTTCCTGTTTTAAGGAAGGGCCAGTCCCTGGAAAAGGACACACTCCTGGGTGGAGCAAAAAGTCAGAGAAAAGGAAGGCTCTCCATGAGATAGATTGACACAGTAGCTGTAATAATAGGTTCAAACACAGCAACAGTTGTGAGGAGGATGCAGGGCCAGGACATAGCTCCTTCTGTTGCCTATTGGGTCACTATGGGCCAGATATGACTCATTGGGAGCAAATAACAACAATCAGCTTTACTTAAGGCCAACTGATTCAAATGCTAACCATAACATCATAGCAACATCTAGACTCATGTTTTACTAAACAACTGAGCACTATAGTCCATCCAATCGAACACCACAGGAGTAGCAAGAATCAGAACCTTGTACTTTTCCTGCAGTCTTAAACTTGCCTCAAAACAGCCATTAGGCCTTCTCTCTTAAGGAGCCTGCATGACACGCTTCTGTCTGGCTCATATCCAGCAGGATGGCAGCATGTGGCATAAGCGCTCTGATCTCATCTCATGGGACCACACAGTTAGTTACTAAACTATTTGTTCACATCAGAGCGGTCTAGGCATTGATGTCAGGCTGCTTGTGTGAGCATATCTAAAAGTCAGTTATACACACACACACATTTCAAAATAGCATCAGTCCTTTAACTGCTATATTCTTAGCAAGTTGTAGAAGCTAGACATATCTTGGGCCTATAAGCATCACTTATATAGGGAGTCTGATAGCCAAAGAATCTTACTACAAAGCCAAAGGAGAGTATCTAAGCTAAATCTCACCAAGACACCTGGGAAGCGGAACAACGAAGGGAATTCATGTCAACATGGACATGACAGATATCTAATACTGTCCTGAAAGCTGGTTTTGTTAAAAGTAGGCAGGTCCTTGGTTTTTTAATATAAAATAGGGAGGGAAGTAGGGAGGATGTAAACCCAACTCCACCAAATTCTAAACTATATTCAGATTTAGATTAGTTTGGATACTTCTCTTTTCCATGCAAAAATGATCTTGGCCCATGGTATTCTTGTCAAGATTTTTTATTTGCCAAGGCTGCTTATTGATTGTTATAATGTCATTCCATAGTTCATCCATTTATCCATTTCTATTTATTCAACAAATAATTATCATTGTACTGCAATTAACTCAAGGAACCCAGAGGTGGCAAAAATGTCTAAGCACTAAACTGATTGCTAAAATATTGGTAATTCAAACCTCCACAGAAGTTCCTTGGAAGACCTACCTGCTGGTCTACCTTCAGATCAGCCAGTGAAAGCCTAGAGAATACAGCTGTCCTATAACACACAAGCCAGTGCGCTCTGAGGCCGCTGGGACTTTTGTGCATGTGGGTAGATAAGGTTTATAATGACGAGTACATAAAGGATAGTGTCCCAGAAATCAATGGCTTCCAAACTTGCTTGTGATTAGGAAAGTCAAGATACTTAAATCATTTTAACTTAAACATTGTAGTTTTGTATCACTAAAAAAACAACAGCAAACTAGCATCCCTCCCAAAGCATTGCTTTTTGGCATTCTTCATCTCTTTACGTGTGTTGCTCTAGTCTATAAATAGTTTTAAATTAACTTCTAATTAGGTGATAAAGATTTCTGCACTATAAATATTAAAAATCGATAGAACACCATAACGAATGAAATCTCAAAACAACATTGAACGCAAACGACTAAGAATATGAAGCGAATACTGAAATCTCTGGGGACTCCCTCCGCCGCTCCCAGACATGCTAAGGAATTCCCGTCACAGCTGCATGCAGAGCCTTTCTGCTGAGTGTGGACATATGCTCACTGCAGACTGTGCCTGCCATGAAAAAGAAGCTTATTCTGGGGGACCCTGAACATCTGTCCTTGAACAATGCTGGCTGTCGGAAATTGTGTCTGCACATTCAAATGGTGTCTGCGCAGCTCTGGAAAAAGAGTTAGAGCCATGTTCTCCAGTCTCCAGGCCATGATAGATAGCTATCTCTTAAATCTGTTCACACCTCGGGCTGAGTCAGGACCAGGCTGCCCTGAGAAAGGCCAGGATGTGACCACCTGTCTCCAGGGATTCGATGCAGGGTTTCCCTCTGTGCGTTTACTAGCCTCCCCCTAATAACTATATTTCTCTTCTTCTTTCCAGACGACTACCTTCCAACTCTCCGCAATGGAGTTTCACCTAGTTCACAGATACTCGTCTTCTCTCTCTACTCTTATTTTCTCTCCCCGTTCATAATTGTTCTCTTATTCTCTGCCTCTCGTCCCTCACACAAACACAACAGCTACGAGTCTGTTGAAAATATCAGATAACTTTGAAAAGAAGGCTTGCTCTAGAAGTTCTCAATGCCTTGAATACTAATCGCTAACAAACAGTGCGAGAACCAACACCAGGAGTCAGAATCAACCCAGTGGCAACTGGTTTTAAACTGTGTGGCAGATAGTCTTGCACGTGCTGACCACACACTAACTCCTCGTCTTCAACACAGCCGACAAGGCAGTTAATGCTCTTACCCGAATTCTGTAGTTGGGAAACAAAGGCTTAGACAGTAAGTGAGTGATGCCCATTGTCCCAAAGGTAATAAGTAGCAGAGTCAAGATTTAAACCCAGTCTTAAAAACTCTGCTCTGGCTGTCTCTCAAGCAACCTCTAGGTGACATCAAAGAGACGCAATCTCTAAGTCAGTGGTTCTCAACCTGGGGGTCCAACAACCCTTTCACAGGGGTCGCCTAAGGCCATCGGAAAACACATATTTCCATTGGTTTTAGGAACCGAGACACCAGGCGAGTCTGCCCACGTGCAGATATGCCCACATATGAGTTACCCATGCTACACCATGCTTCAAGATGAAATTTCATTTATTTGTCATTAGAAATAAATATTCCACAATATATAATTACATCGTTTTTGTGATTAATCATTATGCTTTAATTATGTTCAATTGGTAACAATGAAAATACATCTTGCATATCAAATGATGATTCATAACAGTCACAAAATGACAGTGATGAAGTAGCAATGAAAATATTTTATGGTTGGGGGGGTCACCACCACATGAGGAACTGTATGAAAGGGTCGAGGCATGAGGAAGGTTGCGAACCACTGCTCTAAAAAAGTGATAAGGAAGGTTTAACCTTGATTTTCAGTGTCCGCATTGCTTGTGCTCTGTGGGGCTCCACATTTCAGAGAGTGTATCATCCTATCACGACATGGCTCTTCATGTCATGGATTTGAATAGAGAGCATGGGTCAAATAATAGCCCCCAAATACAATTACACATTATCGAACCTTTGTTATGTGTTTTTCAGTGTATGAAACCCATGATTGATGAACCCATAGAGACAATAAGCATAATAAGGGTTCTGGGGGTGGGAGGTGCAGTGGGGAAGGTGGAGGTGGGGGTAAAACAGAGCTGCTACCATGAGTTCAAGAAGCAAGATATCATTTTGAACTGATTGTGGTAGCAGTTGTACAATAATACTGTTTGATGTGATTGCACTATGGAATGGTATGCTATCTGTCTTAGCTCTTAATAAAATGGTTTTGGGGAGGGTAAAAAGAAAGAAAAATACACACAGAGACAGCATCTGCTATTTGTATTTTAAGCCAGAGCTAAGGTAGCAATGTTACCAAAAACCCCAGTCTGTGAACTGCGATAGAGAGGAAATGTACCTTCATGAGTTTAAGGACAGACTGCCTGGATTTGAAGCCCACTTCTACCATTTAGTCACAAATTGTTTGTCCTCTGTGATTTTGTCTTCCCATCTATAAAGTGGGCATACCAGTGGTCATCTGTAGGCAATTGGATTAAAGGTGGTAGTACATAATAAGCTATGAGAACAGTGTCTGACATGTCATAAGCTCTTTTAAAAGTTAACTACTATTTCATTTCAGGTCGGACTAGTCTTATCCCCATTGCATCGACAAGGAGCCTAGGAAAAAGAAAATGTGTATAACTTTGACCAAACTGGACAGAAAGGAACTAAAATCAATTCCACTTCTTTCTTTTTGTTTAAAGAGCCATATTTGGCAATAGTTTGAACATGCAAACTGACTGCTCTTTTCACAGCACAGTCTTTGAGAAACACTGTTGCCTGGCATGTTGCCGGTGTTCGTTTCACCATGGCTTCTCATGCTCTCATGAAGCCACCCCTCCACGCTTCACGTTTAGCATGGAACCCCGGCTGAAACAGGATTTCACCAGCAGAACATCCAGTGTGAAACGTGACATGCTGATTCATCATGCATAGTTTGGAGAAGTGCCCAATTATGCTAGCATTTAAGGTTTCCTAGGATTAGAGGCATCCCCATATTTAGATGTCATTTTCTAAATTATTAAATTATCTGCCCTGAACTGTGTAATTCTCCAAAGCTTTTTTTCATGCTGCTGAGTGGCAGATTGTCATAGGAGCAGCCGTAGGGGAGGAGCAGAGAGAGACAGCGCAGCCGAGGGGATTTTGACCTTTCGCTCTTGCCTGTGGCTGGATCGTGACTCCGAGAGACAGCTTATGGGAAAGGGGAAGGTCGTGCTCTGCCAGGAGTAGAAGTATAGGCACAACCCACTGACAAATGCTCCATCTCCTAGATGTCCCTCAGGCTACATGTGAGAGACTCACTGTCCCTTCCAGTAGCTCATGTCTCAAAGGTCTTATTTTCACAAAAGTCAGGGGTTTGGGAGGGGTGTGTGTGAAAGGAGTAGGGACACCACCCCCACCCCCATCATTATTGTCCTATATACATTGTGGACTACTAAAAGGGGTCATGTTCAATGGGTACAATATTTAAAACAGCACAGATTCTCCCCTAGAAACTCACCACACAAAGAGCAATGTGACAAAATTTAATCTCTGGAAGAAAAAAACAGAGAATCCACTGCTGAGTTAATGTGTAAACAGGAAAAAGTCTAAAGAGGTGGACCTTGAAATGTGACCTTTATAAGGAGGAAAGAGCCAGAAGCAGAAGACCAAGTGTTCTCACACAGTAAGAGTGATTGCCCCGACACAGGAGGGGACCCAGGAGACTGGAATGCTCGGGAGTGATGGGAGTGTCAGTCTGAGGAATTGGAGTCCAGGGATCTCAGAGGTTGTGAGACAAATAATGGAGAATGACTCAACAGGAAGACAATTCTCACTTGGATGGCCTTAACATTGAAAGGTCTTCAAGTTGATAACTTAAGAATCTCCATGAATTTGAGTTTTATTCATGATGTGTAATTATATGAGTACTAACCATGGTATATTCCATCTAACACAATAATAATTATTAGTTTTAAATGAAAATGTTTCATAACTATATTCCATCTTGACTGACTAATACTAACAGAGAAAATAGCATTATCACGTAACTTAAAGAGGAATCAACGATATATTTGAAATAGGCTTTAAGGAAATGCATTAATTCAAGGAGAAGAAATAGAGGATCTCTCTGGTTTTTAATCCAATTATAAAATACCTTCATTTGCTGCTCTGCTTTAAAGCTTATTTGTGAGTATTTTTTAAGGTATCTTAGTTTAGTTTTGTTTTTTATTATTTGAAGATGAATTTTTAAAAAATCATTTTATTGGGGGTTCATACAACTCTTATCACAATCCATCCATCATGTCAAGCACATTTGTACATTTGTTTCCATCATCATTCTCAAAACATTTGCTTTCTACTTGAGCCCTTGGCATCAGCTCCTCTTTTTCCCCTCCCTCCCTGCTCCCCACTCCCCCATGAACCCTTGATAATTTATAAATTATTATTATTTTGTCATATCTTACAACATCCAACGTCTCCCCTCATCCACTTCTCTGCTCTCCGTCCCCCAGGGAGGAGGTTATATGTAGATGGAGGGAAGGTGAGGTATCTTAGTTTTTAACAATTTAATTAGCATATAAATCATGTACCAAACAATTCAACGGTTTAAATATGTCAAAAAGAGTTGCATAATCATCACAACAACTTTAGTAAATCTTATTTATCTTTGTATTCATTATTATTAGCTTCCCACTACTCTCCAACTTCCCCTGCCATAACCCTAGAAACTGCTAGTCTATTTATTGTTCCTATAGATTTACCTATCTTGGCTTTCATATAAAGAAAATCACACCAAAAAACCCCAACAATGACAACAAAATAAAATACAGGAAAACCTCAATCTAACAGTAAACAGAATAGAAACTAGAACAAATTAAAAATGGGTTAAAGGGGAAGACAAAGAATAATGTGTTAAATTTTAACCTAATGATAACTTTAGTAGAAGGAGCCCTGGTGGTATCGTGGTTACGAGTTGGCCTGTGGTCCACAAAGTCAGCAGTTCCAAGCCACCACTTGGGAAAAAGTATGGACTTTGAACTCCCATAAAGAGTTACAGTACCAGAAACTCACAAAGGCATTTCTATCCTGTCCTCTAGAGTCACCTATGAGTCCGTGAGTTTAAATTTATATCTGTAGTAATCCACTTTCTACTGCACTCTGAGGGCAAAACTATTAGACCCCTAGGCAACAATTCTGAGGGAGTTCAATGGAGATTCAATTCACATGAGGACTCTTCAAATGGATCTTGAACTTTCATCATCACCCATAGCCTTCTGCAAAATAAGTGCTCAGAATTTAAGCTCTCATGCAAGTTCCTCCTCTGATCTTGGATTTTATTATTTATGATCCTTGGATAACACAGGCTGGTGTGTTCCTGTAAGACTCCTGATGCTATTCTTTCTGACAGCCAGGCACCATCTAATTTCCTCACCACACTTTGCTACAGTGCTTACATCTTCAGTGATCTCTTCATGAGGGGAAGCGTTCAGCAGGGCCACATTGTAAGGACTAATTGTTCTTAGATTAGGGTTTATGATTAAGGGCTACCTCAAAATCCATTCATATATCTAAAGTTGATATATATCCCTTGTCCACTTTTGAGGCAGCTTCTTCAGAAAAAGCATAAGTAACCTCCGTGAGACATTTGGCAATTCTAATAATAGTATCATTAATCTTGCCACTGGTATAGATTTTAAAAGACTATTGAGAAAAAGAAAACATACATATATTGTATATTTTTAGACTAAAATACATGGGCTGTTCACTTATATGTGTTAAAAAGTTAAGTAACTGAATACTAAGAAAGTTATGAGGGTAAGATATAAGGCAAACTTTTCAATCATGTGCATTTATTTAGGAAAAAGTATCTCTGTGGAACTAAGACATAACACAAGAAGCAAAAAGAGCATGAAACTGGCGAGTTTGAGACGGTAATCTTAAATCATCAATTATCGGGCAACCTCAAAAGCAGATTGTACGCAATGTACACTGACTTCCAAATCCACCACTTTAGGATAGCAGTCCTCTGCTTCTTCTCACACTGAGGTATTTCAGGTCTGAGTCCAAAGGAGTATTACTTTCCTTTCATCTGTAACAGGTGTTCTTTTCTGGTCCCTTAGTTGGATTTCCAAATCACATCATTCTGAAGGGGTCTATGTGGAATGCTATACACCTCAAAAAGGCAAAATCCAAAATTCAAGTAGCTTATCACATGCTACCAGAGTCACTGAGGGTTGAAAAGAAAATTGGTCAAAAATGCCTGATTAGCAACATAATATTGGGCCAATTCCCCTGTTGGGAGTCTATGTATATAATGTTAAGTATGTTCCCAAAGGCCAGCCTGCCCCTCCTTGTTTTCCCACTAACAGACATGATCACCTTCCACAGACAAGCATGACCTACCCCTCTGCCCCATTTGCTGAGAAATTCCTAGTGAAATGCACTGGCCCTTATTATAGGGAAACTCAAAACCAAAATCAATGTTCTGATTCATAACAACCCTATAGGACCAAGTAGGGATGCCTTTGTGGGTTTCCAAGACAGGAATTATTCACAAGAGAAGAAAATCTCATGTTTCTCTCAAGGAGTGACTGGTGGTTTCAAACTGCTGACCTTGTGGTTAGCAGCCCAATGAGTATAGGAGAGCGTATTAATTTGAGTGCCTCTAGAACAATACTATATGGCAGGAAGTATTTGGTCTTATCCCTCTGCCCCCTTAAAAAAAAAAACTGACCCCAGCCAAGGAGAGGCCTCTTCTGAAGATGGGGTGTTTAACATGTACAAATAAAGGAGTGATAAATGGATCATCAGCATTAGACAGACACTGTACATTGTTGGGGAGACTGTATGACTGTATAAAAGATTACATGACCTGAGAACAGAGGGTCATCTTTGATTTAGTGTTTGTCCTTATAGTAATGGTCTCATACCATATTTGTCCTTCTGTGATTAACGAACTAACTTTGTTGAACATAATGTTCTCCAGATCCATCCAGGATGTGAGGTGCTTGGTAGTTTCATCGGTGATTTGTAAGGATGCATAGGATTCCATCATGTGTATGGACCACAGTTTTTTAGTCCTTCTACTCATGTGCTTTGGGGGTGTTTCCAACATCTTGCTATTGTGAACAGTGCTGCCAGGAACATGGTAGCTTGTTCTTGTTGTGTGGGTAGCTTATTTTAGAGATTAGGTCATAGATTATATGTCAAAAACAATTGGGAATAGCCTGATATGTTCTTAAAGCAATCAACATGTTTTCATGCCAATTATTATTTTCAGCATACAGAAAAATCAACCACGCATGTAAAATGTAATACATTTTGACCTTGCATGAGGAAAACAAGGAGCACAAATCACAAATGCAGAGTCATATAATTTGTGTCGGTTGGAATTCAGGGCTTTGGAAATCATAAATATATCCCCATAGTAACCCTATACATAGGGTTTCTGAAGTTGTAAATCCTAATGGGAGCAAAAGTCATGCCTTTCTCTTCTGGTAGGTTTGAACCAGCAACCTTGTGGTTTGCAGTCCAACATTTACCTAACCAAGTCACCAAGGAAAGGAAGAGCATATATGTTTAGTAACAGAATAACAATGAACAGTTTGCTGTATTTTCATGCTCACTAGTTTATCAAATATTAGAATTTTTAAATTTTGTAATAAAAATGAACATAAGCAGCCCTTCTACAAACAATATGTTCCACAACCGCAAACCTACTGCCATCAAGAGGATGACAACTCATAGCAATCAAGGAATTAATTTTTACTTATTTTTAAAAATATTTATATTTATTTCCCAGTCAAATGTAGGTGGTTTCAGTTCAGGATTCCTTTCAAGAATACAAATGTAAGATAGTTTTTTAGAACCTTAAATCCATTTCCATATAGACACATGGAATAAATAGCTGTTATATTTCCAGGTCAACCAATAAAGGCTCATTTATTAATAATGGAACTAATGAGCCTTATCTCTGGAACTGCAAACAGTAAAAAATAAATTTGAATAGCTTTTTTCCACCAACATTAAACCATATACTCAGCAGAGAGGCAATAATCCTTGTCTGGGGTAGTACCAGGTACCTATAACCAGTCCCAAATCTGAACTCAGAAACATATGAAATCCTTGAAAAAAATAACAAAGTCAACTAAGTGACATAAAAAAGAAAAAGTCTTTAAGGAAAAAAAAGAAAAGAAAAATCTCTATTCTAAGACATAAAGTTTAAGAAATAAAAGGGACAATTGCCTACAACTATCTGCAAATGTGATAGCATTGACCCTCTGACCTCCTAATGGTATTAAAAGACAGCTGACAATTTCTAACTCTCCTGATCTTCCTATTTCAGCCTCGTTAATATTACTTCTATCATCCATCTGAAGGGTAAATGAGGTTGAGCAGAAAAACGGGTTTAGAATGGCTAATATAATTTCGTACTTGTTGAACTAGAAGATATAAGGCCTACATAACCAACCTCAATTCTATGCCGATCATGGAAGCATAGTGGAGAGGTGTAAACATTGCCCACACTCTGAAGATAAGATCAAGGTAAGTGGATTACTAGCACACAACTGATAAAAACGAGTGCAGATTTTGCGGTGGGATCTAGAAATTAGATTGAAATTGAGGAAAGGTCAGGAAGGTTAAAGTTAGCTGGGAAACTGATGAGAAGTGGACCTTAAAGTAGGACTTCAGGATAAGATGACAATGGATAGAATGAGTGTCAGATCCCACCCTGCACCTTGGTTCTGCGAGAACATTCTTTTCTTCTTTGAATTCTAGAAGACTACTGGCATGAGTGAAAGGATGAGCATACGCATATATCAGAATGGAGACTAAAGAGGCAATTCGTTGATTCTTTCCACAATGTTTAAAGTCAACTTGCTTTTTAAAGAATGAAAGAGTAGTTTGAGTGAGTGAGGTCCCTCATAGTCACTGAAGGTGGTGGCACAAAACAGTGACACTCTAAAAGCACTGGAGTAGGAAACACTAGTCCCATAGCAACATGGGGGTAGATTGAAGAAATTTTCAAAATATGCTCATGAAGGTCAAGAGAAACAGTTGAAATGGAGAAAGAAAAGGCAAGAAAATAAGGTCGGTTTTATTTTGCTTTATATATTGCACACAGTCGGCATTTCCCCCTTTGAAATGTTTCTCAAATTAGAATCGTGTGATCTAACAAAAGACACACTAAACGGTGTCAAAAAGGGTTAAAAGTAAAAACACAAAACACACTGTCGTTTCAGTCAATTCTAACTCATAAGAGCCCTCATAGCTTAGTGGGTTACTGGATGGGTTGCTAACCACAAAGTCAGCAGTTCAAAGACACCAGCTTCTCTGTAGGAGAAAGATGAGACTTTCTACTCCCTTAAAGACTTACAGTCTCTACAGTGATGATTATACAGCTCTTCTTAATATGGTTGAACTATTAAATTGCAATATTTGTTCATTACAAGTCAATAAAACCATTAAAAAGTTTTTTTAAGAGTTACAGTCTCAGAAACCCCAAGGCACAGTTTTACTCTGCCCTTATTAGTTCAACTATGAGCTGAAAAATAATAAGATGTTTTAAAAATACACCCAGACATGGGGAGAAATGTTCAATGTTACAATAGAAATATCTTAAGAGAAAGTAAGGCAAAAAATCAAAATCTTACCAGGAGAGGGATATTTATCTTGCTAACAATAAATTTCAACATGCTTATTTTTTTATAGTAATACATTTCTCTTTGATATACTTGATTTGCTTGTTTATATATCTCTCCCCAAGAAAGTAGATTGTGACTCCTATGTGAGTGCATTTCATATGGGCCTAGAGTCTGGTTTAAAGGGAAAAAAAGGTATCTATTTGGGGAAGATAGAAGCTAGAAAAGAAACATAAATAGACTAGAGCCGGTATTCAAAGTATGGTCACACTAAAGAGCAGATTGATGTGGAATATCTTGAGTTAGAAGAATATTTGATAATCACCTTCTTAGTACCCTAGGAACACATGCAGAAAACCAAAACTTAAACACACACACGCATTCAACTTACAAAGTAAAGTTGGTGAATTAAATTATAACATGAGCTTCTCTTTCAAACTGCTGCCCTTCTCCCCAGCTCACCATTGACTCCATTTGGACTATTTTAAGAAACACAAGATTGGGGCCAGTTTGTCTTATTCCAAAGACAGTGTGCTCATTCCAACCACCCTCACATTTTCACAGCCCCAGGTTGCTTGGTCAAGGCAAGTGACAGGTTCAATGTCACTTCTTTCCCTAATGGTAATGACTTTGAAGCTTCGCTGCTCTTCCTCTGGAAGCTTGTTGCTTTTTGCCTCAGGCCACCTCTCTTCTGAAGGGAAATTGGCCCTAGCTTACAGGTCTGACTGCTCTGACTTCATTAAAATAGTACCACAAGCACCAAGTCTAGCGACACTTGGGAATGCCCTGATTCTGAAGAGACCCTTTTTCTTCATTTCTGTTCATTTGCAGCACCTTAGAAAGTGGCCTACATAACCCAGTAGTTCACATCACCCAGAAGAACAGAGATGATCCTTATTCTGCTCAATTCTGGTCATTCGTTTCTCTTCTAACACCTCGAAATCATCTCTGATGCTTTTTCAGACTAATGGCTAAAAACCAGGAAAGTAAAAAGACACAATATTGCATGAATGGAGTTAACAGCTTCAACTGTAGGCAAATACAGACAGTTCCACCACATTTTTTGCTTTGTTTTTGCTTATTGCTCTATTGCAGTCTTTTAAATCAACTAGCACATATACTTGATAAAGCAATTCGTGCCCAAAAGCCAGGTGGTTGCCAAGTATTCCATTGCTTCCTTTCCCACCTGAATAGACCTCCCCAACCCTCAGAAGTCAGTGGTCTGCTGAGCCCTCACTTGCTAGGGCTAGATCAGGGTCTCCCGGTGCTCTGGACAAATGAAAGAATGACACATGATTGTATCTCCAGCATCGGGAAAGGACAGCTACAGGCGCTACCAAAAGGACCCAGTTCTGATAAGCCATGCTTGATTAACTAACATGCATCAAGAAGTGCTTGGATAGTGCAAACAATTATGCCCTGAAGTACGAGCAGGAAGGCTGGTGGTGGGAACCCACAGAGAAGCGCCTAAGAAGACATCCCTGGGGCCCTGCTTCAGAAGACCAGGCTTGAAAACCCTATGGGGCAGTTCTGTTCTGCACACCTATGGGGTCCCCATGAGGCAGAAGCCATGCAACAGCTAATAGCAACCCAGGTAGGTTTAAGGGATCACTCACTACCTTGGGAACTAAAAAGGAGGACAGCCGCTCAGTCGGTAAAACGAGGCATTGTCTGTAGACACAAGACAGTCTAATTTCTTTCGGTCTTTCTTCTTTGAAATCCCACACTTAAAGAGATTCCCAGACCAGAAGGCAGGAAAACCTCCTGGATGACCTCGTCTCCATTTCCTGCCAAACGCAAAGGAAGACCGTCTTGCAGCCTGCGAGGAAGTCAGTGCTGCCCCATTCCAAAAGCGCGAGGGCTGGACAAACTTGCTTCATGAAGACAAATCTTGGGGCTTCTGCCCAGCT
This sequence comes from Echinops telfairi, assembly GCF_000313985.2. Lineage (NCBI taxonomy): Eukaryota > Metazoa > Chordata > Mammalia > Afrosoricida > Tenrecidae > Echinops > Echinops telfairi. The sequence continues at coordinate 50,805,249 of NW_022103928.1, forward strand.
CATTGTCTAATGAGAAAAGATCTGAATGCTCGAAAATTTTCCATGGATTTAGGCAGAATTAAAGCAAAAAGGCACACACACACAAAAATTCCTTACACACAATGAGCTTCAAAAAATATCCGAGCCCTTCATGCAGCAGAGTAGATGGGGCCTGGAACTTAGGGAATAAGTAGAAACCCTGCTGGATATGAACAGAATTGGAACATCTTGGGGCTCAGTTCAGCAATTTTTAACGGAAGACTTGGGTATGAGACGGGTCGCTGTAAAACTTGTGCCACAGGCTGTGAATGACGAGCAAAGAGAGGGTTGAGTGGAAGCATGCCATGCTTTGAAAGAGCAGCTCTGAAGTGACCCAGATTTTCCCCCCAAGCTAAGGAGATATGATGAGATTCTTACAACCCCGAAAGCAAACATCAATCAAGCCAGTGGAAGATGCCATTGTCAACTCACCCCCAAAAAGCTTGTCAAGTGAAATCAAAGACCAAGATGATGTTCATCATTTGTTTCGTTTTGTTTGTTTTTTTATGTGAGGAGGGCAGTGCATTTGGAGTTTATTCCACCAGGTCAGAGTGTTAATCGATTGTTTCTATTTTAAAGATCTGAAAAGATTGAGTAAAAGACTGAGTATGAAACAAAAAAGGTCTGATTTGTGGCAGATAGGGGATTGGTTTTGCCACCACGACGATGCACCTGCTCATGCAGTCATCTCAGGGTGCCAGTTCTTGGCCAAAACAGCCTGCCTCTCTTCCCCCATGCACTTTACTCACCTGAACGTGCTCTGTGCAACTTCTTTTTGTTTCTGCAAATGAAGAGGGAGATGAAAGGACAATGATTCCATGACATAGAAGAGGGGAACCAAAAAATTGAGGGAGGCCCTGTCAGCCATCCAAGCAGAGGAGTTTGAAAAATGTTTCCAAGAATGGAATCACAGATTTGACAAATGTATTAAGCATAATGGAGACTACTTTGAAGGCAATAAGGTTGTTTTGTAAAAAAAAAA
>NW_022103928.1:50806348-50880412 GCF_000313985.2 Echinops telfairi
TCATTGTGCCAGTTTTTGCCCAAAAAATCGCATGCCTTTCTTGCCCCACGCAACTTACCCACTTGACATCTCTCTGTGCGACTTCTTTTTGTTTCCCCAAATGAAGAGAGACAGTGATTTGATGATGCAGAAGAGGTGAAGAAATAAACTAAAGAGCTGTTGTCAACCAACCAAAGAGATGAGTTACAAAGTATTTCCAAGAAAAAAATCACAGATTTGATAAATATATTAAGGGTAATGCAGTGTACTTTGAAGGCAATAAGGTTGTTTTGTAAAAAAAAAAAAAAAAATTAAATACACAGTGTTGAAAAAAAAATCTGGGGTTTTTAGGGGTAGCCCCTCATAACATAACTATTTTCTTATTGAATACTGAATATATTTTTAATTTGTGTCATAGATAAAGCTGCAATGGCCCTGAACACACATTTTTGTTAAAAACAAAACTCTCACTCATTGTATAAGCCCATTATTTTCATGCTGACGAATACAATAGGCTAATAGCATTAGCGTACATAGTTGTTGGGCTGGTGTATTCTAAGGGGCCCGCGGGGTGCTCTGGGGAATGGAGAGAAAGCAGCGGGGCTGCTCAGCTACCCAGTGCTCATGCACAACACCAGGGTTAGGGCTCACTACCATGTAACCTGCGTGCAGGATATGCCGATGGGCTTCCTATCACCTAAAAGCTTGATTTGCTTTTTCCATCATGTTGGTGAAAGAAATTTTAGAACAATATTTGTCTGACTGTCTAAAACAGTGTGTGTGCCCCTTGGCCTTGTCTGTTTCTGAGCCCTATAGAAGCGCACAGGCACGAATGCAAAAACAGCCCATTACCCTCTTAACGCAATAATTTTTGCACATGGCCAGAGGCCAGGGCCACCTATCGCCCAGGGCTCAGTCCTGTGCCCGGCTCATCCTCCTTGCTTCCCAGCCCAACCCCGTCTCCGTTCCGGACTCACTCACGCTGTTTTCCAGAGCAAGAGCAACCTCGTGTCTACCCCGAGACTCTCGCAGACAAGGGAATCATGCCGCCAGGCCCTCACCCTGCCCCTGCGCAGCACCTGAGGGAGACCCTGTCAGGTTTGCCGCTGCCAGGCAGGTACCAGCAATGGCTCCCAGGACACCCCAGCAGATGTTCCTGGTGCTAGCTTCGACCCTGTCTCAGGCATGGATTGCGACTGGCAGGAAGCTGGCAGCGGCCAAGCTCGGGGCCTCTCTTGACAGCTAACAGGGCCGGAGGCGGACACCGGGCGTGCGAAACGCCTCCAGCTCTATTCACCTGCCTGGCAGCAACAGTCCTGTTGGCGCTTGCCCACAAGAGCGCACTGGAGGGCAATTGCAGGTGACGGGGGCCCTGGCATTAGACCTCTTTCCTGGTTCCCAGAGCAGGTGGGTCAGCGAGTGCCCCAACGTCCAACGCCTCCCTTCATTCTACTCTTAACAAAGTCATTTTCTCCGGGTCTTTTCAAAAGACATGCCACTAACAATATACAGTGAACCCTCATTTATCGCGGTTAATCGGTTCTAGACTCTACTGTGATAAATGAAATTCCGCGAAGTAGGATTCCTTATTTGTAAATCAAATATTTTCGTAGTTAGAGCATAGGGGACATGAAAAAACACCCTTTAGTCACCATTACACTCGCAAACAATTACAGTACACTGTACAAAAGCAAAAATGCATCTGATACGTAGCTCCGATACGTAGCGATGCAGACAGAAGCGTGTACAGTATTAGCCAATCAGTGGCAGTAATGATAGAGCATGCGCTGTTACGCAAAAACCGCAATAGGGTGAAGCCTCGGAAGTCGAAGCGCGAAGTGGCGAGGGTTCACTGTACCACTTTTCCAGTGGAGGAGCCAATAGAAAGTGCCAAGTGGATAAGTTAGCGTGTGAAAATAGTTCAAACTATAGCGCTAGGATGTCATTATGTGGGGATGGGGATGGGAATACTATTACTTCTCAGCGATGTCCTTTGCCCCCACTCCACCCCCTCCCCAAACAATAAAGATATTCCCAGTTGCAGGAATAGAAAGAGAAGGTCTGGCGATCACAGCAGGGACCAAGCTGTGGAAAGTGTCGATGCTGCTCCTGGACAGGACGGTATTGTTGTGGGAAGCGGGGTACTAGGACACGGTTCTCAGCAGCATGCACACAACCTCCCGGCTGGGGCACATCCCATGCGGTGGACAAACACCCACTGGGAGCAAACATAATGGCCAAAGCTAACACACTGTTCTGCCCAGCACCCTCCCCAACGTGTGGCTGACTTTCATTGTGTCCAAAGGTAAAAATAGCTCCGCTTTGAAGCTTCACCTCCATAAATTAGGACAGGGTGAGAGGCCAAGGTTCTGGCAGAGAGACCCTTAGTGGCAATAATGGCACGGACCCTCACCCCAATGGGGAGGTCAGTCCTCGGGAGCACAACCTTGCCTAATTCGCTTGTACTCACTTCATCTGCCTCCGTCAGAACCCCCTACGTGAGGATCAGGTGCAGGTTCCTTGATACTGAATGATCTTTGAAAAATGAATATGTTCAACGGAATCTATTTATCTTCCTGGGGAAAAATGAACATAATTCTAGTGAGTGTTCAAAAGGCACTATGTCTGAGCCTGCAAGGCCGCATATGGTTAAGGCAAGGGAGCGTGTCAAGCTTCTGTGAATGCGGGCCAAAGCTCTTTTCCAATGACATAAGGTAATTACTAACAGAAGGGGGAGCTTCCTTCAAGTGCAGCAGGAGCTCAATTCTGACGATTCATATTGGTCATAGCCACTCCGAAGGACAAAATCATTTGATGAACGGTAGACAGAGGTATGCATTATTCACAGAGGGGCCTTCAAAGGAATTCCATGAATTATAGGTTTCCTGAAACAGAGAGTTTCGCAGAGCTGGCAGTGAAAGTCAGGGGTGAGGAGGTCTGATCAGTGTGAGTATTATTCTGGGTTAATTTGTCCCTTGCATTTTGTGTCCCATGAAGAAGGGCTTTCTTTGGACTGCCTTGCCTCTGCCTTAACCTCTTCCCAGAAACTGTGCAAATCGAAGGTTCTTAACCCTGGTAGCACATCAGTAGAATGAACCTTGGGCCTTTTAAAACACCTGTGCAGGGGCCATGCCACCAAGAAATCTAAATTTAATTGACCTGGAGTTAGAGCTGGGCATCAGTATATTGTCCATCCCCCTGTATATTCTAATGTCCAGCTAGGACCTAAAAACTGTGCTTGAAACACACTGATTCCCTAAGAGGTGTCCAACTTTTTTACTTAATTAAGAAAACTTAAGTTATGTGTTCTAGGACAAAGTGTCCCAGTATAGACAGTGCCCAGGTTAGAAACCACCTTACACCATTGCTTCAAACCAACCATCATACAGTCTTGTATATTAAAATTTCAGGGTATAAATAATGATTCATAGTAACGAATGGGAACCACTTTGTGACACGCATCAAAACAAAATTATTATGAGCTGACTGTATTATTAGGTTCCAGATGTTTGTTTGGAAGTGTTTCTTTCCCTTTTTTATGCATAGTAGGATAAATTACATTCTATATACTAAGACAACCAATAAAACTCACTTCCACCAAGTCAATTCTGACTCATAGTGACTCTATAGGCCAATGTAGACTTCCCCTTTGGGTAGCTGAGATTATAACCCATTATCAGCATAAAAAGCCTCATCTTTCAAATATCTGACTAATTGACTAGATGTAAACCATACCTAACTGATGTGACTTATATACAAATTCGATTTGCAGAAAGACTTAGGAAAGGGTATCATACTTATCCCAGGGCTGCTCGTATGCTTATATCCCAAATAAACCACACTGCTTCTCAGGTAATAAGTAACATTCAATCAGTGTAATTACTCAGCCATTTAGAAAGGTATGTAAACTCTCTTCTTCCCAACACCTCTCTATATAAATAATTGATAAGGTCTAACTATCTCAAAGGCTTACGTGTAGACAAGACAGGAATATGTTACTACTAGGTCATGAGTATTGATGCGGCTAGATGATGCTTGGAAGCCAAAAGCTGAGCATCTTAGACCAATAGGCTAGGAAGCCAAGGTCCACAGATAAAGAAGTATCAGCTATCACTTAGGGATATCAGATGGGGAGCATATAATAATCCAATCCAGGTAAATGGGGAGAGAGTCAAATGGAGGTACTCTATACAGAAGCGGGAGAACTCTGGTCACACTCCACATCCAGCTATAGGGAACGTCTTCCTTGCCCTGACAGACCAGGGAGATGCTATCATCTGAACCACATCCTCCAAAGGTGGTTGACAAATACAAGCTTACCATTCCAATCGTGTAAGGATGGAAATTCCTACCAAGTTGCCATGTAGGCGATGCAAATGAAAAAAGGAGGAAATGTTACCATTCCATTGTCTTCACTACCCGCCACTTGCCCATTTAGTTCCACGCATCACTTTTCCTAACCTTTGCTGACTCCTATCAGCTGCAACAGGGAACAGCTTACTCTCTGCCTTCCGGTGGGAACTGAAGCAGGAGACTGGAGGGAGGAAGAACCATGAGGTGGGGACTGTATGCCAGCGTCATTTCACCAAAGGGTCTTGCGGCAGGACCCTCCACACAGCCCTCTTTCTTTCTCCTTACACCCAGGTTGGTAAAGGTGCCCTATTCCTCATCCCAGGGGACTGTGCTGGAGCAAGTCAGCAAGGGTCAGGCAAAGGGAAAGGGAGGGACTGGACTTGGAAGATCAAGTGGAAGATCGTTAACAGACTGAATGTATGAGAATGACCTTTATGCTGCTCACACCAGTGCTCCTCTTTATAGTTAGGACACTGACTGACACCCCAAATAAAGCAAAATGAACCAAGCCCACTGCCTTCAGGTCTATCCCACCTGATAGGAACCTTGCCTACGGTTTCTGAGACTATAAATTGTTGTGGGAACAGATAGCCTCATCTTCCTCCTGAGTAGTCGCGAATGCTTTTGATGCACTGGTAGTTGGAACCACAGACCTTGCTGGTAAGCAGTTCAGTTGTTCTCTGGGCTCTCTCTGCTGACAGAGACAAGACCATTTAATTCTGAATTTCAGATTTAAGCTGTGCTCACTCAGCCAGATTATACCTCTGCTGTGTCTGAGCTGTGTGACTGTGGTAAAATATCATCTGTGTCTCAGGGTGTAAAATAGTGATAGTTGCATCACTAAGGAGAGGCTGATATCTAGAAAGTCGTACCTTCTATGGGTAGTGCCACCTTTAAGCACTCAGCTGCGGACCAAAATCCAGGGGTTGGATCCTACTAGCAATTCCATGAGAGAAAAGCCTAGCAATCTGCTCCCAGAAAGATTATAGACCAGAAAATCCTAACTTCTATTGTCATAGAGGGCTGCGATGAGTCAGAACTGACTAGACAGCATCTAGCAATAATAACAACAGCGTCTGTTAAGTTAGGTGATTGTGAGGATGCATTAATTTACTATATCGCAATCACTTAAAGGAATGCCTGGCATGTAGACCATACCTTTTAAATCTAAGCCAGTGCTACTCACGGTGTGTCCTTGAGGTCCCCAGGACACTTTCCTGGGGTCCATGAGGGCCAAACGCTTTTCAAAGTAACACTTAGACATTATTTGCCTCTATCATTCCGTGACATTGTGTACCTGGATGGTACAAAAGCAACAACAGTCAGACCTCTTTGTACCCTAACTGAAATCAAGGGCAGTCAATTTTTACATAAAACATCTCAACCCTTCACTGGACAGCTTTTCCGTATGTGCTGTGACGCAATGGTGAGTGGTCATGGGCACTTCTGCTGCAGAGTATGAGCGTGGTCTTCAGGTAAGGGACTCGGGCAAGCATTCCAATTGTGTCACGTGAGCCCCTTTTGTACTTGAGCGCATTTTTACTTGAAAGAATCATTGACAGACCAACGCTGGCCATTCAGAGGTGGATACTTGTCAGGCACTGTCTCTCACCTGAATGGCATGACCCCGTCACTTCAGGGAATACAAGTTACAGAACCTGTTGCCAATGGTAAAAAACCTACCTTTCAAGTGAAACAGAATGTCAGAAAATTTGCATCAGCCATCATAAGCTGGAGAATTTCCCAAGACCTAGAACATTTTCTGATAGGATGGAGGTATGACAGTGAAAATGTGATCCTTTGAGATTGTTTAATGAGATGTGTTAATATTGTACATCTCAAGGAACTAGTATTTCCCAAATGGCTGAGACACAATGTTACTGAAGAACATGGGTAATAGATACATTCAAAATATAAGACAATAGTATAAGTATAAGACAATAGAGTTCATTATAATCTAGTGTGGAAAGTTCATTCATATAGTTTCAGAGTTCATGTTTCACTTCATTTTAAAGAAATTACTTTGTATTAGTCTAGGTACTTTAGAGCAACAAATCCACAGCAACTCATGTATAAGAGAGAGTTTTATATAAAGGACAAGTGCACATCAAGAAAACATCCCAACCCAGTGCTGCCCAAGCCCACAAGTCCAACATTAACCCATTAACCCAACACCAGTCCACAAAGTCCTCCACCTCACAAAACAGAGGCAATGATGCCGACCGCAGGAGAAAAGCTGAGTCAGTGAACGAATAAGCATCTCAGCACTAGCAGGGGTCTCCACACGGCTGCTCCAGCACCCAGGGCTGCATCGGGATAGGTCCATGTGGCTTCTCCTTGGGGATGTTTTGTAGGAAGTCAATCTTGCAAGCTGAAACAGGGAACTGCTAAGGCAGCTGCACCCTGGTGGGACCAACACAAAGCAAGAGACCCGAGAACTAGAAAGGCGAGGCTCACCACCCATTTATCCCTCCTCCTTTCAATTATCCCCACATGTGATTATCAGCCAGGTTGGCACAATTAACTAACTCATACTTTTAGTGTAGTCTCAAAGGATAATCACCACGGTCCGAAAAAATGCTATTAAAGTATCTCCTCTGTATGTGGGGTCAGACTTTGTTCATAGTCTGCAAGCTCAAGCAAAAGGAACATCCAAGTGTTTTCATCAAGCTTTGTAAAACCAAACCCGTACTTCTCACCAGTTGTTTTGGTTTCAGAAAATCTAATTTTATAAAAATGTGTTGTTCATGGAATTTATCATTGTTAATTTAAATAAAATAATTACAATATTTTAGCTTTCTAATTTAGGATCAATAGAAATGTCCAGCAGTTATGGACATAGCGGTGTTTCCCAAAAAGATATACGGAAAACTTCCTCTAAATACGGGTGAATATTTGGAAACATGTTCACTAAAGATGTTATCAGCTAACACTGGAGTCGGGTGGGGACTAATCCTTTCTGAGTGCTGACTTTTAAAAGGGCAGAAGTGATTCCCAGAGACAAACAGTGGAGAGGAGAGCCATGTGACGCTGCATCAACGTGCCAAGGAATCCACAGGGCTACCAGAGGGCTGAAGAGACAGGAAGGATCTTTCCTGAAGCCTGCCAGAAAGAGAACTGCCCCACCGATGCTCCATAGCTGGACATCTAGGCTCCAAAACCGAGAGAATGAATCTCTGTTCTTCAAGGGGACCTACTCTCCAGGGCATTGTTACAACCACCATAGAAATTACAGCACCCAGGAAAACAAAGCTTCTTCAAGTGTTCAGTCATTTTTAAGAATATGAACAGATCACAGGACCAAAAAGTGGAGGAACTACTGATCCAAACTCTCATTATTATAAAAGTAAAGCTAAAGGAGATGGCCCCCCGGAAGCAGCCTTCCTTTTCTGCTTGCTAAGGATGGTCCCTGTACTTATTCTCCTATTTATCTTCATCCACCCAAACCTTACCATTCCCAAGAAAAAGCTAAAGTGTTACCATGTCCAAGAAATCCTGGGGAATATAAGTTATACAGATCTAACCATCTACTGACCCCCATTGCATATCTACCTTTTCCTCATATTATATTTACTAATAGCTTGATGCTGCATGTCTTATCACAACTTGATTATACAATCTTTGAGCGTAGGGGCTGTGCAGTAGGCTTCCATCTTCCCATTTCCAGCAATACTGAGAATATGCCTGCTTAATGTAACTTCAATATGACCATCTAGTTTGAATGTATACACCAGAGCAGATGCTAAGACTATGAATAGGATTTTACCATATGGCTTCCTCTTAGAAATCCACCTCCCACAACCCTTGGAATTTTTATTTTCAGAAAAAGAGTACTGTTGGTTTTATGCGTCAATGTTATGTGAGGATTTTAGGTGTCAGCTAGGCTCTGGTCCTCAATTGCTTGGACAAACAACAGACTCCAACTGGACCTCAGGGCCATCCAGTCGGTTCCTACCCATAGCAGCCCCGAAGGCCAGAGTGGACCTGTGCCTTTGCGTTTCTGAAACTTGACATCTTTACAGGATTAGACAGCCTGCTCTTCCTTGCAAGGAGCAACAGGTAGGTTAGAACTGCTGAACTTGTGGTTAGGAGCTCACTGTGTAACCCACTGAACCACAGAGCACCGTAACAATAAACTAGAGGCTGTTAGGAAGCAGTTAGGTGTGATTAATTCAGTTGTGCTAAAGCAGAGCAGATGTGGGCTGACCTTACCCAATCTGTTGAAATTCTTAAGCACAAACTCTTTGCAAACTATAAACAAACATCTTGTCAGAACCGGATCTCTCTTTCTGTCCATGGTCTGACCTATGGACTTGATGGCACCAGATTGCACAAATATTTTCCTATCATATGTTCTAAGGATTTGAGGACACAAAACAGAATCTTTATCCTGTGTTCTTGAACTTGCCAACCTCCAAAATAGTGAGAGCCAATTTTAAAAAAAATCATTTTATTAGGGGCTCATACAACTCTTATCACAATCCATACATACATCAATTGTGTAAAGCACGTTTGTACATTCATCGCCCTCATCATTCTCAAAACATTTGCTCTCCACTTAATCCCCTGGCGAGGCAATTTTTAACAATGATGTTGAATTTTAACATCAACCCGTGTGTGTGTATCTATGTGGAGAGAGAGAAGGGAATTTTTCCACAACCTTTTTGAACTCCCCTTGTATATCTATATTTACATAGTACTGGATAGTGGTAGCTCACAAAATTATGGGAAGTCTGAAGAATATCCTCTGAATATGGACAAATATGCTGAGGATATCCTGTAAATACTGGAAGTCCCGTAGCCCAGAGCCAGCCAGGCCTACAGTACAAAGCCTGGTTAGGGCTCAAACTCTGTCTTGTGCTAGAGCTGCTTACTCAGGACCCTCACGACTATACATTTTCTCTGATTGCCAATGAGTTTGGGTCGGGAGCATCTGATTGGCCAAGTTAAAGTAACACAGGCTTCAAGAACCAGGAAAGGGGGTATCTGTCCCCTCTATTTCCCTCTAATGAAGATATTGGCCCTCCTTCTACCAAGACTTGCACAACAGAGGAGAGTCTACAAACAAGACTAGTCAAATGCTGGAGAGAGGTGGGGGCCACAAGCACACGTCCACCACACCACTATGTAAGACCAAAGCATTTGGGACCAAAATAAAAAACAAATCCATTGCCACTGAGTTAATTCAGAGTCATAGTGACTCTATATAGAACTTCAGAGATCGTTAAACTGTACTAGAGCAGACAGCCTCATCTGTCTCACATGGGGCAGCTAGTGGATTTGAACCATTGACCATGCAGTTGGCTGCCCAACATCTAACTCACAACACCACATGGCTCCCTATTGCCTTGGGAAGAGGCATGAATAAAAATTACAGTAAATTTCGTTTCAATGGATGAAACGAATAATGTTCAATCGCTTAAGAAGAAAATGATTTTCTGCTTTTTGGAAGATAATTTTTTAAAAGCTCTGTTCAGTAGCCACACCCTTTGCCAGGATTTATCTTATCCTGCCGCTAGCACTTCTTTCCTCATTCCAAGATCCTTCAGGCCAAGCTTAAGCCCCAACTCCTTACATGAAGTGGCATTTTCCTGCTAAAACAGGGACCCACTAATGACTGTGTATTTGCAATTCCAGAATCCAGAAAAGCAAACATTGATGTGATCAGAGAAATCCTGATGGCAGCTATACCTTAAGAGCACCCAAGAATCTGGATCTGGTGTTAATCGCCAACAGGAGCATGTATCACCCTATAACGGTATCCCTGGAATAAAGGATAACTCCATGGCTAACTATATTCATGTGAGCTAAATAGGTTCCATTCAAGTTCCAACTTCTCTGCTTCCTGGACGTGTAACCTTGAGCCAATTTATTTAATTTTCTAACCTAGAGTTTCCTTAACAGCAAAAATGGTGATGATAATAGCTCCTACCTCTTAGGGTTGTTGTTGAAACCGAATGATGTAATAATTATTGGCAAGTGCCTTAATAAGGCAGAATTAACTCCAGGGTAACAAGTTCCTTGGTTATCACATGGTAAATGTTAGCTATGATTATTATACATGGACATAAAGTCAGACTCCCAGCTTAATCTGTCATATAATATAATAAATATCACTTTCAGTACTTCTGGTTTTAGCACAAGAAGCAAGAGAAATGTATGTAGCTACTAGGAGCCTTTTCTTTTGTTTAATCAGTTTGAAATCGCTGTGATGGCTTTGTCCCAACTTTTAAACAGTTCATGTGAGACTTCGTCCTGTTAAAGCACCAGGACAGATTTGGCCTCTCCTATCAAATGGTAGTCAGGTAAGCAGGAAACAATACAACCGCAGCTTCGGAAAAGGAAGAGGAACTGAATTAGCAGGCCAGGGAGGGGGGAGAAGACCAACAAAGAATGCACTGTGGTGCTGAGCTCGGCCGGCCGTGCTGTTCTGAAATGTTATTCAGTGCTGAGAGAGGAAATCTGAGCTGACGTGCTATTTTCTGAGCTGTTTATTAAGGCACTGGCTGGGGAAGAAGCAGCAGCCTGCAATCCCATCCCCCAATTCAAAGCCAGCGTCTTGTCTCCAGCGCTCTCCCTGCTTGCTGAGCAGAGGGGCGAAAGCTAAGATTCCAAAAAAGCTGTTAAGAACAGTTAAGAAAAGAAGAAGCTTGATCTTTTCCCTTCTTGCATGAGTATAGCAGAGTTTATGCTTGCAGCAGGAGCATCTGAAGTGGAATTTCCATTCATCTTGGGCCAGAAGAAATGCCTTCCGTTCAGCCACCAATCAATCAGCTCAAATGAAGGAGGCAGTTAATGTTTTTAACCAAACTGAAGCTCTCTGCTTCTGGACTAATATCAGAGCTAAAGAAATTAATCAAGCACATACTGACGACCAAGCTTAAAAATATAATTTACATCAATGGCTCGGACTCTTCAGTCCAACAGTTAATGGGAAAAGCAGACCAATAAATGATTTGGCCGGAGCCTCACCCAGGGCTCAGAGGTAATCTTGCTACCACCATAGAGAGCATAAATGGTCCGTATGCATAACACAAGCAAATGGGCCAAAGTCCATCTTTGCCATGAGAAAAGAAAGAATCCAAGGGGTTAAAGTATATTTTGTGGAACTTGGCTTATGTGGAAGGAACAATTTATTGGCATCCAAAAGTGCAGTGGTTCTCAACCTTCCTAATGGCGCGACCCTTTCATACAGTTCCTCATGTTGTGGTGGCCCTCAACCATAAAATTACTTCTGCTGCTACTTCATCACTGTCATTTTGCTACTGTTATGAATCGGGCAACAGCTATGAAAGGGTTGTTTGAACCCCAAAGGGGTCGCGCCCCACAGGTTGAGAACCGCTGCAAAAGTGTACAAAATTAAAATAGGTTACCCCAGAGTGCATTTCAACTCCTTTTGCTCCTCCTCCTTCAGAGGTTTTTAAATATCAGACTGGGTTAGGTACCACTCCCCAGCATCTAGCTTCCAACCAGCAGGGCACTTGAATAAATCTGTGAAATGCAAAATCAGAATCAACAGATTTAATTAAGAGCCAAGTTCATATTCTCTTGGGCTGGGCACAAAGCATGCCTCACGTTGTTGGCTGTACTTATACCCAGCTGTTCAAACTGACACCCTTGGTATACATTCACCTGACATGAGATGTTTGAAAATCCAATTCAACAAGCATTTTTAAGCAACTATGACTGCGAAGTCTTGTGCTAAGTTCTGTCTCGTTGACTGTTGAAAAGTGACTGGTTTATGCCGCCTATACAGCTGAAACTCTTACCCGAGATACAAATAGGGAAACAAAATCAGTTTATATGGTTAAGAAAACAAAATGGAATAAAGAATGGAGCTGGAGAAACAAGGAAATACAGTGGAATGTCATTAGACTGCCTTTTCCTATTCCCTCCACAGCAGCCCTGTCACCTGCTAATGCTAGTTGCCAAAGTAAATGACCCACTGGTTGAATCACTGCCACCTTCCTATTATAATGCTGCACATGCCACCTTCCTGCAGAGCCCTTAATCAGCACTTTCACTTTAATCACCCTGACTGCAGAACAATTGCTGAAAGTCATTTTGTCACCGGGACCACTGTGGTTGGAAAGTTACTATCTTCAGAGAGAGTAGAGGATCGTAACATTTTCCTCTTCAAGGTTTTGCAAAAATACTTGATGTGTGTTCAATACTATTTTGCAAGCCGACATATATGAAAGTTTCTAATTAGCATATCATGGGGTCATATACCTCATCTCTTCTCCTTCCGTTTGATCTCTTCCTAGTTGTAATTAAACCAGCTGTGGCTATTTATGCCGTTTTCATGTTCCAAGAATAGCCTTCCGCTACTACTGTCAAAACCATTTAAAAAAAGAAAAATAAGGTCTTAACATTCACTTGGGTGAATCACACCAGGATCTTATTTGTGCCCATAATTAAAATCCAGTTTAATCCACAGCAAATAATCAATCTAATCTAAAAGGCCTCTGTGAGAGGCTATGCTAGGAAGTGTTCATCTTAGACCTGACAGAAATGGCTAAGAAGGCTGCGCCACCCACACCCTCTCTACCTTTCGGCGCCCTCAAAGGCCTTAGAAACTTTTATTTCAGAAAAGGAGAAAGATTAACCAGGCACTAACCAAGAAAATGTATCAGGTGTAACCAACTCAAATTTCAATACGGCACATCTCATTATCTTTTTTTTTTTTTTCAAAGAAGGGGCGAGGTCTCTTGTTATATAGGCTGTGTCTGGTTCCTGCCCTATGTTACCCCCTATGTTATCAGTCAACTGAGGTATGAGGTTCACGAACTGTATATGACTTAGTGGTAGAGACATGTTCACCTAACCAGCTGTCTTGGCAAACTGTTCAGGGATCCTACCTTTGGCCCAAGTTCCATCTCTGAGATGTGCTCCGAGAAGAGTGGATTTACTCTAAGTCTGATGCTGCTGAAAAGGTGGTTCTAACTTCTGGAATTCCTAGGGAAGCCCTGATGGTATCACGAGTCATGCGTTGAGCAGCTGACCGCCAGGTCAGCAGTTCATGGCGGGAAGAGGCAATGTTCTTCTCCTGTACTGATTTCCAGTCTCAGAAACTACAAGGGCAGTTCCAGCTATGAGTCAGAATCGATCTGATAGCAATGACTTTGGGGGTTCCTATAGCGCTCCTCATCAGCTGTCCCAGTTTTCTTATTATTTCCCCTCTTTATTTCATTCTTCACCTCTTTAACAATAAGTTCTTGAATTCAAATAATGTAGCAGATTCAAAGGAAAAACCAACTGCATTTCCCTTCCCAGAAGTAATGGTGTGTCACAAAATGTGTTGTTATAAGCATTTTCTGTTCATTTGTATTCTATAAAGAAATTTCTTTCATATTAATGTAATCATTATATTTTATGTGATTTGATTTCTGCAATTAAGATGTCTTGAAGCACGTTTCACATACTTTCTATTTATTCATTTTAACTCCTTCTGACAACCCTGCCTTACAAATGTACCAACATTCCACCGACAATGTTTAGTTTGTTTCTATTTTATTGCTATTTCAAATAGCAACGGAGCAAAGTAAAATTCTAAAAGGCCATCGGGGGGAAAACACAGAAGAAAGAAATCCCATCTTCATCAAAATATAATAATCCAGAAAGTAAAACAAAGATTAATCATCCTAAGACAATACGATTCTAAATGATCTAAAACGTTTGTTATTGAGAGCAATGGAGTCCGTTCCAACTCATAGCAAAGCCTGTCTACAAAACAACAAAACAAAACAAAACAAACACTAAAACAAAATAGTGCCAAGTCATCACCTTCACTCCTGTGCCTGAGCCCATTGTTGAGGTAAGATAGTCTGTTATCAGACCATCTTGTTGAGAGTTTACCTCTTTTCTCCGATGCTCCATGTTGCCAAACATGGTGTCCTTCTCTAAGAACTGGCCCCTCCCGAGAACATGTCCAGAGTGAGTGCATTAGAAGCCTCACTGTCTGCACTTCCTAGGAATGTTCCAGGTGTTTTTCTTGAAAGAGAGTCCAAGATAGTCCGTTCTTCTAGCCGTCTATGCTATAGTGAATATTCTTCACCAACATCATAATCAAAAAGCACCAATTCTTCTCTGGTATTCCTTACTCACTTTCCAGTTCTTGCATCGAACATATAAGAAACTAGCCAAAAAGAGAAAATATTTGCAGCTATCCGAAAACCTATATCCAGACTACGCAAAAACCTGCTATAAATCAACGAGGGGAAAAAATCTACATTTTAAGAGAATTAGTAATATTTTACTATGACTGGGTGATTTTTTCTTGAATCTACAGTAGAACCCTGGACCTGGACGCTAATCTGTTCTAGAAGGAGCACCAAGATGCGATGCAGTCAGTTCCGAATCCATTTTTCCCAGAAGACGTAACTGAAAACGGATCAATCCATTTCAACCACCAAGTTTTCACCCTAACTTTGACTTTTTTTACAAAACATTACACAGAAATTTCAAAGTGAATAAGTTCAGAGTTAAATAACATAATTTGGATAAGAAACACAACATTAATAATGTTTTTAACAACTACAGTCTGGCCCATACCTTGAGATGGATGAGGATCTGGATTTGTGGACACGGCTGTGGAGAGGAGGGATGGAGAGTCATTGTTTGGAAGGCGAATCCCCGTCCATAAAATCCACTGTAGCTGCTTTTCAGGACTTTTTCCCGTTCTTTCCATTTTTTCACTAGCACCGGCTGGACCTCTTAAAAAAAAAAAGTCTAATGTAGTTGGCATTTTCTTAATTGTTTTCTAAAAGGGTTTACTAAATTATCATCAACAATATCAATAACATGGTTCACCAGTTCCTTACCGTGATTCTTTGCAAAAAAACTCTTTCTTAGACCCATGTTTTTTTTATCTAAAATCAATACAAAAAGCCACAAAAACTAAGAAAATTATAGCAAAATGCTTGGAACATAGGCACAAAAGGTACTAACAATGCCAGCTAACACTGAGTGAATGAAACAGGAACTGCTTGAAATCTGAATATGTCGAGTACTAATGCAGTCAAGTACCGGGGTTCTACTGTATTCACATAATAGGAGCACTGGTGGAGTAGTGGCTCTATGCTAACTGCAAGGTCACCGGTTAGAAACCATCAGCCATTCCATAGGAAAAAGAGGAGATTTTCTACTCCCGTAAAGAGCCAAGGTCTCAGAAACCCGCAGGAACAGATCTACCCTGTCGCATAGAGGTTGGCATCCACTTGATGGCAGGGAGTTTTGGTGTTCATCAGAATTAGTAGTAATCATAGACTTCCTACTGCTGAACAATGCTTATAGAGCTAGTTTAACCATATCCCGATGAAGTATGATTTTTCTTTGAGTAGACTGCTGGATTAAATTTCTTAATATGTATTTAAGTGTCTTGCACTTAGATTTGTGGGTGAGAATAGAGGAGAAAACAGCATTATTATTATCAGCATTGTTTTCAACTTTTTCGTGTTTTAGTGGTTTTTGCTTGTTGATTTTCTCTTGAGTTTTGAATTTGGTTATTTACAGTGTCCATTTTCAAGAACAGAAGTTAATTTAATCTTCATTAAAATTACTATTATAATCTCCCATCATATTTGCTTTATATTTAACTTTTGTTTTTACTGCTTTCTATTTACTCCTGCTTCTTAATTTTTGTTTTTGTCCAATTGACTTCCTGGTCTTTTTGTTCAATTGATCTTTTCCCCCTCATTTTTATTCCATTTTTTCCCCTTCTGGTTGTACAGAAATAAATACTGGTAATGTTTGTGTACTAGTTGACCTTAGATTTTAACACAAAAAGTTGTCTGGTTTTGTTTGTTTGTTTTCTATACTTCCCTCTGGAAACAAGAAGGAATAGGAGTGTATTCCCATACTCCTCCTCTCCACACCCCTCTCCAGCTAAAACTATCAATTATTTTACTTTATGATTATTGGTTACTCTCTTTATATTGTGAATCAGTAATTTGATTTGTCTGTGTGTCTTTAATCACCACTGTTAATTACCATCTCCCTATCTCTTAGATTCATGTTTCATTTTGATACTATATATTCTTGAGAATTCTTTCAGAAATGATCCATGCATGGTGGATTCTGAGTGCCTGCGTGTCTAAATTGTCTCTAATTCTTCCCATATACTTAATCATCCTTTTATGGCATAAAGCATTCAAGGTTCAAAGCAATCTCCCAAGTTTGGCAAGAAGGGAGCTAAGTATTCAAGGGCTCAGTCAATCAGCTTGATCCCCTTTTGAAAAGGACTTTAATTGTCTTTTCCAATAAGAAGTTTGATGCCAAGGGGATTCTTGTTCCTCTCTAGGTCAGCTGTTTCTCCACTTTCTGGAAGTTTGTATTTTCATAAGTTTGCATCCAACCATGGGTCTTTTGTTATTCTTTGGGCATAGCATTAAGATTCATAATCATGTTCCTGGGTAGAAAGTATCTTTAATTATTTCTCCCAAAAGAAACCAGGCTCACCAGCCTATGTCCAAATCTTCTTTCCTACCTATAAGCTGTATAACAACTGCTTTACCTCTGTGCCCCCCAGAGTCCTCATTAAAAGGGGGGTAATAGTAGTCCTTATTTCTTACAGTGGTTGATGGTTAAATGAGTGAATTGATGAAAGGTGCTGAAAAGGGTACCTGGCATATAGTAAGTGCTAAATAATTAGCTCTCTCTTTTTACATTCTTTCTGCTCATTGTTTTCCTACTTTCTCTGAGAAGGCTGTTGTCATTATGTTCCATTGAGTCAATTCCGACCCACAGTGACCTTCTGCACAACAGAAAGGAACACTGTCCTCTCCTGGGACAGTCTCACGATTGTTCCCATGCTAGACCCCATTGTCGCAGTCCCTGTGTCAGCCCATCTCCTTGAGGGACTTCCTCTCTTTGCTGCCCCTCTTTTTTACAAGTATAATGTCCTCCTGACAATATGTCCACAGTTTATGAGCTGAAGTCTTGCCTTCCTCGCCTCTCAGGAGCGCCCTGGCGGTAGTATTTCTTCCAAGGCAGATTGGTTTGTCCTTTTAGCGTCCATGGTACTTTCAATAGTCTTCTCCAGCAACAAAATACAAATGCATCCATTTGTCTTCGGCCTTACTCATTCAATACTCAACTTTCACACGCCCATGAGGCAACTGAAAATATGATGGCTCGAGTCAGGCACACCTCAGTCCTCAAAGTAACATCCCTGCTTTTCAGTACTCTAAAAGGTCTTGTTTAGCAGATTTATCTAAGGCAATGTGTCTTTTGATCTCTTGACTGCTGGTTCTGTGAGCACTGATCATGGATCTAAGCAAGACAAAAGCTTTGACAACTTCAATCTCTGAGAATAGCCAGCCTTTTTCCCTCATGATGATGGTTTTCCTCAAATATCTAGTAATTCTTGGTTATTGGTTTATGTTACAAATGAAAATCAAGGTCTACTAAATTAATGAGTGCACATAACTATGAGGTGTTTTGTCTGTTGTTAGATAACATTGTTTTCCCAAAACTGATTTCCCCTGGGTATGAAGGCTAACTTCTTACTGTCCCATCTTTTCTCTTCTATACATGTTTGGGACTTTGATTCCTCCATCTTTGTTAATCAATTTCATTTGATTTCTTTTAAGTTGATTTTTAAAATTTATTTAATTCAGTAATCATTTTATTTGGAGGCTCTTACAAATCTTATAGCAATCCATCATTCAATTATAGTAAGCACACTTGTATGAATGTTGCCATGATCATTTCCAAAACATTTTCTTTCTATTTGAGCCCTTGGTATCAGCTCCTCCTTTTTCTCCACCCCACCCTCGTGAATCCTTGATCAAATATATATAATTATTGTTATTTCATATCTTACACCATTGGTTGTCTCCCTTTACCCACATTTCTGTTATTCGTCCCCCAGGGAGGAGGTTATATATCCAACCTTGTGATTGCTTCCCCTCTTGGCCCCCGCCCCCACCCTTCATGGTTCACTACTCCCACTACTGTTACTGTGGGTTTATCTGTCCTGGATTCCATCTGTTGAGAGCTCTTATTTGTACCAATGTGTGTACTCTGGTCTTCCCGGATTTGTTAGATAGAACTGGATCATGATAGTGGGTGGGGGGCAACATTCCGGATCCATTTGAATGATTTCTTGTTTCTAAGAACGCCTCACAATGTATAGTCCAACCGTAGCTTATTTAACTTTCCAGCTCTTACATTCTTTCTTAAGCTGGATTTGATGCCAGTAAAGAGCAATGAGGTTAGGAGACAGTTAATCTGTGTTTGGTTTGCCATCTGAATCCACTTTCCATTTTACCACTTTGTACTCCTCTCCTTTCCTGTTTTCTCACACACCTTTAAGTTCAATCCCAAAACCTTTACTATGGTTTACAAGACCTTCCTAAATCCCAAAATTTGGTTCCTGCATATCTCTCTGGGCTTCTTTGAACTACCTGAACCCTCTTGCCTTCTTTCTCTCACACTCTGCACTCAGCCATACTGAATTTCTATTTGTTTCTTAAATACAATATACCACCTCTCACATCCTTTTTCTAATAACTTAAGTCTGGCTCCTTCTTTTCTCTAATAACTACTCCTTCTTTTGAGTCTCTGGTTCTGTTTCCTCCTCAGTAAAAAGAAGTTTGGAAGTTAATTTTCTTTTGGATGCCTTCTAGCTCCAAAAGCTTGTGATGATATGTGAAGGAGGAAACTCCCTCACCTTGGAATTCCTTATGCTTATTTCTTCGGTGTAGTTAAGATCGCCACAAATTCTACCAGCATCTACATGCTGCAAATGCTTCGTCTTTTATCTCAGTCCTCTCTGTAACACATTCGACTTACAAAACTTTTAATTGCAGCCAACGCATTTCTCAAATGCTGAATAAGAAATTAATAAGTCAGCACAGCAGGTAGGAATGGGGATTACTTAGCCCCGCTGCCCAGTGAACACCTCTTTCAGTTTGCAACCCTGATAAAGAAATGGTTTCTGACAGAGCCTAGCAAAGTCTCTTCAATTAAGAGAAGAGACTCAAATCCTGACCTTGAATCACAACACTTTTAATAGACATTTTTAAATTTTCCTCTCGACACCAGGGGCAATGTGTGTGAGCATATGCAGTCTTGCAGATAATCATTTGCCCTCTTGTAGCTCAACACAAGAAAGCAGCCTGAGAGTCTGCCTTAGTTTCCAGGTCACACAGCCAGGTCTTCCCAGGCTCTGGGGCGGGAGTCTCTCTATAGCCTGGTGTAAATATCACTTCTCCACGACAACCCATAACGTCTCTTTAAGGTCTCCCTCTGTTCTCCACCCCTGGTTTTACTTCTTGGGTTGTCCCTCCCCCAGGAAGGCCTCACTCTCTAGAGTCTAAATGCGACCATAATCCCGATGTCATAAAAGACAAAACCTGTCAATCAATACTGCAGCTGTGGTCATGCGATGGAAGGAAAGTTACTTTAAATCGCCAACTCTGAAATCGTTTTTTTATAAAGAAGTGTGGTCCAGAAGGGCAGTCTACACAATCTGTAAAGGTCTTCAGCCAGTCACACGGGAAGTGGCGGTTTCACATGGCTGCAAACACTGCCGTTATTGTTCACACTGATGAATAGCTTCAGTTCTCACTAATATGAAATTCCACCAAACGAATATCCTGGAAAACAATCTCAAACTCCAAGAATAACACAAGTATGAGTTTACTGTCAGGCTATCTAAGGAGATCCAATCTATTGACCTTTTCCTCCCTAGAAGCTATGGTGACCATATAATTTATCATCCACACTGGGACCCATCGGAGAAAGAGAAGGAATTCTTTGAACCTTAGGGTAGCAGACACAAACAGAACTGTCTTGGCCAGGAGAAATATGTAGTCATTCTATCAAACATAAACATATTAACTGTAGACCTTAGTCCCTATGTAAATTGCTGGAAGGGATTAATCAATTCTGCATGCTATTAGGGAGGCGCATTTATTCCCCACTCTTCGTATTCCCATGAGCAGGCACTTGAGCGTGACGGGACTTCAGCGTCTTCTTCCTAACCCCTATCTCGTCTCATAGTTTTCTAACTTATAAGTCCAAAGAGGAAAATTATTTTTATGGCTCCATATGCTTTCTTGGAAATCAGTCTGCTTGTGAAGAATCTGCATGTTGGTTCATTTCTGCCAGGGCACCCAGGAGTGGGTAGATAATCCATCTACTCTTAACGGGACATTTAGGCTACCAGCCCTTTGGGTCCCAAGTCAAAGCCACATTCTCCAGGTGCCTTAATCAATTTGAGAATGAGGGGAAATGTAGCCCTCCACTTGCCTGTCTCAGTTGCTTCTGAACCTGAAAGGGGAAGAAAGAGGTGTTGCATGTTGGCCCCTAAGACTCTCACCCTCATTTTCAATGTAGTAAGAAACAGGAGCTAATGAGTGTCTCTCAGGAATGTATATTTTAAAGGGGGGGGGGGCGGCAAAGGCAAGTAATTACTGAACACACATCTCTCATTTTTTATAGTGAAAACGTGTGTTTGTTTTTTAAAGGGACTTGCATAGAAGATGAGTGTAAAACAATCAGCATATCAGTCTTCAACACCAAAAGATGCCTGAATAGATTCAACCGTTGCCAATTGTCTCCAGTATGACCTTCTTTAGAGAGTCCTGACGATGCTTTGAAGTGCTCTACTCCTAATTGGGAGGCTCCAGTTCATCCCACTGAGTGGCTCCAGGGGAAAAAGACAAGGTGACTTGCCCACTTATAAAGCAACACCCATAAGGCGGTGACAGAGCTGTCTTTTACACACACACACACACACACACACACACACACACACACACAGAGAGAGAGAAACAAACAAGCAAACAAAACCAAAATTAAAGCTATCAAGTCAATGCCAACTCATAGCAACCCTGCAGGGCAGAGTAGCCCGCACCTTTCCAGTGTCCTAGACTTTTAAATCTTTAAGAAGCAGACGGCCTCATATTTCTCCCATGGATCAGCTGGTGGATTCAAACTGCTCGCCTTATGGTCACCAGCTCAATGTGTAGCCCACTACACCACATACACATGCACAAACACACACAGCATGCTGAGCGCCCTTCTGATCATCTGACATAGCTGATATCATTTGCTTCTCTAATTGTGGATCAAAGTAATAGAATACCTAATGAGCAATTATATAAAACAAGCATAGCTATCAAAGCATATATCTAGCCATGCTTTTACATTGTCATGTCAATTTGCCACAGCATACAAAAGTTTTCAAACACCCACTGACTTAACTCCATATTGGTTCTCTTATTGATGAGCCTGGGGCTGGTGGGGAGCATCACTTTGCTATAGCCACCCTAGTGATTGCTTAAAATTCCTAATTACTGCTAGATAAATACTTCCAAAAGACAAAATGTTTTCTGTGTAACATTAAGTCAATAGATGCAAATGATATATAAACTATTTTTCTTAGAATTATCTCGGATTATTATAATCCTTTCTAAATTTATTTTTTTAAGTCGGTAAGGGCAAGTTAATTGGCAGCTGTTTGAATTAGGAAACTTCTAACTTGTGATCCACTGTGGCAATTTTATAATTAATATTTTGTCCTATTTTCCTATCACCTGGGATAGCCAATGGGTGTTAGACAGGATCAGTTGGCACTAGACATCACCACACACATTTACCCAAGTGCTCAAATAAACTTTGTGTTGAGAAAGCATTAGGTGTTCGTTTATATAAAACTACCCAGAAGTCATAGTTTTACAATGGAATGAAGTTAGGGAAAGGAAGGCGGTGTGTTAGGAATTGACTTCAGATTTAGACTCAGACTCCAGGTACTTAGCTTCCCAGTCTGAATAGTTTTTGCTAAAATATTCACCCATTGGTCTAATTATAGCCCCAGAGGAAAGCAGAACACTGCGGTGAGTGGGGCTGCGAGGCTCAAAAATTACCCACATTGAGAGAAAATGGCAAATTTGACTTTTTGCCAGCTTCATCACTGAGCAAAAAACATCTACTTTTCACTGAGCGGAGGTTTGCAAATTTTGCCATAAGCAAAACGCATTTTTATTGCATCCTGAGTAATTTCCCATGATAGAAACGTATTCCTACCTCAATTGATATTTTCTGTCTCACAAAATACTAAAACTTTGTCAAGCGGTAAAATACCTAACTCCAAATTAATTTGGATAGCCAGGAAACTGCAGAAATAAGAGGGGGAGTTTCCATAGCTTTCCATATAATCTTCTGGAAATATCAAAGACAAGGTATTTGGAAACCCCCAGCATGAAGCAGGTATTGTCTTGGGGGCTTTCCATCACCACAGAAAAATATCAACTCTGAATTGGGATAGAAGAAACAAAAGAAGTTCTCCTGATTGTCACCCCAAAATGAGTCATATCTACAATGCACGGCCATACAGCATTAGAACTTACTCAGTAGAAAGACGATGTTATTTATCATCGACTCTGCTATGAGTAATGACAACCGTAGGGAGAACAGAGTGAAACATTGACTGATCCACTGCTATTTTCCTGATAATTAGTATGTTTGAGTCCATTCTTGAAGCTATATGGCAATTCAACGCCTTCATTTTCATTGGCTCCTTGCCAAACATATTATTTTCTGTCAACTGGTCTTTCCTAGGGACATGTCCCAAGCAGGCAAGATGAACTCTCATCACCCGCACTTCAAAGCAGCATTCGGGGTGCGTGTCTCTTAAGACTGAGTTTTTTCAGTCTTTTGGCAGTCCGTCGTATACACATCAAATATCCCCCACCAGCCTCCCAGTTTGAATGCATTATTTTTTGTCTATTTCCCTATTTCGTTATATTGCTTCTGCATGTATATGAGGTGATTAAAAAGACCATGGTTTGGATCATGGAGACATGAGTTGTAAAATGGACATCTTTGTTGGTTAAGACTTAAAAGAGGTATTTTTAAGCATATCTTGATTCTGATGCATTTTATTCTGGGTTTTTTAGGCGCCCTGGAGGTGTGGTGGGTAATTCATGGGGCTGCTAACCACAAAGGCAGCATTTGTACCCAGCACCTGCTCCTCAGGAGAGAGCCAGTCATCCAATCATCCAATGCTAATCTTCTGCTCTTTCTATACATTATCTATTTCTGAAATTCTAGTGCTAACCTTTGTACTGATATTTTCTATTTTTCCATAATTTCTATTTTTCTTAGTTTGTTCTTACAGTATTTTCTGGCATTTTTCTAAATTTTTTTTTCTTTTCTTTGTATTTGTTTTCCGCTTTCTCGCAGTTCTTTGAAAGTATCTAAGTATCATTCTTGTAGACTTCTTGTCTGATAGTCCCAGTGCTGTTTCTTCCTCAGAAATATTGTCTGGCTGTTTGGGGTCACTTGTTTGAGTACTCTATCTCGTTGCTTCATAAACTAGAAGTGTCTGTTCTTTCTGTTACATTGTGGTGGTGTTGTATTTGTATTTAATTGGTAAGTATAGGTTGGTGTGTTCTTAGGTGCCGAGTTGTCGAATGTGTGTTCAGTTTTATGTTCACTGTATAACACAGTTGAGGGCAGATTTTTTCCCCTACTCTTAATTATTGTCTCTTGTTGAACAGAAGGTACAGGAGCAAGTAGTGGTTCATCTAGTGGGTTGGTGTAGTAATTACATGATTTCACATCAACTTGTTAAAAAGGTTATAGGGGTGGGGAGTCTAGCCTGTCAATCAGGTCATAGCCAATCATGCCTTTGTGTGGGCATGGCCTTCTCCTGAGCATTCTGGGAACTCTGGTCTTCCTCTCTGGAGGCGGAACACATACACACTCTCTGCTTCAACTTCATGCTGACAAACCATGCTACACTGATGGTGCCAGAGCCCTGGAACTAAAGGAGCCATGTGGAGACCCCTGCCAGCCCTGAGATGCTTCCATTTCCACTGGTCCCAAAAGTCTTTCCACCCACTGGCCTGTGATCTTCCTGCATTCAACATCATTGAATGTGTTGTGTGAGTCTGAAAAGGAATTTATAGACTGGTATTGGACATACGGATTAATATTAGATTTATGGACTTGATCTGGACTGAGCTTGGATGTTTTCTTAATATACAATTATTCTTTGATATAAAGCTCTTTCTTATGCACACATGAGTGTCTCTGAATTTGTTTCTCTAGTCCACCCAGACTAACCCAGTAGGACTTTGTGACTTGGTCATGTGGGCACAGTTGCTTCACCTATTGAGTAACATAGTGGAGGTGGGGTGGGGTGGGGTGGGGCAGGGCATGGAGAAGAGGGGAAAAATCAAACAGGAAAGAAATAAAATCATTTTTAAATGAGGTAGAACAGCAATAAAAAAATTAATAACTAAAGAAAGGAAATAAAAATGAAACTAAGGGAAAGGGAAAAAGAAAGAGGAAAAAAATAAAGCAGCATGGGGAGTAAAAGAAAGAAAATAACAAGTTTTAAACTAAGGGAAATTAAAAGAAGGAAGTAGTAAAAAGGAAAGAAAATATAAAGGGAAATCAGGGAAAGAATAGAACAAATAAGGGAAGTGAAAGAAAAGAAAGGTTAAAATAGGCAAGGCAGGCCCCAGAGAGGAGAAGACGGTTCGCAGCAGGACGCCCAGGCTGGTTCAGTGCTCCATGGCAGTCAAGGATGGCATTGAGTGTGGAAGTGTCTGGGGGCAGGGCACCGGCCCTAGGCGGAGTTTGTGCAGGCCTAAAAGGGGTCTGGGGTCAGAGAGCCTGATCCTGAAGGAATGTTTGGGGGGCCACGAGGACGAAAGGAGCTCCTGCTCACCCTGGGGAAACAGAGGCAGTGCAGCTACGTAGCAGTCAGTCTGATGAGACAGAGTCCAGGCACCCCAGACCAGCAGTTGGTGTGGACACGGCTGATAGACAAGGGCACATCTCTCGCCTCCCTCAGAGCCTGGGCTCATGGGGAGTGGAGTGGGAGGTGGGGGTGAGAGTCATTAACCTAAAGGTTGGTGAGGGCTGCTGGCCATGCCTCTGGTCACCAGGAGGGCTGGAAGAACATGAGAGGAACATGTCTTCCTGGTGAGCAGCACCTGGGTGCTCCAGTGGGTGCTGTGCCAGGCAAGCAGAGCAGGTTCTCAGGTCACCGTCCTGACAATGGGCTGCTTGCGAAAGGTCAAATGCCAGTGTGCCAGGCCGGCTGACAGTTCACCCATTCCACCTGTCTCACTGGTTTGTTCCGGTTCTTTTCTTAGTCAGTTTCCAGCCTATTTCTCTATCCTTTCCTATGAAGTGCGTCATCCTTTGAAGGACCTCTTTCACTGTGTTGGAGAGGATCTGCCAAGCCTTCCATCATGCTGGAAGTCCTCCATTATCATTTAATTCCATTTTCCACCAACTTCCTGAAACTACGTTTCTAAAGAGAAATATATATTGTTGTAGGTATGCTTAGATACATCCACGTATATATTTCTGTGTGTAGGTATATATTTTGTGTATGCATGTATATGTATGTTATATATGTGTGAGTATATATATATTTCTGTGTGCATGTATATATATTGTGTATTCATGTATATGTATGTTATATATGTGTGAGTATATATATATGTATTTCTGTGTGTATGTATATATTTTTGTGTATGCATGTATATGTATGTTATATGTGTGTGAGTATATATATTTCCATGTATACATATATTTGTGGATGTGGATGTAGAGGCACCTTGGTAGTGTGGTGGACATGCATTGGGCTGCTAACCACAAAATCAGCAGTTCGAAACCACCAGCCACTTCGATGGAGATCACAAGGCTTTCTACTCCCATAAAGATTTACAGCCTTGAACACCCACAGGTGCAGTTCTGCCCTGTGCTAGAGGCTCACTCTGAGTCAGCATTGACTAGTGAGTAACATGTGTGTTCTCATGGGTGTACATGAGTGTTGTGTGTGTAGGTATATGTGTGTGTGTATGTATACATAGTTTATTTAGCTAAGAGCCATATGGTGCCCATTTCTGTAGTTAAACAAATTAAGGAGTAAGAATGCTCCTCTGCCACCAACTTTTTATCCTTTTCATGTCACTTCAGAAATCAAATTGTCAATAACCAGAACTATCTCCACCTCAAACTTCAGGAAAACTATGGTTTCACTAAAGTAGAAAAACAGTGGGCAAAGGCAATCAGGGGCTCTGCTCTTTCTGCCTGTGCTGGTACAATAGTCCATCCAAGATAGAACCTAGGAACACCATTTTTATAGGCTACTTGTTCTGAAACACCGTGAATGAGAGAGCGTTCTCTTCTACTGTTTTCAAGGAAAAAGCGGTATTCCTAAGATGCTCTTTCCCCCGAAAATCAGCATTGAGTGGCATTCTCCAAAATCAAAAACACTTGCAAACTCTGAAAGAGGTAAAACATGGAAGTAAGAGATCATGAATATTGATATCGGGCCCGTCTTCTATGGCCTTCATTTTGCAAAATACGTGAGAGAGAAAGGAGAAGAGGTGGGAAAAAGAGAAAAGGAGAGAGGAATACTATAAAGAGCCGCCGCAGGTTCCTGCACGTGTTAAAGAAACTACAGTGTGTAGTCTCAATTAATGTTCTCTGTTTCACCTCTCTTGTTGTTGTTGTTGTTGTTGTTGTGAGGTGCATTAAGTCATTTCCAGTCTTTATCGCCTCTGAACCTCCTCATTTTACACACAGCAGGGCATCTTGTTCACAATTACTCACACATGAATTCGATTAGAATCTTCCCCCACCTTCTTACCAGACCTATGCATGGAAGGGTCATTTGATGGGACTTAGAGGCTTGGCTGGAAGAGCCACCTTAACTATATCCACTGCCCTGCAGTATATTATTCTATTATAGAATATCAGAGAGCAATTGGAAGGGGGGAAAGTGCTGTCAGAAGAACAAGTAATAACCGAGATAAGTGTTCAAAATGTGTTGTTCCGCAGAGAAGGAAAGGTTAAAGAGTCTGTGCGGTATCTCCCTTATGTGAGTCAATAGGTGAATTCTCACACAGAGAAGTCTGGGAGAATATGCATTAAAATGCTAAGTGATGGCACTTTGCTTTAGGTCCTGATCAAATAACAGGACCAGATTTACTCTCTTACCTGAAAAAAAAAAAAAGAAAGAAAACTAGGCAAACAGTTTGAAACAACAGTCTTCAAGCATGGGCTATCAGGGAGCAGGGGGTGGTGGGCCCTGGGAAAGGGAGAACAAATGAGATGAGTCTGGGAATGGCCCCAGCTTACTGTCTAGAGAGTTGCCAGGTCTCTGTGCAAAGAGAGGAGCCAAACATATGCTAGCAGGGACTGCTCAGAGGAAAACCTTTCTCCACACTTGGGAAGGCTAAGGCAGACAGAATTTATCAGGAAAAATAATGAAGAGGAGGGAGCAACATAAATCTGACCTGAGAGCTGAAGGGGTGTTCTTTACGTCATTGGCCAGGTACTAATCTGCATTTGCATCAAGGGAAAATAATGAATCCAGAAAAAGAATCATGAAGAAGTAGAACAATACGTGGAACACATCAAGTGCTAGAAATAGTTCACATTCCCCTCAAACATCCCAGAAAGGCATCAAGCAGTTGCCCAATTTACTCACTCACTCACTCACTCACTCACTCACTCACTCACTCACTCACTGCTATGAAGTCAACTCTGACCCACGGTGCCTCTATAGGATAAAGTAGAACTGTCCCTTTGGATTTCTAAGTCTTCTAAGTCTTTACACAATCAGACAGCCTCTTCTTTATCCCACAGGACAACTGGTGGGTTCGAACCACTGACCTTGTGATTAGAAGCTCAACGTGTAACCTACTACACTACCAGGTCTCCTTAGGTCCTTCCATAGTGACGTTATTCTCAGGCACAAAGGTTTCCTGGGCCTGATTTATTGTTCTGAGGTGTTGTTGAGTTGCTGCGATTCATAGAGACTCGGTTCATATTTCAGAACTGAACTTCTCCATTTGGTTCTCTTGGCTGTAATCTTTCTGGAAGCAGCCTATCAAGTCTCCCTCTAGGGAGCTGCTAGAGGGGGATGAATCGCAGCCTTCCTGTTAGCAGCTAAGCGTGGAACCATTTGCATCACCAAAAACACACACACACCATCCTGAAACAATCAAGTTAATCCCAAGTAACAAAACTAAGTTCTAAATCCTAAAACAAATAGAATAATACCAAACCAACCAACAATATCTGACAGTGTTCAATCCAATATTGCCTGTGATGCGACAAAGAAAAATACAGAACATAATTGAGGGGGGTGGGAAATAACGAATAAATAAGACCCAGAATGACACATCGAACAGAATGGATGGACACAGACATTAACCCTATCATGCTGTTCCGCCCAGGATTTCCTGGGTGTTACGATCCTGTTGTAGTAGGTATTGTCAACTTGTGAGGACCTGCCTAAAAATCTAAATCTAAAGAAATGGACCTCATGCCACCAATTATGCCCCCAGTGCTCACTTGCTCCATGCGTGTTCTCCAAACTTGTATTAACATCCACAAAACCTACGTTTTCTGCTTGGACGTCAGCATGCCCTCCTTTACGGAAAATATATGGAATTGACAAAAATTCTTAAAGCATAAAATCATTTGGTCCTGAAAGGGTAAAAAATAGCTTTTAAAAAATATGCAGAGGTAGGTAGGAGACAACATGAACATGACAAGAAGAGTATAAACAAGCCTCAATGGAACGTGTGAACATGAAACTAACTAGATGGGATTAACATCAGATTAGACACTGCAGAATAAAAAATGTAAAAGAATAGTGAACTTAAAGACATACTTGAAAGAAATTTCTGAAAACAGGAAACATTGAGACAAAGACTGGAAAAGTAAGAGCCGAGGATTGATGACTTTGGGGATAATATCAAATGGTTTCACAGATATTATTCAGTCTTGAAAGACCAAAACGCTCAATGAAACGAAAGCAGTAGAAATTTACAAACTGTGACAAAGTGCATCAGAATCAAATTGTGTTTCTATGAAAATGATAGAGAGAAGGCCTTCAGAGAAGTCAAAGGGACTTAAAAGGCAATTATGTAAAGTAAAACTGTCAGGTTAGTCTTTGTTTAAAAAACTGAAATAAAGGTATTTTCAGATATAGAGAAGCTGATAAAATGTATTGACACAGACTAACACTGTAAGAAATGCAACAACAACAAACCTTTCAAGTAGAAGAGAAATAATACCAGATAATACCAGAGGAAAACTGGAAATGATTGGTGTGAGTAAACATAAAATATTTTTCTCATGTTTGACTATTTTAAAAATGATTGATTAAAGTAAAAATAATAACAAAGCACTGTGGAGTGTATAACAAACGTTAAAGTAAAATGCAGGACACCAACCACAAAAGGCCTCTAGCAGCCATCTAGTCAATTCTGATTCCCAGTGACCTTATAGGACAAGGTAGAACTGCCCCCGGGCGTTTCCAGCATGGGAGTAGGAAGCCTCATCTTTCTCCCAAAAAAGGTCTAGAAGGGGAAAACAGAACTATATTGCTGTAAAGTTCCAAGATTGCATGTGAAGTAAAATGCTATTATTTCAAAAGAGACATATTACATAGAACAATCACTAAGACCATATATTTAATATATATATTTACTACATATATATGTTTACTATATATAGTAAACCAAAAGAAAGACACATAGTTAATAAGCCAACAACGAAAGCAAATGAAAAAAAAAATTTAAGCAACTTAAATTTTTTAAAGACTCATCTAAAAGAAGGTGAAAAAAGTAATTGAAATAGATAATATATACAGCAGACAAATATCAATATGATAGCTTTAAACCTAACCACACAAATAATCAAATCAAATCCAAGTGGTCTAAATACTACAATTAAGAAACAGAGATTGTTGGATTGTGTTCCATAGCAAGAGCTACATAGATGCTCTCGAAAGCAATCATCTAGGAGCCCTGGTGGTGTGGTGGTGGAGCTCTGGCCTGCAATTTCCACTCAGTTGGCAGTTCGAAACCGCCAACGGCTCCCCGGGAGGATGACAGGTTTTCTACTTCCATAAACAGTTACAGTCTAGGAAACCCTTAAGGGGTCGCTATGAGTTAGCGAGATGGATGGCAAAGAGTCTAACTTTAAACAAAACAAAGCAAAAATAGAGCGTGAAATTAGTCAAGCCTGAAAGGAGACATCGTAAATGAGACCATTGCTATAATGGGGTGGGGGTCTGGGAAGCAAGAAACATTTTCATACCAAAGGGAACAGACTTCAGATAGTGACCAACCGCGCACAGAGGAAGGAAGCAAACATAAGCAATGGACCAGACTGTTGATGGATGTTGACTTGGGTGAAAAGGAAGCCAGTAACCCACAAGTGGGAGAAGAGAAATCAAGGATCAGGTGAAAGGTAAACTATTGGGGGCTTTTAAAGTGTTGAATGCAAAGTTTATGATCTGAAATGTAAACTCCCACCTAATTCACAGTGAAAAATTGTTATTAAAAATTCAACTCAACGGGTGAGGAAATATACAGCCTGAAAAAAGAAGGCTTGTCCATCTCTATTAACACAAAAAATGTAAATTTCAAATTAAGAAAGATTACCAGGAATAAAGATAGATGCTACATAATGATAAAGGTGACAATTCATCAAGAAGAGGTATCTGTCCTAAGGAGCATTGAATTCATATAGGATGTGTCCTCTGACTGCAGTGGGATTAGAGATAAATGATAAAATATCAGGGAAATCCTAAAATAGCTAAATATTAAGCAAATCACCAAGATGTAAAGATCAAAGACAAAACCACATAATTGAAATTTTGAAGCATTTTTTAAATGGTA
Source organism: Echinops telfairi (assembly GCF_000313985.2). Taxonomy (NCBI): domain Eukaryota; kingdom Metazoa; phylum Chordata; class Mammalia; order Afrosoricida; family Tenrecidae; genus Echinops; species Echinops telfairi. The sequence goes on from NW_022103928.1 coordinate 50,837,359, forward strand.
TCAAAAGTTGTGGTATAGAGCTAAAACAGTGTTTAGAGGGAAGTTTTGAGCATTAAGTGTTTAACAGAAAGATGAAAAGTCTAAAATCAATGGATTAATCTTCTACCTTAAGAAATTTGAAGAAATAAAGAAAACAAAGTTTCCCTCTCTCCATCCTCAAGTAAAATCAGGAGAGGAAAGTAATAAAAATAGGGGCATAAATCAATAAACTAATAAAGATGGAAAAGATACAATCTATAAAACCCAAATATGTTCTTTCAAAAAGTCAATAAAATTAATAAACCTGATGAAAAAATATTTTTTAAATTACCAATGAGAAATACTATGTCAGTACAGAAACTACAGATATTAATAGGATAATAAGTTAAATTTATAAAATTTATAAAGTAAGTTAAAATTATAAACAACTGAGTTAGTAAATTCAAGAACTTTATTAAAATAGGTTCATTTCTTGGTATTCCTAAACTACTCAATGTCATGCAAAGAAAAATTTAAGTAAGCAAATAACTTTTGTAGCCCTAAAGAGTAGGCTTCAGGGATGTGTAACCTAAGTTGTAGCTACATTTTTTCCTTGAAGGAGAACTCCAGGACAAGAGAGCGTTAGTGGTAAATGTAACCGAACACAAACTCTTCTAGACAGTAAAAGAGGAGGGACCACTTCCAAAGTGATGGAAGGCCACGGTTGCTCTGACGTCAGCACCAGATAAAGACATTTTATAAAAAGAATCGCAGATGTCCTCCCTTGACAGAGACAGAAAATTCTTGACAAAATATGACAAATCAAATCACACCAGCTGTGGTCCAGTGGATCTCACGTCCGAGGGACCCCATGCACCTCAGAGGAAAACTGGGTCCAGAGAGCCTGCAGTGGCTCTTTTCTAACCAGTGGATCACTTTGCCCCATATCTGAAGCACCTCTGGGTGAACCACCAACCTTCCGGTGGGCAATGAATGTGTAACCATTTGCACCACCCAGGAGTTCAATCACAGAATTAAAATCAGCTGCCACTGTGCATTCAAGAAACACAAAACAGCCAGAGACTTGTCATTTTCTTACCTATTAATTGACTAGTAGTTGACAAATTAACCACTTTAAGCTCTTGGAAGAAGTATTCCCATGAATTTCTAATGGAGTGTCCAATTCTTATATTCCTAAAAGAATATTTTATTTCCATTTCTTATCCTCCTTAAAAAAGTAACAGGTAAATGTATTTAGATTTATTTCATCTCATTTTATTTTTTGTGATTATTCCGTAAGTGCCACATATATAATATTTGTTATTTGAACATCTGTAATCTGTATGTCAGTGACATCAATTATGTTCATCATGTAACGCAATCATGATGTACATTTTCCTGTTGTACATTTTCCATCACCCCAAACACAATCTTAATGCTCCTCACCAGTGAGATCATGTAGCATTTTCCTCTTGTGACTGAAGGGTTTCCCTCAGCATGTTGTCAAAGGTCATCCATGTTTTACTGTACAATGGAGCTTCATTTCTCGTCACGGCCAAGTAATATTCCACTGAATGTGCGTACCACCCTTTTACAGCTATTCATCTATTAATGGACATTTATGTTGTTCCCATGATGTATCCTTGATGTGTTTGTATCTCTTGGTTTTCTTACTTTCAATTATCTTGAGTATTTACCTAGGAGTGGAATTGCTGGCTCTTATTCACCAAGGTGAAAAACTTTTATTTACTAAGTGAAGAAACAAACAAACAATAACACCAGATTATTAGAAATGTTAGGGAACGCCATATTGGACAAAGGAGCTCTAGCGGTGCATGGGTTAAATGTCCAATGGATGGATAATTCAAACTCCCCCAGGGGCTTCCTGGGGACAGGATGCCCTGGGGATCTGCTCTAGAGACCTCTGGTCAGCCACGCTACTCTAACAAGCCAGGTGACAGCAACATGCCTACTCTAGAACTTAATAAAAAGATATACAACCCTTTCAAAAGTGGACGATGGACTTGAATAGACATCACACACACAAATGTATATATATATGAAAGGTTAATAAGCACACAATGCAAATCAAAACCACAATGAGATTACTTTAGGAGGAGCCCCAGTGGCGTAACCCTTTCCCTCCAGGATGGCTCCTTTCCAAACTTATTTGCCCCGCCACCTTCTTTTCAGGAGAACAAAAAAATGATCCAATGCCCTCCAGGCAATTGTAAGTTTTCGTTCTATTTCCCCAAACTGCGGATAAAGCTCTTCTGAAGCTATCCCCCACTCTCCCCAGATCTCACCCACTTGGGAGAACACTTTCAAATCCAATGAGATGGCAAAAATGATCAATCCCTTCGTTCTCCGTGGGAGAAAGATGAAGCCTTTTGCTCCCATAAAGAGGTCCAGCCTCTGAAACCCAAAGCAGTCGTTCGACCCTGTGAGTTAGAATCGGCTCCATGGCAGTGGGTGAGTTCCGTCCAGACTTGCACAGGATATCGCTGGTTCGGGTAGAATAGGAGTAGAAGGCAGCAGGAGAAAGAATTCCTCTCTTCTGCAGTCTTCCCAACCTTTTCAAGAATAAATGGTTTCCTCCTCAACTCAAGGGCTCCTATGACACCTCTTTGTTCCAGGAAGATCAACAACTTTTTAAAAGTAGAGTGGGAAGGAGCCAGCAGCCCTGGGAGCGCAGAGATTGAGAAAGTCAGCCACACACGGAGCCAGCTTCACGGAGAGGGTTACTGCGTATACGGATACCATGCTTACGGCCTAAAGGACTGAGGGATGCAGAATAAACACCAATCCCTGAGAAGTGGAGCTATTGAGCAGGGAACAAGAAAGGGATATTATCCCTAAAGAATAGGATCCTGGCTTCTGCTGTAGGATAGAAGGAGATTCACAGGAGAAAAGGCAAGTCTTAGGCACGGAAGCTGTTGCAGAAGCCAAGATAAATACTTTATGCCAGTAAGTTAATGAAATGATTCAGGAAACGAATGGGACCCTGAGTCGTGCCCCTGTGGGTTTGAAAGGAACACAATGATTTAGCACCACCCCAGGCTGGGCACGAGGGAAAACAGACTATTGGTATGGAAAGTTTGGGGTGTGGGGTGGACTATCCGGAAACAGGAGAGAATAGAAAAGACAGGCACAGTTTTGCAAAACAGATCACATGACGGCTTCGGGTACACAATTTGGTTGTTGCTATTTTCTTTGGGGAGCCCAGTTCCCACTGTGGACTGGACACATTGGGAAGTTCCTGCACTTGAGCGCAGCTCCTGTTTCTCTTGCCAGCGGCACTGATCACAGCTGGACTTGAAGCCAACAAAATGTTCAGCGTAGACAGGAGCAGTGCACTGAACCTCCGACTAAAACCATCTTCCCCCGCTGAGGCCAAGAGTCATTGTCCAGGCCCTGACTGTGACACACAACGCAGAGAAGGCAGTCTACTTGAAATGAGATAAATTGGTAATTTCAGGTGAGCAGGATGCGTGAGTCTCCCATCAAGTCTCTTTCCCTTTTTATACTTCTAGGTTAAATGAACAGGTGACATCACTGCCACCTATTTGTACAACTTTATACATTCTCTTCATTCTTCTGGATACTGAGACAGGAAGGGGAAGGAGAAAGTGAGCATCGTTTGAGATTTTGCAATGCCACTCATGTCTTCTGCCCTGTGAAGATCTGACTGGAGGAGAGACCAGAAAAATTACATCCCATTTTTTTTTTAATTGTATGAGAACCCCTCAACCTCTGAATGTAGGAGTCTCTTGCAAACATGGATTGGGAAACAAGGCTTAGTCCTGTTTCCTTCCTGAATCTACATATGGGAATTGACCTGCAAGGTCTATTCTGCAGAGATAGGAAAACAGTCTTCTGTATTCTCACCCAAACCAACTGTAAGGTACAAAACATGGGCCAGCCTCTCCCAACCCCAACACAGAAGGAACAAAGAGAAGAATGGGTCAACCAATCCCAGGGAGAAGACATTCAAGAGAAGATAAGACAATTCTCACTACACAGTGACCCACGCCATCAAAATAAGAGAAGTCGATGAGTTCACTCTGAGCAGATTACTGACTAGGAGAGAACAATGATAAGGTGATAGATAACATATTCCCTCAATTACTTTCGGAAGGAAAGGAAAAGGAAATCCTCACATCTGTGGGCTTAGGAGGGCGTGTAAAGAGAACAGGAGAAAAGCGCGGGCACTGGCATTTCACAGATATTACTTTATTTCATCTTCCCATCTTCCTTAGTGGAGCGGCAGACCCACAGGCCGGTGATTCCACCCCAGCAGCGCTCCACGGAAGAGAGATGAGGCTGACCACGCCCGCCAAGGAGCATTTCTTCTCATCCCCACCGGGTTGCTATGAGTTGAAATTGATGTGGTTCCAACTATGAATATGACTTTGTTTAAGAGATGGCTTTCTTTCATTAACAATTAAGTAACGAGGTCATACTGGAATCAGTGGTCCAATCCCTGCTGAATGCAGTCTTGCAAAAGGGGCAACTGCACACAAAGGCTGCACGCAGTCTGCTTCTATAAAGACTGAACACCTAGGAAACCTTGGGAAGCAGTGCTACTCTGTCCTGTCGTCACTAGGAAGCACAACTGACTGGAGCATAATAGACTTGGCTTCGGTTTTCTGTTTGAGGCATAATAAAAGGCTGAATTTATTTGATATGAGAATGTGAATACATAACCACTACACCACCAGGGCTCCTTTATGATGGTAGCCCGAGTAAATTAAGAAAATGACTTCTATCACGTAACCACTGAACAGGGAGCACTGGGAGGCATCAGAGAGACATGAAAACTGGTGCCTTTGCTGTAGATTGTATTTAAGGGGTGTGCATCAGACTGGTAATTGCAAAATCAACAGCTTAAAACAACCAGTCATTCTGCAGGAGACAGACAGGGCTGTCTATTTTCATGAAGATTGATAGTTTAGGAAAGTCAGAGGGGCAGTTCTACCCTGTCCTATAGGGTGGCCATGAGTCAGAATAGACTCGATGGCCTTGAATTTGGCTTGGCTTTTATGGTGAAGGCAAGGAGCCCTGTTGGTGTAGTGTGTCACTCCTTGGGCTGCTAACCTCCAGGTCAGCAGTTCAAACCCACCAGCACCTCCAAGGGAGAAAGAGAAGTCTCTCTGTTTATTCTGGTAAACAGTTACCGTCTCAGAAACCCACAGGGGGCGGTTTTCTTTTCTATAGGGTTGCTCTGAATTGTAATGAGTTGTTGTTGTTGTTGTTGTTGTTTTCATGGTGAAGGCAGGGAGCCCTGATAGCACCATAGTAAAAAAAAAATCACCTGGTCGTTCAAATCACTGCCTTTCTGCAGGAGAAAGGTGTGAGTCTGCTTCCATAGAGGTTTACAGCTTTGGCAACTGTATGTTGTTTTCACTGGGCTCCATGGAGTCAACTCGGACCCATAATGACCCTCTGGACAACGGAAGGAAGCCTTGCAGTGTCTTGGGCCCCTCACAACTGTCCCTGTGCCTGAGCTCATTGTTGCAGCTACTGTGTCAATCCATCTTATAGAGAGCCTTCTTCTTTTTTATTTCCCATCTATTTTACCAAACATGCTATCCTACTCCAGGGGCTGATCTCATCTGGCAACATGTCCAAAGCATCTGAGACAAAACCTTGCCAGCCTTGCCTCTAAAGAGCATCCTGGCTGTACTTTTTGCAAGACAGATCGGTTTGTCCTTTTAGCAATCCATCATACTTACAACATTCTTCTCAAGCACCACGATTCACATGCATGGAATCTTCTTCGGTCTTCTTTAATCCATGTCCAACTTTCATATGCATATAAGGCAATAAAAAATACCATGGACTGGGTCAGGCAAACCTTAGTCCTCAAAGTAACATCCTTGCTTTTCAATACTTTTCAGAGGTTTTTGTGCAGCACATTAGCCTAATGTAACTCGTTTTTGGTTCCTTGACTGATGCTTCCATGAGAATTGACGGTGAGGATCACAATCACAAAAATCCTTGACAACTTCCACCTTTTCTCAATATATCATGATGTTACCGATTGGTCCAGCTGTGAGCATTCTAGCTTTCTTTCCACTGAGTCATACTGTAACCCATCTTGAAGAATGCAATTTTTGATCTTCATCAACAAGCACTTCAAGTCCTCCTCACTTTCAGCAAGTAAGGTTGTGTCATGTGCATATCTCAGGTTGTTAATAAGCAAGTCCTCCTCCAATCCTGATTCTTCTTTATGTAAGCCACATTCATCTTTAGATAAGCCAGCTTCTCTGATGATTTGCGGATAGATAGACTGAACAAGTGTGATGAGAGGATGCAACCCTGGTCCACAGCTTCCCTGATTTTCAACCACGCAGCATGCTCTTGTTCTGTTTGTATAACAGCTTCTTGGTCCATGAGAAAGTTCTGCCTGAGTACAATGTAATGTTCTGCAATTCCCATTCTCCTCAAGGTTATCCATAGTTTATTATCGTACAGAATTGAATGCCTTTACACAGCCAATAAAAAACAAGTAAGCATTTTTCTGGCATTCTCTGGTTTGAGCCAAGATCCATTTGACATCAGCAATGATATCCCTTGCCCCAAGTCTTCTTTTGAGTGTGGCCTAAACCTCTGGTTTCCTGTTTAAGATATAATAAAGGCTGAATGTATTTGATAGTAGAATGGTAACTGTGATAGAGACAGTCAAATCAATTGCATGGAGTCAGTAAATAAGATGTAGAGAGGAGAAAGTAAAGAGTGTCAACAGAGACAATACACTCAAGTTTAAGTTGATTCAAAGGCAATCGGTGTGCTCTGAGATTCTTGGATGTAAGATGCCTGATCAATATCAGAATGAAAAATACGGTTCTTGGCTCTGTTGCTTCTCTTTTCACAAAAATTAAAAGGCAGGAAGCAGCACAAAGCAAGAGTGGTACTTTTGTCTGGGTCTGAGGTGGCTGTGGCTGAGAAAGGACAAAATGAGCTAGACAGCGCCAATGATTTGATAAAAATCGAACAGTGACATACAAGAAATAAGGAGAGAGGTCAAAGAGAAACCCAAGTATTAAAGAATTTTAAGTATCTAAAAATTTATGTCATTCCCAATAAGGGACAAGGTAGGACACCTAACAACCAGACGTTGTTATATAGTGTATACAGTGAAATATAATACATTGAAATGAATCATGCTCTGTGGTTACAAACCTGTCTCATCTAGACTTTCTACCTCCAAAATAGGATGGTGGGAGAGGACACAGTGGGCGCCAGCAGCGTAAAAGGCTGCTGATCAGCTTCTCTCATAAAGCAAATATAACACGTGGCTTTGGCTAATCACAAGTTGCGGACTTTCATCCTGAAGACTCACCTCAGCAACTATTAGACCACAAGTAATGACCTTGACCTAATCCTTCCACTTCGTATTAGCCCAGGAACATTCTTAGAGGTGAGTCTGGTTCCAGCTTCGTATTCACTAAGGACACTGTGCAGAATCTACAGCAATTTGTTTTATCACTGTCCTGGAATGAATTGTGTTCCTTTAAAATATGTATCATAATCCTAACCTCTATAGGTACAATGTAATGTTTCTTAGAACCCTCTTTTGGACATTCGGTGACTTGCATGTTGCTGCACTACTGGAAGATCTGCCACCAGCCTTTCAAATGCCAACAGGGCCATCCGTGGCGGATAGGTTCCAGCAGAACTTCCAGGCAAAGGCAGAATAGAAAAAAGGTCATGACAATCTACTTCTTTAAAAGATTGACAAATGACAAACTATGAAGACCAGCAGAGCATGGACATACATGGTGCCAGTAAATGGGGCCCTTGGCTGGAAGGCACTCAAAATATCACTGTCTGCTCAGAACCCAGCCAGGCTGAATCATGTGGATGGAGCATACCTTCTGGGACTTCCGGTCATTGCTGTGGCACAAGTTCAATGAAAAGAAATGGCTGCAAACATCCATTAATGATCAGAGCATGGACTATCTGGAGTAACAACAAATGAAATGGAACCCATCAAGATCATTACCCTAGGCATTGGTGGGCTGAAATGGACCTGTATTTACCATCTTCAATTGGACCATGCTATGCTGCATTCTGCCATGAGTAACAAGGTGACCAGGAATGGCATAGCATGCATCGTCAGAAAGAACATTTCGGGATGCTTTCTGAAGCGCAACATTGTCAGTGACAGGTTAGTATCCATACGCCTACAAAGAAGACTAGTTAGTGCAACCATTATTTAAATTTAGGCACCAGCCACTCACGTCAAAGATGAAGAAACCAAGGTGTTCTAACTTCTGCAGTCTGAAACTCACAAAACATGCAATCAAAACACATTAGTAACCACTGGTCCGTAAAATGTAAAAAGCTGGAAACAAAATGGAAGGTTGGACGTCAGAAAAAAATACCACCAGGGGATAGGAATGTTGCTTGCGATTGCATGATAAAACTTTGCGAGACTCACAAATTCTTCATTGTGAATACAGTTTTTCCAGCAACTATGCACAGGAACCTTACTGGATGGAATCAGAGTGATGAAATCAACTACATCTAGAGAAAGATACCATGGGGAAGCTCAAAATCATCAGTAAGAACAAAGCCAGGGACTGCAGACACCATCAAGTGCTCAGATTCAAAATCAAATTGAAGGTGAAGAAAGTTAAAACAAGTCTATGAGAGCCAAAGTCTGACCTTGAGGTTATCCCACTTGAATTTTAAAATGATGTCAAAAATAGATTGGGTGCCTTGTACATCGGTGGTTAAAGACCGGAGGGTTAGTGGGATGATAGCAACAGCAGCATCCCAATAGAGACAGACACCACACATCCCTGTCTGGGCCGTCATTAGTCCTGAGACCGATTTGACCTTTCCACCTCCGTGATGATGAAAAAAAAAAAATGTCTGTTCTCTAAAGTTACCTACTTTATGTATTTGTGTTACAGCAACACTAAGTAATTAAGACAATCACTTTCTTCTTGTTCCTTTTGTTGAAATGATCCAATTGTTTCTTTCAATATTTCTTATGGCCATTTGTATATTTTCTAGTCTAGTCTTATTAAAGGCCATGATTTAATTTTAGCATTAAAGAAGGTCCTTTTTCGTGCCTATGCAATACATTTTGAGAGATTTACTAGACAAAAAGGAGCCTGGTGGCACTGGTAGGTAAACTTTGGACTAAAAACAAAAAACAAAAAAATCTCACTGCCATCAGTTGATTCCAACTTTTAGTGACGTTCGGGGACAGAGTAGAACTGCCCCAGTGGGTTTCCGAGACTGTGAAATTTGTACAGGAGTTAAAAAGCCTGGTCCTTCTCCCCATTAGCATCTGATGGTTCTGGCCACGTGATGACCAGCTGAGGTCATAACCCTGATAGCCACTGGGGCTCCGAGCTATGGGCCAGTAACAGAAAATGTAATTCAAACAAAACAGCCAGGCTATGGGGAAAGCTGAGGCTATCTGCTCCCACAAAGACATGCAGCCTCGGAAAACCTGTGAGGGTTGGAATCAACTCAAAAGCAGTGGGTTCAGTAAGGCTTGGTTATTAGACAACAGATATGTTTATGTCCAAAAGTATTGCTTCTGAGTTTTTATATCTAAGATGGAATAAATTTCTGTCACTTTAAGTAAACATTGCCTACACAATAATTTCTGCAAGAGTAGAAACCCAACTCTTCATTTATCAAGGTTCTTATAGTATTTCTATCAAGAAATCACAGGACACAAAGATATCTTTAAAACTATTTTCTTCCTGTATCAAAATCTTCCAAGCATATTGCCACATTGTTCTCATAAAGGGAAAATATTTTGACATCTTCACTTAACAATACCATTTCTAAAGAATAGCTTTAATATAAATTAAACATAACATAATTTTATTATTCAGGTAAGCAAAACTCCAAAAAATGAATACTATCTAGAGAGCTTAGATATAGCCAACAAGTTTAGCAAATTGAAAAGAAAAATAACAACAGGTAATTGGCAAAGTAACACTACAGAAAAATTCTAGCATATACAGACAGCAATAGTTTTCAAAGGTTTTGATCCAATGACCATGGGCTGTAACTGCTTTACACATCACAGTCAACACTGGATTATACTGCATTATAAACTGGAGTTTACTTCCTAAATAGAGACCATTTTGCAAATGCCAACATGTACAAATATGTTGAGAAGATTCGATCTGCAACAAGATTTATAGAGTTTCAGAAACAGAGGTGAAATAAAGAATAAAGTAAAACAGGAGGGGGGACATCACAGTGAGAAATGCACGCTCAGAGCAAGACTCTTCTCCTGGGATTCCAAGACAACCAGGCTCTCCCTAAGCCACAGGTTTCACACAGCCGGAGAATTACAGACACTTGTTCTTGCCCGTCCTCGTGAATCTGAACATTGTCTTCCTTTAAAATGTGCTGAAGGAAAAACTTCTGAGATAATGGGATCTGTGTGCTAATGACCATCTTTTTGTTTTAAAGGTTTTCCATTTCCATTCAGCTTTAGATACCAAATTCTTTCTACTATCAAGAATTCCTAGATTTAGTCTGTTATTGGAGAATTAGCAAATTACATCAATGCTCTATGACGTGTGATCACCTAGGCTTTAATACTATATTTTAACATAGAACCTCATCCTAGCTCAGGCTTTCTGAACTGTTTTTTTTTTTATTTTGTTTTTAAACCATCACCTCTACTTTCACAAGGTTTCATACTTATTTAGGTTTTTATACCTATATTTTATTCTTAATCACATCTCCTTCATAAAATCATAATACTACAGTTATGCTGCATATCCTATAATACAATGCAGCCACATTGGAAATCTAAGATCTTTGCCCTACTCCTAAAATTTGTTTTGGTTTTTTTGGGTTTTTTTTTTTGCCTCTTTGAAGATACTACTAGCCCCTGTTTGGAAGACATTCTCTAGATGCAAAGGCTGTCTCATACTGAATTGTGTTTGAGAAAGTCTGCGAAGAGTTCTTTTGTTTGTAAGAATGGCACCTGACAGTTAGCATGTCTAACTACCAGATTACCCTGCCTGTCACATAGAGACTTCATCTCACATACTTTGGACAAGTTGGAAGGAGGGACCGGTCCCTGGGCAAGGTTCTGAGGCTTAGTAGAGTCAAAGCAAGGGGCCTCCATAAGAATGAATTGGCACCGTGGCTGTGACAGTGAATTGAAACCTCACGATAAACTCGGAGGATTACTCAGGGCCAGGAAGCCTCTTGTTCTGTTGTACATAGGGTTGTTCTGAGCTAGAGCCAACTCAATAGTACTGAACAACCACATATGACAAGATTCTAAAATGTAACTCACTTATGAGAGCTTTAGTATCACCTGTGGAGTCCACCCAAAAGATGTCTACCCTTCCAACAAGCATTCATTTACCCATTGTGTCCCTTACACCCACCCTACCATGCCGTTTCCAGTTTTAAAATCATTCCCAGGTACCCCATGATCATCCAGCTTCATTCTTGAGCTACGGACTCATCTTATCTTCTTCTTTTCTTTCTGAAGCAGTCTCCATTTTCTTCAATCAAATATTATACTGGCTTATGGATTCAAATGTGACCTCCCCCCAGCCCCCCCAAAAGATATGTCTTGGAATTCTACTCCCTATATATGGATGTTAATTCCATTTGGGAATAGGATTTCTTTGTTCAGTTCATAAAGCCATACTCAGTGTAAGATGTGCCCTCAACCTTCTTCTCTAATAGGAGGATCAGCACTGTCACAGAGACAAAAATGCAGAAACAGGGGATGATAGACACCATGTGGTGATCAGCACAGAACTGATGGCTGTCAGTACAGATGCTAAAGTAAAAGATTCCCCTAGAGCCAATAGGGAGAGTGAAGAGAGGAGTCTTCCACTAGAGCCTGTGCCCTGAATTTAGACTTCTAGTCCCTTAAGAACGCTCCTTAGAGGCAAGGGGGTCAAAACTTCATCTCAAGTACTTTGGACATGTCAGGAGAAACTAGTCCCTGGACAAGGACATCAAGCTTGGTAAAGCAGTGAGGCAGAGCAAAAGAGGAAGCCCTTTAACAAGACAACTGTGTTAGACAGGGTTCTCTAGAGAAACAAGACCTGAATGCTAATAATTTATACATACACACACATATATAACATAAGAAATAAACAGTTAATTAAATTATAAAGCATTACAAATGGCTCAGCGTAACTTACTCCCATGAGACAGTTGTGAGACACTGGCAGTCCTTCAAGTCTTAAGGGCTGCCAGGTAGTCCTCTGTAGGCTATCCGGGCACAGGCAGGCAACCACAAGGCAGGTCACCAACAGTCAGCCAGATGACAGGGTCCGACAGTCCCCAGCTCAAGAGATGTAAATTCCAATTGTGTGGTGAAGCAGGTCTTGAAGGAACCTCAAATTACAGCGACACAGTCCACGGGTTAGGTGTCCCACAGGTAGTGTAGCTTACAAATTGAGGCAAAGAACAAGTAAGGTAGCCACACACTGGTCTGATGATCAAAGGGTAAGAGACAAGAAAGGCGAGGTTTGCCAAGCCATTTATCTCTCCACCCTTCAATTAATCCCACGTGTTCATTGGCCAGGTTGGCACAATAAACTAACTACCTCACAGACTGATATGCAAGTTGCATTGAAGGGCTCAAACAGAAGAACAATTGCAAGGATGACACAGGACGGGCAGTGTTTCCTTCTGTTGGGCATAGGGTCATATGATTTGGCATCAACTTGATGGCACCTAGCCACTCAGTCTCTTAAGCTTGCTGTCCTTTAAAGTCACCCGCTGGTATTTCTGTCACAGCAGCATTAGAAAACTAGGACAGTTATGAGAATTAGTTTAGCGTTTAGAACCAGAGAAGCTGACTCCTTGAGATCTTATATAAACTTCATTCTTCAAGGGTTAATGAAAACAGTTTTCCTTCTTAAGGAAAAGAACTGAGTAGAATGCCCATTATGGTAGAACTTCACTATTGGATATAAATGCCCTCCAGCCCCACTGTGAACTGGTTTTGTGATTTAGCAGCGATAATGTAACACTCAAAACGATATCCCTATATTTACTGCTAGCTTAGTACAGTTAGATGATCTAGTTTTAATCGCAGTGAATTTGCAGTAGGGTAGGCTGTGCAAACACAAAAAATTTCCTCATTGAAAAGATCTCTCACAGCCTCCTGTGACCCTGTTGCTGGAGATCCCAATTAGACTAGGAAAGTTACTAGGAGGGCAACATGAAGAAGAGGTGTGACCGACAGCGAATGAGCAAGACAGAGAGAGCAGAACCAGAGGGCCCTCCCATGCTTCCCCAAAGGGGCCTCTGTTGCCAGACATTGAGATTCTCTCCAAGTAGCTGTCGCCCACATGGGTCCTTGTCACATGGTACCTCAAGGGATTTCATTTGGAACTTTGAAATACTTGGCGAGTACAGAATTTCACAGCTTTGCTACAAACTGGAATCTGATATTTATGATTAGCACTGTTCCCGAAGCACCAGGCCACAGGCCGTCTGTGCTCATAAACGCTGAAAAAAATTCTCAGCAGGAAGTGTCTTTTTCCTGTTTAATTAGAAGTTTCTTGAAGGCAAGGCTTGTGTTTTTTTCACTTAGGTATTCTCTACAGGGCCTCGCAAGTATTACGGTAAGTCCATGGTTTTCTAGACTCTTTCTAGTGACTTGATGGAAAGTTTACAGAACAAATTCATTTACTGCTCAATTGTTCATACATAATTTGTCCGATGACATTGATTGCAATGTCCACAAAGTAACAGTAATTTTCCCACTTCCTCCCCACATTCACTGTTTCCATTGGTCCTTCTTTCTTTTCCCTTGGTGCCATCTGAGCACTATCCCCTTTGGATCTAGCTGGTTGAGGGTTCTTGTGTGTACTTCACTGGTCTCATTAGTCACCTTAGAGGTCTATCTATTGAGCAATGGGGTGAGTTCAGTTCCAAGCTTGAACAGTGGCTAAGAAACATCATGTCAGGGTTTCTACCTGGTTTATTATCTAATCCTTCCCAAGGGCAGTTGAGGTGATTCTGACGCATGATGGCTTCACTTGTGTCAGAGTAAATCTGTGCTCCGTGGTATTCCATTGACTGACCTTTCAGAGGTAGATGACCAGGACTTTCTTCCAAGGCACCTGAAGGTAGACTCAAACTTCCAAACTTCCAGGGAGCAGTTGAGAACATTCACCAATTGAACCACTCAGGAACTCCAACTCACCCTTACTAGTGCATTATACCCATAACATGCAAGGAGTTCATGATAGTGGGTCCTTTGGTGGGACATACAGTTAAGTACTAAGCTACTAACTAACAGGCTGATGATTCAGATGCAAATAGAAGTTCCTCAGAATAAAGCCCTGGAGATCTGCTTTGGAAAGGTCTCTGCCATTAACGCTAGCATGGAGCAAGCAATGTCATCAAAAAGTTGGGGTAACCATTTCTCAGCACCCCATGGCCACCAAGTCATACGCGGACCACCAAGTAAGCAGGTAACTCCATATGTGTCTGAGTAAAACAGTTCTCCATGGAATTCCATGGAGCCCCAGAACCAATCCTGTAAGCACATGAACCTGCAGTTTCATGGGTATTCCCATCACATCCTCTTCCCTTCCCTGCTCCTGCCACAGGGAACAAGTGCTCCGCCACCGACCACAGTGCTGTGACCATTTCTACTATTTTCCACGGTCTGTAATTAAGGGACACTAAATAATTGATGCCTTTCAATGATGATGTTGACAAAAAATATGGAATATACCAAGAACTCCATAAAGAACCATAAAACCACCTTGGAAGAAGTACAGCCAGAATACTGTTCTTCAAAGGGTGGATGGTAAGATTCATCTCACATATTTTGGAGATATTCTCAAGAGAGGCTGTCCCTGAGGAAAGACGTCCTGCTTGGCAAATCAGAGGACCAGCAGAAAGAGAAAGGCCCCCAACAAGATGAATGACGTGGTAGCTGCAACCATGAGCTGGAAGATGACAGTTGAGACGCTGGTGTCGAGCTGGGAATGTTTTGTAGTGAGGGTGGTTATGCGTCAGAACCCTTTCTACAGTACCGAACGGCCCCAACAGCGAAAGCCAGGTATCCATGAATCATTTGACTATCATTATGGCCTTGTGCTGATGGCCTCCCTCATCTGGAATTTCAGCCTGTATTTGTTCGGTTTCAGGCTTAATAAAGGGGACTCTCGAGAAAATGCTTGAATTGGGGGTCATTTCCCCCCACTTGACAACATGGGAACTAACTTCGCAAATAGGGTCATGCACTTTCCACAGCCCTTTCAAATCGGTGCTGCCATGTTAGATTTAAGATTAGTTACCTTTTTAGTCTGAACTTAAAAAGATGAGGCATGAAATTGGTTTATCAAATTATAAAGCAGAAAATCTTGGTAGGGGACACATGCACTTACTTGCACAAACTCATAACATGCACCCTCCATGTGGGCTAGAGTCACTACTGTGAAGACGTGAGTAACCAAAACCAATGCAGCTGCACATACACACAAAACAAACCAAGAGGCCATGGGAAGCACACGAGTCTGACACGCATGAGTCAGAATGATGCGTCCAAATCAACTCAATGGCAAATAATTTGGGTTTTCGGGATCCTGAAGTCATCCCAGCCAGACATCTAATGAGGCAATGCATTTGAAAGCATTGTTTTTGCTTTCATCATAAAGGCAGATTTCATTAAATAAGATTCAAGACCCCCCCCCCCACCCCCCAACAAAAGAAAAGAATAGGTTGGTTGGGGCAAGTAGAGGAGGTGGCTGGAAGGAAAACATTCGCATCATTTCTCTTTAATGCACCGAGATGATGACATTTCTCTCTGGGTTTTCAGGCATGAAGAGCAAAGCTTTACAACTAGAAATGGATGGGGAGTGGAAATGCAAACCTTCCTTCCGCTTTGCTCGGGTCTCGCTGACAGGAAATCTCTGAACAGATCTTGTGTGTTGGCAGTTTCCCTGTTTATAGATGTTAGACAATGAGACATGCAGACCTGAAAGTTTCTGACCTTCTCTCAGATCATTAGCAGAGACCATGGACAAACAATACCCAAATGGGCTCTATTTTGACTTAAAACCAGTGCATTTGTCTCAGAAGCTCCTTTTTGGGGAGTTCTGTTTTGTTTATTTCTCCTTATTTCTAGGCCTGAGTACCTGGGAGAGTTACATCATGACTTTACGTTGCAAACCTCTCAATGGCTGACTTCCGATTTCAAAGGAGGCAAAACCCTGACAGTTGTCTGAATGCTGGTATCACCAGAGACTCTCCGGAGGCTTTGGGTAATATTCACTCAGGGTCCCAAGAAGGTTTAGGCCAGCGCTGTCTGGCCTAATTTCACAGGACTGTCTGTGAATTTAAAACCTGTCAGTGTAGCTATGTGTTTCTCCATCTGGTTAAAAGAATCGAGATTAGGGAAAGCTTTCTCAGAAAGCTAAGGGGCTATGGGAAGAAGTGATGCTCTTCCTTTACATGTGTCAACCAAACGAAAGAAAGAAAAGTATCTTACGTGTTTGCATGGACATGTATATGCGCAAACACATATGTATGTGTGTATCATTGGATGCAGCACATGAGAAAAAAATATGTTTTCCTTTCCTTTCAGCAAGAAATGATCAATATAAAGTGGAGTAAGGGCCGGGGCCTGGTACATTATCTGTGAACCCAAACTGTGATGATCACAGAGATCTCATTGGGCTCGTTAGAGCTGTCAGGCTGAAGCTGGGCAAAGACCAGGTTACCCAACCTTAAAACCAAAAAAACCCCCGAACTTACTGCCCTTGAGTCAAGGCCAACTGACAGTGATCCTACAGGACAAGGTAGAACTGCCCCTGTGAGTTTCTGAGACTAACTTTTTTTGAGAGTAGAAAGCCATCTTCCTCCTATGGAGAGACTGGTGGTTTTGAACTGCTGACTTTGCGGATCATGGTCAAGGTCATAATCACTGGGCTACTGAGGCTCCCACTCCACCAGCAGGACTCACCTTAGCAAGAACGGTATGCTGTTGATTGGTGGACAGGTGTGATCTTGCTACATCAATGCCCTGTATGCAGTATTAAGATATGTACTATTCCAGCAATCCTGTGATGGCCACTCTGTTATATTCTGCTTATGCTGGTGGGTATGAGGGTGTATCTGAGAGGTGTGTCACCATTGGGGGTCACCCTCCTGAAGCTGTCTTACTTGTTTCTCTATTTTTTCAGTAAATGAAACCCAGGGACGTTGAGCCTATAGGGAGAGAAGACATAACAAGGATTTTGGGGGAAGGATGATATAGAGGGGTGAGGGAGATAAGAAGGAAATGATGTCACAAAACCCAAATAGGAAAAGTATGTCCAGAGACTGATTACAGAAGAAATTGTACAATTGTGTTTGACTTGGTTGAACTATGGAATGATATGATATATGTATCAGTTTTCAAGTTACAGCAAATTAAAAAAAAAAAAAAAGCATAGATCCAGGAATGAGTTCTGGACTCACACTAAATCCTAGCTTCCAACTTAAGAGAAATTAATTCTTACATCATGGCCCTGCTTGATACTTAACTTCATGAAATGATCACTGAAGATAAGGGTGCTACCACAAAATGTGGTTAAGAAAGCAGATAGTGCCCCGCTATCAATCAGAGCAGTGTCTGGTGTCTTAAAGGCTGTATTCAACCAAGCAGCCATTTAAGCGAGGAGCCAATTAAGTCCAGACAGAAGAAGCACACCAGCTCGTAGGATTCAAAGATGACAATTACAAATCTCGAATATGGTAAAGAGAAAAGTATCAGAGCTAAAAGACTGAACACCCAATTTGTGGAAGGCTACAGAGGACAGGGGGAGCCCCAAATGCATCTGCAGAGTATCTAGTCAGACCTGGCAGAAGGCAGATCAGCACTAGCCAAAGGCAAGAGTTCTGAACAGCCGTACTATTAGGCGGAGGCCATTGTAATCTTGATTAGAAGGGATCGAATTAATTATGAGTGCAAGCATCTCTTAGTTGTCCCATGACAGAAATTTCTTCCCTGACATTTTGAACCTTGATGGGGAGGACTTCTACCTCTAAATGCATCATTTATAATTTTGCCTTTATACTAATATGATCTTATCCTTACCACCTTAGTTAGATTTGTCTTGCACTGTTTTCTCTTGGGTTTTCCAGCTGTAAAGCACAGGAAGAGTGGGTGTGTGATGATAATAACTGATACAAGGTGTTGTAGGGAATGCATGGGTAGGGGGTAGGTGATGAAGAGGGAAGGGGGATTTCAGGAGTGAACAGTGAGGGTGGGATATAGGAGGAGCACTAGAACTGATCTCGATTTCACAACTCCGTTTAAAGGAAATATAACCATGGGATGGGGTGGGGGGCTCTAGGACAGATGTGGTGGTGATTGTATAGCTCCCTGATGTGATTGAACAATTGAACTGTTCAATTTTATGATATGTGCCAATAAAACGGTTTGGCTGGGGGTGGGGGGATTACTGCAGAATGGACCCTAACCAAGACCCTGTACTCTACAAAGATGGTTACTCCGGAACTATAAACTAAGGAGGTTGTTGAGATCTACCTCAGACATAAATGCCAGGCACAGAGTCCAAAGGATTTTCTCACTTCCTTTCAGCAAAGCAACAAAAGGTGAAGGAAAAAAGAACAAAACAAGAAGCTGAGAGCCTGGCTCCTAGGAAAGGTTCTTACTTATCCCAGGAATTTGAGTAACTGGTCCCCAGGGTCCCTTGGAGATCTTTATAATGATTTGGCCATTCAAATATTTTGGGGCAGCCAAGAATATTTGTGTTGCTGCTATTGACTGCCCCCAAGTCATGTTAACCCCTGGATGAGGGGAGGGATCGATGCTTGTTCCTGTGTCACCCCCATGGTTGGTTTCAGATCTAATCATTGTGATGCATAGATGTTCATGAGCTGCTTTACATCAACAGCCCCATTTGTCCTGGTCAGTCTTAGTCTGGATGAAACCTGTTTAGCATCATTGCAACATGCAAATGTCGACTGATGGGTGCTGGCTCTGCAGGAGGTGCATTGACCAGGACTTCATCCAGACTCTGTGTGTAGAGGCCAGGTAGTCACCTATTTCATCATCTCTTTCACATGTTCATTCAACAAATACATACTGAGCACCTACTCCGCTCACGATTCAAGGTGTGCCGCCAGCAGCAAACCTGACCTGGCTCAGCCCATGTCAATCTTAAAATCTGGCAAGGGAGGAAAATATTGAACAAATAACCACACAGAAAAGTAAATTTTATAACAGAAAAAGGATAAGACGTTAATGAGAACACATGCTAGGGTCCTTGGGGAAAAAAATTATGGTTAGAGAAATTAAATGTGCCTGGAAGGTACAAAAACCAAAATCCTCTCAACTAAAGCAAGAGACAACATCATGATGATAAAAAAATTCAACTTAAAAAAATTCAACTTGTCAAGGATTTCATTTTACTCCGCTGGATAATCATTGCTTATGCCAAGAATCAGCAGTCAAGAAATCAGACATATTTCACTGGGCAAATCTAATGCACAAGATCTCCTTGAAGTGTTAAGGAACATAGAAGGTCGTTTGATAGCTAAGAACTCATACGCAAGCTGGACAATAAATAAAGAAGATTGGAAAAGAACTGATGCATTTAAATGATGGTGTTGGTGAAGACTATTGAAATTACTCTGAACTACCAGACGGACAAACAAATCTAGATTAGAAGCAAGGATGCTCCTTAAAAGCTAGGATAATGGCACTTCATCTACTGTAATTTGGGCATAGAAGCAGAGAGACTGAGCCCTGGAAAAGGGCATCAAGCTCAGTCAGCTGAGAGTCAGCAAAAAAGAGGAAGATGGGTCAAGGAGGATTGACGGTGGCTGAATATATGGGTTCAAACCGAATGACAATCCTGAGAATGGCGGAGGACTGGGTAGTGTTTGGTTTGGTTTTGTGTACGGTTGCTATGGAGTAGAGCCAATTTAATGGTACCAACAGCAGCACCTACCAAGTGAGACAAAGACTTTTTTGTGTGTGCAGTCACACATCACCTTTTTAGAAACGCTGATACAGTGGGTGGGGGGTGTCATTTGTTTATTTGTGGGGGGCAGGGGTTTGGTTAGATCACCAACTATGACCAGGTGTTCCAACATTGATCTTTATGACACATTAAAATTACTCTGACCATTTTCTTCACTAATAAACCTAATCAAGACCAAAGACTACTATTTTAATATGTGTGGTAGCAGAATTTTCCAAGATCACATCTCTGATGTAACTTGAACTAATTAACAATTTAGCTTGAGTAGAGAAAGCGTTCACTCCAGGCACTGTCAGAGTGAAGACAAAGTACAAAGTTCTCAATATATTTTTTAAAACCTATGTCCTGAAGGAAGCAGAATACCTAGAATAATTTTACAGAGGCAGAATTTCATTTTCATTTTTACATTTAATATCATGAAAATGCATAATGAATTCTAATTGAGATCAGAGCACATATAAGCAAAGGCAACACAAAAGGAACAATGTGAAATGAGTATTTATTGGTCTCGTTGCTCGGGGTGATTTTCAGTGCATTTTTATTAGACTCTGGCACCAATGATAACCATTTCAAGGAAAAATAATCGGAATGATTTTTCCACATATTTGATTTATAATGTATACTCAAAGTATGAGTATATATGGTCCTATGAATTTTCTTTCAAGGGACATTTACAGCTACTGTGGTAGGTTACAAAGAAATGACCCCAATTCTTCATTTTTCCCCGAATCCACATTCTTTGCCATACCACTCTTTTTGTGTATTCCATTCTGAATGTCATTCTAAAGACTTCCAGGGCCGACAGGCAGCCAGCCAAACCCTAGATATGTGAAGAAGCCCAAGAATGATCAGCAGAGGCACTCTGTTCGTACTCTAGATACATGGACAATAAAAGTCTATTATTGCATGCCACTGAGGTTTGGGGTTATTATGCATCATTATTATGGCAACAAGAAAGTAAAGACAGTGCCATTTGTTACGTGCTAAAGCTGTAACTCTTGTACCTATAATATAGATGAAACTCTTTGGAAACAGAGCTTTTTCTTTTTTTGTCTTGTATTTATGCTAGTTGAGCCCAATCAGAGTGGGGTGGGTCCTAAACCTAGTCACTTCTGAAATATCAACGAGTAGATACAGAGACACAGAGAAAAGACAGACACCAAGGAATTCAATGAACATTAATGAGCTTCTCCATGCTCTGATTTCAGACTCCTAGCTTCCAGAATGGTGAGAAAGGAAATGTTGGTTCTTTAACATCACCTACTTGTTGTGGGAGCACTAGGTCACCAAGGCACCATCTCAAATCACCCTCTTTCCAGCATAATCATTTTGTCTTTTGGGCCTACTCTCTTACATTGGGGGGGTGGGGGGAGTGTGATAACTCTACACATGGATTCACTTAGGTTTCATCTCCTCCCACTGCGACATTGAAGAAACCACACAATCATTCAGATAAGTGTTAATCCAAATTGATGATGTCCCACATTGTCTAAACGCCCTGAATCTCTCTTGAGATCACTCTGCTCAGGAACTGCTTCCTCCCTCAGAAGATACATTAGACTTCCCTGGCATTTCTCCAGGTTTCAACCTCCCGTTTTATTATTTTATCAGAAGATGATTTTTCCTTCTTTCTCCTTACAACTTCTGTAAAATAGAGAAACCAATTTAGAACAGTTTTTTCTTAAAAACAAAACGAAACACCTCACTGCCACCATGCTTAGACAGAGGACAGAGTAGAACTGTCCCCGTGGGTTTCTGAGACTATAAGTCTTGATGGGAGTAGAAAGCCTCATTTTTCTCCCAAGGAGCAGCTGGTGGTTTCGAACTGAAGACCCCATGGTTAGCAGCCCAACATGTAAGCCACTATGAAATCAGGGCTCCTCAAATACACTTTTTAGAGGTGTCTTACTCAATGAAACCATCTATCTGCACAAGAAAATGTCAAACAACTCATATCCTTTGTTTATATTTTCTAAAGATGCTGGAAGGAAAACTGAACAAATAACTTACAGCTACATTTATAATTCTCTCTCCTCATTTTTTTACTGAATCCAACTTCAGAAAATAAAACACTCCAGGAATGGTCACCAACTCCCCAAAAGTGTATAGTTATCCATACAAGCTAGATCAAGCAAACTTTTTCCAGTGCCTATGGCCTACAACTTAAAAGTATATCATTTTAGGCCCAAACTTAGACCCATGGCATCCAAATTTCATTGGAAGAAGCCAGGTGATTAGTTGTTATTGTTTTTGTTTTGTTTTTAGTAGGACCCAAGATAATTCTTATGAAAAGTTTGGAAAAGACTTCTCTTGAGCTCTGGTTCTCAGCAAGCTTGGGAAAAGACTAGGTCCCACCATGAAGATGTGATTTAATGGGAATGAAATGAGGGCTGGACATCGGTAGTTTGTAGTGCTCCCAAGTGCTTCCAAAGAACAGCATAAGTTGCTCTCTTCGGTAACAGAAGGAACCCTGGTGGTTACATGCTGGACTGCTAACCACAGGTCGGCAGTTTGAAGCCATCACCCACTCCTTGGAAGAAAGAGGAGACTTTCTACTCCTATAAAGAGTTGTAGTCTCAGAAACCCGCAGGGACAGATTTACCATGTCCTGTAGCAGTGGTTCTAAACCTTCCTAATGCCGTGCCCTTCATACAGTTTATATTGTGGTGCCCCCCAACCATAAAATTATTTTCATTGCCACTTCATCACTGTAATTTTGCTACAGTTCAGAATCAGGTGACCCCTGTGAAAGGGTCATTTGACCCCCAAAGGGGTTGCCACCCACAGGTTGAAAACCGCTGTCCTATAGGGTCTCTATGAGTCAGAATGGATTTGATGGCAGTGAGTTTTGAGTTTGGGGTCTTGTGTGAGACTATATTGATATTGCCCTGGTGCACAGGGGGGAACACTGCTCAAAGGAGGGTATGAAAAACAGAAAATTTACACCAGAATCTCCTCCATAGCAGTCCATCCGCAACAAGTTCAAGAAAGCCAATTTCACTTCCAATGTCATAATCTTCCAAGCGAAGATTATGAGATTTTAAGTTGAATCCGGAGTACTCTCCAGAATTGTGTGTGAAGAAAGAAGGAATGCAAAAATTGAAAGAGGAAGATGTGAATAATGTGATATATTATAAGAAGTCTAGGACATAATTTCGTTGTTTTTTTCTAGAAGTTTCTGATCTTCTGTAACATACCTAGTCTCCCACATACGCCTGCTGGATGAACAGAAGGACTAAGGAGATCTGACAAAGTGAAGCCAATTCAAAATGTACAGAATTCCTCCTGGAACTCTCCTGTTCCCTGACAGTTTTAAATCCAGTCATCAGGTAGATTGTGACGCATGGCACCCTCATGTTTTCCAGAGTAGAATTGTTCAGACAGCTTTAAGTAGATTCAAGCCTCCCACCTTCAGGTTAGCAACTGAGAATGTTAACCATGTGCACCACCCAGGGACTCATGAAGTCTCTTGTGGTCATTTTTTCAAAGACTGTCTTTGGCTTAATTGGTTCTCAGGATCATGGAGCAGAACATGGTGGGGGATCCATGTGTGTCCACTGGATCCTTACTATGCTTTGCTGAAGAGCTCTTCCTCTCATCTGTTCCCTGGTCTGTAACCACACACATATGGGACCCAGGCACATCTTCCCTTTCTGACTGGCATTCTGGCACGCATGGATAGAGTCCATGGTCCTAACCCTTAGACTTCAGTTGCACCCATACATGAAGGCCTCCCAACTCTGACCCCCCAGTTTCTATCTGTCTGATCACCTCTCAGCATCTCGACATCCCCTCGGTGAGACACACACACACTCTGAAATCTCTACACACTGTGTACATGTCTGGGGACCCAAATGTGCTAGCCCAGGTTCATCACCCAAGCCTCCTCCTTC
Organism: Echinops telfairi; assembly: GCF_000313985.2. Classification (NCBI taxonomy): domain Eukaryota; kingdom Metazoa; phylum Chordata; class Mammalia; order Afrosoricida; family Tenrecidae; genus Echinops; species Echinops telfairi. The sequence goes on from NW_022103928.1 coordinate 50,861,195, forward strand.
TTCTTTTTCTAATTAAATTTAATGAATTATTTTTTTCAAACCATTTTATTAGGACCTAATCCAGGCATCATACCATTTCATAGCCCAATCTATCCAGCAGTATTGTATAATTGCTATCACAATCCTCCCCCACCTCTGCTGCTGTGCTCCCCAGGAACCCTTAGGCTTGTTATTGTCTCTCTATTCTGGTGTGCAGCAGGTTCTGGATGGCTGTGCAAACCCAAAATACACTTGCAGGACCTACACAGGGAATAAGCCTCCGGTGACTTCCCTCCAACCATAATTTTGAGATGGGACTCACCTTACAATCATACAGAGGGTGTGGAGAGATGACTAGACTACATTAAAACGATAAATCTGACTTGAATGATTAAAAGCTTGTCTTTTGATCTCCTTTTTGATACACTTTGAGCTTGATCTGGTTTTCACTGTTTCCTGTGAGTTTCTTTCCTTTTTCATATTGGGATTTATCTCTGTTGTATTTCCTCATTGTTGGTAGCCTTTGTGACTCTTGGTTGTGGGGTTGTTGTTTTTCATGTTTTTCAGGACATGAATTGTGTGTCCTGCTGTCATTTTCCCCCCATCCACACTGGAAGGGATAGTGGACATTCTGACCCAACTGCTAAGGTTTTCCTTAGGTATCTTCAACCTTTCCCAAGCCAATTCCAGAAAGCAAGGTGCTCGTATGGTATCACAGAGATCTGACATATCCATAGGGATATTGCTAAAAGAATATTCCCTTTCCTCCCCCACTTCCGCTCTCTGCCCCCCGCCCCCCACCCCTAGCGCCCCCATGGCCTTGTACTAACTGAAAGAAGGGGATTTTAAGTTCTCCTTCTCTTAAACCATGACTCTTTCCATCCCAATCTGTGTCTTTCAGTTTATCCTCAATGGTAGATAGGGTGCAGAAAGAGGAACTGGTATAATTTAAGAGACTGGCCTAACATGGTTGAGTTATTCCAAAAGTAATGTTCCAGTTATGCAAGCAGTTACCCAAGTAAATTGTTATTGTTAGCTGCCATCAAGTCGGTTCTGACCCATAGTGACCCTCTGCACCAGGGGTTCTTGAACTACAGCTCGCAGCCACATGAGGCCCACCGAGGACATTTATCTGGCCCACCGGGTGTTTTGGCCGCCGCTGCCTCTCCTGCTTAGCAGCCGACTGGTACAATGTGCATAGGAATTTGTTCATAGTTTTTTTTTTTTAAACTATAGTCCGGCCCTCCAACCATCTAAGGGACAGTGAACTGGCCCCGTTTTAAAAGTTTGAGGACCCCTGCTCTGCACAATGGAATGGAACACTGCACAACTCTGCACCATCCTCGTTATCCTCGAGCGCAGAAACGTTGTGCTGCTTCAAACAACACTATCCACTTTTTCATTGAGGCTCCAATAGTCGTTGCAAAGGCTACACCGAACCCACAGACAATGTTAATGATTATAAGGTGTATTAAGGTAGTTAAAAAGTTGTAATGCAAATGTGAAATGCTCAGAATGCAGTTGTCGATCAAAACATGTTATCAAGTTATTTCTGGGCTGCTAATAAATGCTCAAAAGGCATGCCATTGCACTGTAAGTCTCACCTGAAGTCACTGAGCTCCCTCTGCATCCAGCCCCCCGCCCCCCCCCAATTAAATACTCAAGGGCACCTCACTGGTGTCAGCCTCAGTCTGAAGGCAACTCCACCTCCATGGATCAGCCAGCCCAGCTGCCTCAAATCAATGCCTAATGGCACCCCACTCCATAAGCCAGGCTCCTGCCTCAAAGTACTCACCTTTGCTCGCTCTGTGGGCTGGGAAGTCCACCACTCTGTTCCATGCCTCTGCCTCCTCGGTTCTGCTGCTGCTCCTCGGACATCACAGCTGTCTTCTGGATCCAGTGACTAAACCAAAACACAAACAAAAATTAAAAACAACCCCATTAAACCAAATATGAGGCACAGTCACACAGTCATGAAGCCAGATCCGATCGCAATCATGCTGGGAAACAACTACTAAATCATTACTTATGAAAGTTGTCAGCCAGACGTTCTTCGCAGAGCCGCCTCCGTCTCCTGCTTCAACAGTGTTTGAACGGAACCCTGCGCTCACCAGCCTCCAGGGGCCAACCGGCCGCCCAGCCCGCCCTCCAGCCGCACCTCTCAGCCTTACCCTTGACGCCCGCAGGCTCCACCGCCGCCGCCGTGGCCGCGTCTCCCTCGCAGGTGCGCCGGAACTACAATCAGGACAGAGGCCGCCATCAACCGCCAGATCAACCTGGAGCTCGACGCCTCCTACGTCTACCTGTCCATATCTTACTACATCGACCGGGAGGACGTGGCTCTGAAGAACTTTGCCAAATACTTTCCACACCAGTCTCAAGAGGAGAGAGAACACGCCGAGAAAGGATGCAGCTGCAGAACATCTTCCTCCAGGATATCAAGAAACCAGACCGGGACGACTGGGAGAGGGAGGGGGCTCAACGCCATGGCGTGTGCGCCGCACCTGGAGAAGAGCGTCAACCAGCCCCTGCTGGAGCTGCACCAGCTGGCCCAGGACAAGAACGACCCCCGTCTCCGTGACTTCATTGAGACCCGTTACCTGGATGAGCAGGTGAAATCCATCAAAGAGCTGGGCGACTACGTCACCAAGCTGCTCAAGACGGGGGCCCCAGGTTCCCGCCTGGCCGAATATCTCTTCAACAAGCATGCCCTGGGAGACAGTGATGGAGAGAGCTAAGCGGCAGCCTGGCCTTCCCCAAGTCACCACATGTATGCTGTGTAGACCTGTCCCTTTTCTAGAAATTGTACCCAAGCATCCATTTCCATTCTTCCATTTGTACCTTTCCTTCAGGTAAAGTCTAAAGTCATTTGATACCCAGTTGTCTCAGAGATCTTGGCGGGGAGGGGCCAGAGAGCCGCCAAGGGCCCAGGCAGTCAAATTTTTTAAGCACAGCAGTTCCGCTGCAAAGTTCCACTTACTAAAAAGGAGCTTGCGCAAAAAAATAAAAAAGAAAGAAAGTTATCAAATTCAGTGAGGGTGGGGGAAATCAAAGGAAGCCACCAGTGAAATTTCATATACGATAAACTTTATCACCCAGTTAATTATAAGGCTTCAGGTAGACCCCTTTATGGAGAAGTATGTTGCACTCCCCAAATTCACTCTGCCTTGTCCCTCAAATTGTAGATGAAAAATCAGAACAATTAAAAAATGCCCAATTATTTAAGATTTATCTACTCTCCCTATTCAATTCAGGTTTAAGTCAGATAATAAGAGCAAGCCACAACCCACTGCCTGGTCTTGGAAAACCTGCCTATTCCTGCTTAGGACCATAGTTTCATGGAACAACTCAGCCAATCGGTGTATCACTCCTAGAAATAAAATGCTACAGCATAGTTAAGTGAGGAGCACCTGAGGTCTTAAAAGCTTAAAATGGGTCATTTAAAGTACCACTATCGATCTCTACTTTTGGGGAGTAAAAAAGAATGAAGAGAACTAAACACTCAAAGAAGTGGGTCCACAGGAAAGGCAGTCACATGAACCAAAGCTTCTTTTAGTATGAAACCAAAAGAACTAGATGGTGCCCACTTCTACAGCCAATCGTTCTTTCTAACCAAGCACACAATACAAGGTTGTATGCAGAATTATGGGGAAAAAGATGTAATGTTCAAATTCCTAAAAAAAAAAAAGACTAGACTGCTGGATGGATGGAGACTAGAGGAACTCCAGAGACTGTCCTCCTAAGAGTGAGACCCTTTGCACTTGGAACTGAAGCTACTACTGGAGATAATCTTTCATCCAAATAATAGCTGTCTTTACACAATCAATGGTTAACATTTACCCCAAGACAATGATGAGAAAACAATGAGGATCGGGGAAGCTAGATCAATGGAAATTGAGCCAACAGTGAAAATAATGAAAATGTTGACATATTGCAAAAATTGTCACCAATATCACAGAAGAACATGTATGAAACAGTATTCATGAAAACATAACATTTCATATGGGAAAAACATCATTTTATATATATATATATATACACACACACACACATATATACATATATATATATGCATGTGTATGTGTATTAGTATATGAAACTGCTACTTCCTTCAAAGCAAACTCAACTATGTTTTTGTTTTGGTGATTTTTTGTTTGTTTGCTTTGTGTTCTGGACTTTGTTAATACTTACTCTGTGGCTCAGACCATCTTCCAATTAGAACATATGATTGAAATATAAATTCACTTTATAATATAAGAGAAAACTAACCACTGAACCAGAATAATCATTTGCTTAATGATATCATTAGCAGCATCAAAGGAATTGTGCAGTAGTAAAGATGGTATATAAATGATATGAATATGAACTATAGTTTCAGATTATGTTACCCATCATAAATAGTTCAGCATCAAACAATGTCTGAATCCATCCATCCATAAGTGTTTAATTTTGGTACAAACTTTAATACAGTCAAGACTTCTAAATACAAATATTAAACACAATGTAGGATAGTAGTATAAATTCTTACTAGAGGGCACACTGTGGACCTAGCATTTGAACTGAAAATTGTAAGTCCCAGTCTACTTTTTGGTGGGACTTAGGTAAAGACAAATCTAGATATCTCTACTATGAAATGTTTCTAAGACTTGATATGATAACCACAACAATGATAGCTAATATTTGTTGAATTTTAAGTATCTCCGAGGGCCAGTGATGATTCAATCATAGAACTCTGTCCTTCTGTGCTAGACGCCTGTGTTCAATTATCAGTCAATGCACCTTATGAGCAGCCACCATCCTGTGTCAGTGTACATTTGAGTGACGCTATGGTATCGAACAGGTTTCAATACAGCATCCAGACTAATACAGACAAGGGAAAAAGGTCTGGCAATCTCCTTTTGAAAATCAATCACAACAACTTTATCTGCAACTAATCATAGGGATGCCACACACCAGGGCAGCATTTCCTTCTAGTATCTGCAATCAGCTTGAGTCAGAGGCTCACTTGGTGGCAACTAACAACAAAGTGTTCTGGTGTAAGCTGCAATCAAATTGATTCCAACGCATGGTGACCCATGAATACACAGTCCTGTCCCAGGGGATTGTCCAGGCTATGGCGTTTCAGAATCAGATTACCAAACGTGTCTTTCAAGGCACCTCTCAAACGGATGGAGCGTTTGACCTGCTGACATTTTGGCTAGCTAGTACTCAAGTGCTTAGCCATTTGTATCACGCAAGTTTCCCCTATCTATATTTAATATCTTCACTGCCTGGTAAGATGGGTTCTATTATTATTACCTCTATTTTACCAATGAGCAAACGGAGGTACAGAAAGGTAAACCTACCTGAACAAGACCAGACACAAGACCACAAGACTAGTAAGTGGCAGAGCTGGGATTCAGAAACACTCCAATTCAAATGCTTATATGCGTAAGTATTTTTATGCACATGCTATAGGCCTTCTTAAAATAAAGGAGAAGATTAAACTAAGAACTAATGATAGCATAAAACTCAGCAATCTAAAACTCACCTGGTCTAACAGTATTTATTAGTTAACTCAAAAACAGTGGTGTGGACTTGAATTCTTTGTCAGATGTGCAAGCAATCATCACCAAAAGGATTAGGAATTTGAATTTGAATGCACATGCATTGGTAATCTGGTCCTTGTCTTTATAGTCTCATTTTTAAAAAACCCAGTAAATTGGTAAATGATTATGAGGTCCTTCCGTTTTATAGATGTATCACCTTCAAAACCATTTTAGCAATGTTGTGGTAATTTAAACAATTAACAAAAAAATAATCCCAAAGAACATTTAATGAATTGCTTTCACGTGCAATTTCCAAAGGCTTATTTATTCCCTACAGCAACTCACTAGCTTGCACTTTTTTTTTTTAACCAGATGCTAAAAAATGTGCAAGCAAACTCTTCACCCGCTCTGATTCTCCAAGTTGGGGGTGAATCAAATCACCCTGAGAATTGAGGTCAGCTGCTTGGCTGGGGATTTTACTCCCAACAGAGGTCTCTCTGGTGTAAAACAATTAAGTCTGACCAGTCGTGATGGCCATTTAATGAGCCTCCTTGTGGCAGAAGGGAGTTCACTCTACCTATCTCAAATAGGTTGTGATATGCCATAAAGCTAACATAATAAATAATTTAAATGCTGAAATCTTCCAGCAGAAAGGCTTTCTTGCTGACTGTGTAGTGTACCTGACTGCACTGTCATAAATGGAGACAGTGGTTAGGAACCTGCCCAGTGATTGGTTAACTAACGGACAGGGAACTAGAGCAGCAAAGATAGCGGGGAAGAGTTGAAACACTGGTTAAGAGTTGAAGGCCTGGGCGCTTGTACTTAACACCCATTTGTGGGGCACAATGGACAGGTCCTGTCTCCTGCATCAGGCACTAGAAGGCGCAGCTTGGAGATTGAATTAATGGTGGGACGGGTGTCCTCTAATTACACAAGAAATCACATACTACGCTATTTAGGCAGCAAAGCCAAGTGCATTCTGGAGATGGTAAATTAACCCAGTGGGGATTGGGGGAATAGTTCTGTGGAAAAGATTTCTTTATTCAAGAGAATAATTGGATATTGAAAAACCATCATGTATTGTATCTTGATTTGAAACTGTCAACGGAGAGAGAAAGCCCCCTCCCCTCCTGCCCCCCACCCCCCTTTTCTAGGCCCTCTGAGTCTCTCTGTACATCCAATTACGGGCTTGCCACATTGCCACGATGCCCAAAGCCTGGGACCACGACCATTCCCCAACCATAAAGTTGAGGCTCAAACCTGTCGGCTGGAGTAGCACGCCCTTATCTACATTGTCCACTCAGGTCATTACGATGACCCCAAGGGGGAAACGAAAAAAGACAACTTTTTTTTTTAACCTCCACATAAAAGAACAGTCCACTTTGAAGGCTAAATAAATAAATAACCCTGAGTGTTGGCTTCAAGGCAGCAGCCACTAGGAGTTAAGAAGAGAGCCTACTTTTACAGTGACGGCCTTTTCCAAGCGTCCCCTTTCCACATCCACATTCCAAATAGATCATTTAGAGAGAAAGCACCAGGCAAATGCACTGGAAGTTCACAAGTTATGAGGTAATTGCATTAGCACATAGAGAAAAGGGAACGTATGCACGGAAGCTTGATTGGCATTTCTCTATTTAAAAGGCATTATTTTCCAATACCTGAGCATGCCCAGAGGAGCTGTCTCTGAGCAGCTGTGAAACAGAGCCTTTTTACTTCGGGGTTAGTGCAGGGAGCTCATTAGCACTGGCTCTACCCTCAGCTAAACAGCCTTGTTTGCATATTGAAGCAATAGAATGTGAAGGTGTTAAAAAGGAAGAATTGCTGCGCTACTCCTGACTGACATGTCTATCTGGGCTCTTGTGTTTACAAGAGAATAACGAAGCTGCCCCAAAGCCCCTACTGGGCCTGATTATTATGCAGAGACTTCTTAGATTATGTATAATTGATATCCTTTTTCCCTCCAGCTAACCAATGGCAGCTCTCAAGAGTAATGCTAATTCTCCTGCATCTTACCATCCAAGCAAACACTGGAAATTGCTATCTTTCTCTCTGCTTAATAATTTTTAAAGACCGAAAAAGTGACATTTACATTTTTCAGAAGCACAAATGACTGCACGGTTGGTGTGGGTTTACTGCTTAATAACAATCATTGAATCAAACAGTTGAGATATGGTATTCAGGACTTGCTTAGCCTCTGCGAGTGAGAGAGCAGGATGGTTTTGTGTGTGTGTGTGTGTGTGTACGCTTGATAGAAATACATTGAACAGCAGTCATTCTTTAAGGCAAACTATTGCCTTTAAAAACTACCCTTCATTTAGGGCAGGGAAGGGGAGAAGCAGGTTGCTCAGGTTAGTGAAGCTGGTGCATTTCACTTCGAGCTTGCATTTGAAACACTTGGAACAAAGCTACTATGATGCCTTTCAAAGACTACACACGCTCCTACGTCAGCAATCCTGAATTGGGATGGTTCTTTGGAGGTAAAATATTAGGGGAAAGGTGAGAGTTACAAAGGGGGAAAGGTGATAGGTCTGCACGTGGGTGACGACATTAGACAAAGGGGACGCAGTTCAGGCAGATGCATCAGAGTTGTCACCATTCTTTCCCAACCTTGTTGACTTCTCACTGGGAATATTAAGTCCCTACTCTGACCTCAGGAAGACCACTCAGTCTCCAACTCAGCAAAACCCCCACGCCTCTTGTAAACGGGAGGGCAGAACTAGTGTGTTCCTTGGCAACGGGGGCATATCGCCCAAAGATAATATGACACCAATTCAGCTCAAGGGCAACCTAGCATGATGTCGGTGCCTACAGACGGGACCTGGCAGAGGTAGCACACCTTCAGTCCAGATGCGGTCCCAGAGGCAGCCTCCAAGGTAACAAGGACAGTCAGATTCAAATCGAGGACACGGATTCATTTTACGAACATATTCAACACCAACTAGGTACCAGACATCATGCAGAGACTGATGATGCCATTGTGAGCTAGATAGATGGGTTTCTGCAGCACTGAACTCGCTGCGCAGGTGAGGGAAAGAGACTGAAGCAGACACTGGTTGTGATGTGAAGCAACATGTGGGGAGAGTCTTCCACAGGATGCTTTGAGAGTATTTAGGGGATAAATTCTCCATCCTGTGCTCCCTTCCCATGCCAGGGCAGAAGACTCCTTGTTTTTCAAACACATTACGGGCTGGGCCTCACAGCCCATGTCTATTAAGCAATGGAAACATGTTTATCTTTAATGATAACCATAGGGGTTTCCCACCCATCAATTATACATTATAGAATGACTATCCATGCATTATGCTTAAGTACTTATATGTTGAAAGTTATCATTTTGAGGAAATGTCTTTCAGCCACTTTGTTGTATGAAGTGGAACTACCTGTTCGAATAGAACAAATGTGCGATGCAAGGTGAGAGAATCCTAGCTCCTGTCTCTTCTCAAAGGATCTCAATTCAGTTGGATGATGTGGTAGAGAAAGAGCTAAAGTGTTGGAAGGATGACAGAAAATATAATCGTATTTTCATTCAAAATATTTTGACCCACGATCTTTGCACTGGATCATAAAGACCATGTGTAGTCAACCTCTAACGTCAATCATTAAACTAGCCAAGATGCCTGCAATTGAGGAATAGCTAGCACTCTGCACTTAGAGTTGGATTATTAAGAAAAACCCCATCCTCTGGTGCTGTGACAGCCCCATTCCCAATTCAGGCACTTATAACAACTGAGGTTTACAGCTGGCCTTAGGGTGAGACCAGGGTGGGAGTACAACTCTTTGGAACTGCAAGGAGAAACAGGTCGAACCTGGCCTAGGTTTCCCAAGTCGATTCACATGCCTTTGCCAGGACTCCCTTTAGGGAGGGAAGCAAAAAGGAGAACCCTCAAGCCCACAAGCTGCTTAGTTGCCAGTTTTACCCAACTTTCCGACATCTCTGACGTTTCCTCCTCCCCAGTAACCCAACTGAAAAAACTACAGAGTGCGGGAAATATCAGCAAAGCTGGAAAGTTAAAGCCTTTGAGAAAACCCAAGGGTGTGTTTCTATATTTGTCACCTGTCTCATTCAGGCTGAGAAGCCGTGATGGTGCCGTGCTGCTAACCTCAAGATCAGTGGTTCAAACCCATCAGTAACTCAGAGGGAGAATGACGAGGCTCTCTGTCCCTGTAAAGATGGACAGGCTGGGAAACACCCTGCACAGAGTTGCTCTGAGTGCAAGTGCAAGTGGACTCATGGCAGTAGGTTTCATTTTGGGTCCTTTAGGGTGCTGAATAGTGACTAACTCCATCTGCCATGAACCTAATGTTTTGACTGAGCTGACTGACTGGCTCATGGAGACCCCATAGTAAAGGTGCTACTCACACCATGAAAAAAGACACCTGCTTTGTGTCCCTGCATTTTTAAATGTTCCTCTCTTTTAATGAACTTCTTCAAGACTAAGACCAATAGATATTTCATTGTGTGCCTTTTGTTTTTTTTTTTTTTTTGTGTGTGTGTGTGTGTGTGTGTGTGTGTGTGTGTGTGTGTGATTGCTTAGATTTTCTTCCAGGTCTGTTCTTTCCATCTATCTTCACAAACAAGATACGTTTGTCCTGGGTAAATGACAAAAACAATTTGATGATTAGAACAAAATACGCTGTCCCTGTCTCCAACGTGTTGCACCAGTAAGAATAGTCAAGCCTCTCTCTTTCCTTTATGATGTCTACTAAAATGTGATGGTCTGGTTCAGACTAATCAAAATGAGGAGTGCTTGCAGTCAATCTGGCATTTTTCCATAGCATCTCTTCTCAAAAAAAAGATTGTCTCTAGAGAAAAGATGAGCTCTATTCCACAAAAAGAAGTATGGACCACTATCTATTTTAATCATTGTGCAAATTACTCAACTTGAAGATTTCCTTCAGGAACAAAGAAACGAATCAATAAGAGAATGCTGCTTTGCTCTGTATGGCTACAAAGACTAGGAAAAATAGCAAGGGGTTCCCAGATCGGCAGTTGAATAAGTATGTTTACCACCAGCTCAATCCCAGCATCTACAGGACAAGGTAGAACTGCCCCTGTGAGTTTCTGAGACCAACATTAAAACAAAGTCCCTGCTGACAGCCTGCTTGGGAAGAGAAATTTGTGAAGAAGAGAAATTGAGCTGGGTAAATTATAAATACAACAATAATAAAACCTCACTGCCAACCAGTCATTTCTGACATATAGTGACTGTGCTATGTCCACTTGAGTGGGCTAAGATTGTTCCATCATATCTCATGGTCAACTTCATGATGGGATCTTCTGTAAAGTAGCCAAGCAATTGTGGGGAGAAGAGACCTCCTTGATATGCTTAAGGGAGTTCTCATTCACGGTGTGGCCTACCGTTGACAGTGCAAAGAAGCTAGCTCACGTCTACTGCTGCATTCGCATCCTGCATCTGGTTCACTGGCCTGCTATTATATTAGCTGCCAATCCCAGGAGCCACCAGCAGACCGCTGACCATGGATCCTTTAGGCCGATCTCAGATTCATTTAGTTCAGTATGTACCAGCCTGTGGTCTTTCTGTTTGATCTTCCTACTTCCTTTCCACCAGCCCCTGCAGCCACAGAAGTCAGGAGAAAACTTCAGCTTACATCTGACCCATAAACTTGAACCCAACTGCTTCTCCAACTGTGGGAGCCATTTTTAAAAAATTTTGCTGCCCTAGAAAACCCAGACTAACATGGTAACCCTAGAGGGAAGAGCAGAATTGCCCCTGTGTGTTTCAAAAACTGCACATCTTTATAGGAGTAGAAAAGTCTTTATCCACGAGTGGCTGGTGGGTGCTAACTGCTGACCTGGTGGTCAGCAGCCCAATCTGGAGTGCACATCTCCATCTCGGCTCCGGGGGTTTTGCAAGTGGAGAATGCATTCAGCGTTTACCCAAAAGGTTGGAGGTCCAAATCGACCCAGAAATACCTTGGAAGAAGAACCTGGTGATGTACGATCATATTTCCAAAAACTTAGCCACTGAACAACCTCTGTAGCACATTTTTACATGGGCACACACGGGGCTGCCATGAGATAGAAGCAAGCAACACAACTGGTTTCAGCAATGCGCGGGGAGGAGCTCCAGGGCTCAATGGAAGAAATGGACATCCATTCGAGAGATCCAGGATTGTTTCACGGAGATGAGAAAAGAGCGAGACTCGGAAGTATCTCTGAATGTGCTAGACAGGAGAGGCAGATGGCAGCCCAAGCCAGGAGAATGTCCTATAAAATGATAAGCATATTAAAAGATACATTTTATTTTATTTTCAAACTATTTTCTTAGAAGCGAATGCAGACATCATACCATTCCATATAGGTCAATCATATCAAGCAGTATGGTACAATTGCAACCAACTCAGTTTCAAACCATTTTCTTCCTTCTTGAACTCCTTGATATCAGATCCCCCTTACTGTCACCATCCCACTATATCCCCCATAACCCCTTATTCTAGTTGTTGTCTCTGTAGATTTCCCTATCCTGGGTTTCATATACCAAAAAACACATAAAAACACATAAAAACACATAACCAAGATTCAAGAAGGCTACCAACATGACAAGACACAGCAGAGATAAACCCCAATATGAAAACACACACACAAAGAAAATATTAAAAATCAGATTAACCCCAACGTGTATCCGAGGGGAGACCAAGTGACAGGGTTTTAACAGTTCAAGTCATATTTATCATGTTAATCTACAGTAGTCATCTCTTCAATACTCTGATCACCGAGTTATTCCTTCCATCAATATGGACGGAGGGAAATCACCTTAGGCTTACACCCTGTATAGATCTTGCAAATGTATTTTGGGCTTCCACTGTCATCCGTAGCCTTCTGTGCACCAGAATCTCACAATTTCAGCTCTGATACTATTCCCTGCTTCAGATTTGGATGGGCGTTTACGATCCTTAGATCAGAGATGTTGGTACACTTCTTCCATGTGGATTTAGTTGATGTCTCCCTGAGATGGCTACTTATTTGGAAACAAGCTTGCAAGACCCAAGAAGCTATTGCATCTGATAGCTTGGCACCATCTAATTTCTTCACCACACTTTGCTATAGCACCCTTATCTTCTGTTTCCTTCATGAGGGCGAGTAAAAGAAGATATATTTCAGATGTATCTCAAGTGTAGGGCCAACCCCGGATGAGCTCTGCGGCCTGTGAGGATGGCAGGGCGCAGGAAACTCATCTCGGTGGTCAGAGATAAGGACACTATGACTGGCTTCCTGCTGGGTGGCATAGGGGAGCTTAACAAGAACCACCATCCGAATTCCCTAGTGATGGAAAAGGATACAACCATCAATGAAATCGAAGACACTTTCAGGCAGTTTCTAAACTGCGATAACATCATCCTCATCCTCATCGACCAGTACATCGGGGAGACGGTGCAGCACACCCCAGACGCCCACCAGCACTCCCTCCTGGCCGTCCTGGAGACCCGGTCCGGGGAACACCCCTATGATGCAGCCAAGGACTCTATCCTGCGCAGGGCCAGGGGCATGTGCACTGTGGAAGACCTGCGCTAGGCGTCCCCCAAGGGCCCTCATGGCCAGGCTTCTCCTGTCTTACCACCCACCTGCTGGGCATTCTGAGCCTCTGGTTTCTGCCTCCCTGCCCCACTCCACTCCCGAGGGCCGGGCCAGGTGCTCTCAAGGTAGCTGGGGGTCTGTGAGGGAGCAGGCACCGGACCATCTTCTCTTCCCTCCGCCACCTCCTCCCGGTGCTGCTGCGCAGTGCCCTTGCTGGTGTTAAAGCCAGATTCTCGATTCCCTCTAAAAATTAATTAATTAATAAAGGCTAACAGAGTTATTTCCGGTTAGGAAATAACAAGAAATGGGTTCTTTCACGGATCGTCAGCCATTATAGAAACTCTTTCATGAAAATTAATAGACGGATCACAATATAGGTTTATTGGACATGCGCCCTAAAGAGAACTTCCTAGAATCCAAAGGACAAGTCGGTGAAATGTCCCTTAGCGAAAGGCTATCACTGAACCAAGAGATCACAATAAAAAGTCTTCCAGAGGGAAAAAAAAAAAAGGAACAAAATATGAACGGAACAAGCCTCAAACCAATCCAGACCACACTTACTGACTTGAGCGACTGGTGTAACCAAGAGCCGATGAGCCTTAGTTACCCTTTGTGCGTGAACTGAACTCGCCCACATGACTCACCTTTCTGCCACATGATAGGGCTGTGCGGTGAACAATAACATCAGGGAGGTTTGAACTCAGTAGAACATTCAACGCCACCAGAGCAAAAGGGCAGCGATTGCCCAGGGATCATGATCAGAAGGTAAGAGGTATAGGAAGGAAGGATGCAGCAAAATGGTAAGCACAGGGAGGAAGTGAGAAAAAATGAGATTACATTGTGGAAAGCGCCATCCGTGTCACAAAGCAAATGTGCATGAGTTGTTGAACAGAAAATCGATGGGCTCAGTGAACATTTAACCCATATCACAATTCTTCAAATAGTTCACTAGAGGAATTTCCATCCTAGAGAAAGTCACCATGCATCTATCCATTTGTTGGACTGTGGTGGCTTGAAGGTTGTTGTGATGCTGGAAACCACGCCATTGGTGTGTCAAATCCCAACAGGATTCCCTAGTCATGGTGGATCGTGGTCAGTAGCAGGTTCAGATTAAAACAGAAAAGAAAGAAAGACCTGGCCAACCTGCTTCCAAAAAATTAGTCCACAAAAACCGCACGGATCACAACAGAACACTGTCGAAATCCCTCACTTCGGAATCATCATCAGAATGGATTCACTGCGAGAGGAGGACATCATATTTGATGGCGTGAAGTGAGCATGGCCTGGTGAGATGGACTGTCACAATGCAGTGACATATACTGCTGATCAGGATTACGGCCTGGAACGAGGCAGCATTACATTCTGCTGTTCTTAAATGTCACCATGTGTGGAGGGCAATTCGTGGCAGCTTTCTGCTGATCTATAATTATGCGTTCATTGGAATGACTAGCCAAAATAACAAATTGCTTCTCAAACTAAACAAACAACCTAAACATCACGTATGAAAAGCCTTAAGCATATAGACAACACCCAATGCAATCAAGCAACCCGAATATGTCTCTGTACAGTCATAATCACAAAATGATCACTAGTGGAGAAGGCACACGTTCTGAGGTGCAGCATGCAATCCTGCTGTTCCCTATGTATAATATTCAGGTCCCTAAACAGTGAAGATATCGGTATCATCATATTCAGTATAGAGCATATACACTAATTGATGAAAAAACTCACATGCCAATTGGTTATGAAAATGTGTGAAAGCAGAGTTGTCTGTACCACAGACTGTCTTTGGGAAGGGAGGTTTCAAGATATTTGAGTACTTGAGAGACCAGAGAGGTGATCTACTTCTATGAACTTATATCAGATTTGTATAGGGAAATTCAACACTATAGGCCATCATATAGACCGCAGCCTAAGGGTGAAAAAAATCCAAGGTTTGAAAAATCTCAAAAATGAAGAGACCTGTTAGGAGAATCATCTCAGTTTTAAAAGTTCAATATGTCTTTCTTTTCACTTTTTTTTTAACTTGATATGGATTTTAATGCTTTCTGTGTTTTGTTTTTTCTTTTCTTTTTTGAAATCATTTTATTGGGGGCTCATAAAACTCTTATCACAATCTATCCATACATCCATTGTGTCAAGCACATTTGTACATTTATTGCCATCATCATTCTCAAAACATTTGCTTTCTACTTGAGCCCTTGGTATCAGCTCCTCCTTTCCCCCCTCCCTCCCCACACGCCCTCCCTCACAAACCCTTGATAATTTATAAATTATTATTGTCATGTCTTACAATGTCTCCAGTGTCTCCCTTCACCCACTTTTCTCTTGTCCGTCCCCCAGGGAGGGCATTATATGTAGATCATTGTGATCAGTTACCCCTTTCTCCCGCACCTCCCCTGACCCTCCTGGTATCACTACTCTCATTATTGGTCCTGAGGGGTTATCTGTCCTGGATTCCCTGTGTTTCCAGTTCTTATCTGTACCAGTGTGCATCCTGTAGTCTAGCCAGATTTGTAAGGTAGAATTGGGATCACCTTTCTCTAGTTCTTTAATGCTTCCCCCCACCCCCACTATCATGATCCCAACTCTACCTTACAAATCAAGCTAGACCAGAGGATGTACAATATGTCTTTTTAATGGAAAAAAATTAATATGTTTTCATTAAAAAGTGTGAAAATATGACTCAAATATAACTCTTTGTGGGAATAATGCACCAGTCCAGAATAATCATTACTTGCCAACTATTCTGTTTAATTTGTCTGCTTCTCACTGTATCTTTTGAAGAAAATCTAAGGATACAATCATACAAATATACCCACTGTATTAATGCAGCAGTCATTTTATTTGGTGTGACTGAAAGAAGAATTAGGCAGCAGCAGCACCATGGAGGTTATTCTCCTGGGATGTACCTAGCTAGCATCATCACATTGGATCAAACGTGGCAATAAACAAAGTTAGAAGTGTTTTATAAGATCCTTGGAATCCCAATGTGGTCCCTAATTCAGGAGCTAAGGAGACAGAAGAAGCTGTGATATGTTCCCAGGCTGTCGAGACACAGGTCAAGTTATGACAGCCTTGTGAACAGCAAGACAAATCCTGTCCGCGTGGCTGTAACAGGTTGGCATTTAAGACCCTGCCATGGTTAATTGCTACTAAAATCAGGGATACAGAGGGGTTTTAGATGATTATGATTTTGATGGATTTGTTCATTTTTATGGGCATAGCACCCTACTATTCATATGTCAAAAGTTTTTAAACTACAAACTACTAGAACTTCAATTTCTATGAAGACTGAGGTGAAAGGTTTATTCCTCTGATGATCAATACAAAGTTCTACCTTCATCGCCTTTCCTAAAATGTGGTATAAAATGCAATGTTAAGTGAAGTCTAACTTGATCATTAGAACTCATTTTGCACCTCTGGTCAAAATTCCCAAGTACACATAAATATTTGAGGGGTCATAGAACTGATTTGATTATCTAAATGTTTTTGATGGTTCAAGAATTCCTGAGAAGATAGTAATACATTCTCTTCTGCGATAAGACAACAATGAGAAATAATGACTTGAAATTAGAAATAAATTTGAGGTTATCCTTTTTCAAATTAATCAAGGAATGCTTACATCTTATTAACATTCCACTGATTCTTAGGAAAAGAATCATAATTTTTCTATCACCATGAATGCAGCATCCCTCTTTGTCTATCACTTGTCTGCATCTGGATCTTTGCCTTGCATTCGTGTGCAAGATAAATGCTACTAAACTCCTGTTAAGAATCGTTGTTAAATTAGAATTCCCTCAATTCACTCTGTCACACCAAAAACCCTTGATAAGTGGCAGTCAAAATCTTGACTACTTCAGAGATAAATAAGAGATAAGCCAATGTCTCATATAAGGTCTGGATCACTGAAAATTCCTCTGACGAGGTATTTCTATGATTTTAGGAAATTAGGGCTACCTCTCCTTAATATAAAAAGGAGGAATATAGAGCCTACCAGGTGTTTAGAGACTAAGACAGAACTAGGAAGAAGGGACAGGCAGATCACTTTTGAAAACAGTGACTGAAAAGTTTGACTATTAGTGATGCAATAAATGGAGAGATGATTGAAACTGTCAAGGAATTCATTTTACTTGGGTCCACAATCAATGATATGGAAGCAGCCCTTAAGAAGTCAAACTATGTGCTGCACTGGGAAAATCTACAAACGACCTCTTTCAAGTGTTAACTAGCAAAGATATCACACTAAAGTGGGCCTGATACAGGTCGGGGTCTCTATTCAATCACCTCCTATGTGTACACATCGCACGAGAAAATGGACAACGCCTAAGGAAAACCACAGAAGCACTGATCCATGTGGATTACTGATTTGGTGAAGAATATTGAATATATCATGGACTGCACGAAGAACCAAGAATTTGGTCTTGGACAAAGTACAGCCAGAATGTTCCTTCTGGCGGGGGTGGGGGGAGGGGGGGAAGTAAAAAAAAAATTTCTTGGAAGAGAAGATGGCAAAACTTTGTCTCATAATCTTAGGCCATGTTATTTGCAGGGACTAGTCCCTCTAAGGACTCCATGCTTGATAGAGCAGAGGGTCAGCCAAACAGAGGAAGACCGTCCCTAAGATAGGCTGACCCAATGACTACAGCACTGGGCTCAGACATAAACAGCCATGCGGCTGGCTCAGGACCAGGATACGTTTGGTCGTGTTGTAAGTCGCATCATCAGGAGTTAGAGACAACTCCATGGCCCCTAACAATAACAAAACATTTCTTAGAAATTATTTTTATCGTTTTAATTTTTTTCTCTTATCAATTAAAAATGAGAGAGAGAGAAAGATAGAGAACTGACGTTTGGAGAAGTAAATCTGGCCAACCATCCACACAATCAGAACTCAACTGCGCACTGACTCTCCTTCTATGGTTATGTTCATTGTTGTTATTATGATCTGCCTTGGCATAGACTCCCAGCTCATGCCAACCCCATGCCCAGGAGAACATTTTAAAAAGGAGTAGGGGACCGGATGACTGTGACCCAGGTGTTGTTTTTTTCTCATTGGCTGCCTTTCAAAAGGAGCATGCCCTGGTTTTCTGCCTGGTCTGTGTCAGTCTGGAAACTCTGCTGAGACTTGGTTTTGCCTCACAGCAACCCACAGACCACCACTAGCAAGTGGATGGTGACAGCTCATGAGGAGAGAATGGAACGCCTATGGTGGGTCAGGAAGAGAACTCGTCTCCTGGCATGAAAGTCGAGAATTCTACCACTGAGCCACCGTTCCTTAAAGAAAGGGGAAAACACCCAAATAGATCCGTGCCAAACAATGGCAGGGATCAAGACACAGAGTGCAAAGGAGCGCCTCCCTCTCAGCTGCCAGAGTTACAGATTGTAGCAGGGGAAGCATCTTTCCAGTTCTGCCAAGCAGCAAGCAGGAGAACCGGGCGTTTCTGCAGAGCCGGACTGTGGCAGCTTCGTGCCCACCTCTCAGAGAACACCATCTGATCCATCTTTCATGAGTGGCAGCTGTGACAGGTGTAAATACCCCATGTTGTATATTTCATGAAAGCAATACACCTGGGCCATCTGGCACAACACTGCAGCCCGCTGTGCCCCCCTCCTCTGCAGACACCCCAACTGCTGGGGAAAATACCCGGCAAAGGCCACGCTACCACAGGGAAGAAGAAAACTGGAAACAGCAGGCAGTCACAAAGGCCAGCAGCACAATTAGTCGCTATTTTGGGGACGACGGGCTGTGCCTTAGCAACGAACTCTGTGTGTGTGTTCATTTAAATGGATGTAGTCTGCAAAATGACTCCAGATCCTCAAATTACAGAATAACACACAGACTCCGCGACATTAAGTTCCTGGCTCAGTGTCCTCCAGCTCATCGGCACTGGACCCGTGCAGGAAATAACTGTTCACTCTGGAACTCACAATATTGATCCCTGCTCTAAAACATGCTCATCCTTTATCTCCTCCCTGGGTTCCTCTGCTCTACTCTTCCAAGAGGTGGGAATGCAGGCTGATTAATAGAAGGAAAATCAGTTCTGTAAACCCTCAGGCCTCAAAAATATAAGCAGAACATTGCCTTTTCGAGCTTGCTGTGGGGCCAGACATAATAGTCACAGAGCTGAGAGAGCCACAGGAGTGACTCATTACAGCTGTACTTTCTCCCCC